>NC_089249.1:176593519-176899644 GCF_963930625.1 Muntiacus reevesi
CTGCTGCCTCCTGCCTTCCCTGGAGGGGAGGGGGTTCCTTTCCAGCCGGGACCACGGGGGACAGAATGCAGAGGGTGGGGGTGAGGAAGCCCAAAATCAGCGCGGGAGGAAGGGAGGGAGAGGGAGGCAGCCGCTGGACGGAGGGTGCCGGGACGGGGCTCACGCAGAGGAGCGAGTGTAGACGGCCCCCATGAAGCAGAGGAGTGAGTGTAGACGGCCCCCACGCAGCAGCGCCTGCCCCCGCCCCCGACCGAGGGCCCGGGGCTCCCAGGCCACATGGTGCAGCAGGCATGCGGCAGGAGCGGATGCCCAGCTCAGCGCCCACCGTGAGGTCTATGCACGCTGAGCACCACGGCCGACCTCTCTCTACGGAAGAAGCAAAAACAACCACCTTCCCAAACGAGCGGCTGACAGGAACTGGGGCCAGGAAGAAGATGGCAGAGGCCTCTCTGGGTGGCCGGATTTCAAGAGTAGATCTACACCCTGGCTTTCCAGCTCTGCAGTGACTGTTGCCCTTGGTCAGCGCAGCTGTGTCTGACCTTCAGCGCTTCAACCTGGTGTTACTGTGTGTGTCTGTAAGATCAGCTCGAGAACTTTGCAAATGACTTAAAAAGTGGTGTTTTCTTCTCTTCCAAAAGGAACACGGAATGACACCACTGGGACAAAAGAGTGAATGAAGTGGAAATAAGCCACGTTCCTTGTTATTAGTTTCCTTCCAGGAAGGAGGGCTGCTCACCCAGGGAGGTTCTTCTACCAGAGGAAACGTCTGTTGATTCGCCTGGATTCACAGGATCCCGGGCCTTGGGGCCCGATGGCACTGTACCCGATGTCCAGGGTACAGGCCCTCATGGGCATCACCAGGCCACTGCCAGTCACTCTGGGATTCCACCAGCATCATCGGCCTTCAGAAACGGACACCTCAAACGGCTGTCTGGTGTCGGGAAGCAAAGATGGTGGCCCCGAACAACAGGTCTTGGAATGAAGAACCTGGCACTCTTGGTATTACCTATCCCCCCAAAATGCCTACACACAGCCCGGGTTCCGTTTCAACTGCTCAGCGTTCATTTAATGCGTAAATGAGGCACAGGCAGAAATCTGCTGAATCTGGTCTACAATATTTACGTTTCAGCCAGAACCCAGAAAAGGAAAGTGAGATCTTTCAATTATCATTACAAAGAGACTGGAAACAACCACCCTAGATCCCAGTGATTAAAATTCATGGGACAACACAACTCACAGAAAACAACTGTTGCGCAGTTTTAATGATGAGCATTAAGAAACCATGCCTCTGGCATCCCCAGTGTCATGGTGTGAAGGAGAAGAGGGTGACAGAGGATGAGATGCCGTCACCGACTTGATGGACACGAACTTGGGCAAAGTCCGGGAGATGGTGAGGGACAGGGAGGCCTGGTGTGCTGTAGTCTGTGGGGTCGCAGAAAGTCGGACACGACTGGGCGACTGAACACAAGGGTCCAGCACATTTTCTGCCCCTAAGCTCTCGTGCCCACACAGGAGGGATGCGCTCAGCCCAGGCCCCAGGGGAAAGCGGCGGCCACTGGCAGCTGCCCAGGCACCCACCTGCTCCAGGCCAAGGGCGGCTGGAGGCTCACCTGACCAGTCTCAGCAGGGCTCCTGGCCGCAGGTGGTGGGCACCGCCTGCTCCTGTTATCTGCCTCCTCTGCTGACGGCCCAGGCTGGGGAGACCCACAGCCGCACACAGGACAGCCTGGGCCGGCGGGGCCAGGACCGGAGAGCCAGGCCAGGCTCCGTGGGAGCTGAGCCGTCCCCCAGGGCTAGGTCCACCAGGGGCCCAGGCAACACCCGAGCTGAGCAAGTGGGTCGGCGCGGGGCATTCCTAGCTCCTCTAAGCCACTCGCGGGACTGTCTCCTGGGGAGGCTCTACCTCAACACGCAGCGGGGGCAGCAAGGGTGCAGGCGGGGAGCTATCCGAGGCCTCTCACCCCCGCCTCCGGCCGACACGGTGGCTGCTCTCGCCACCCACGTCCTGTGTCACTGTGAAAATAAACACACAGATTTCAGGTGGGCCCTCACCGCAGAATGCACGGCGCTATCACAGCCTGGCGTGGCCAGGGCAGAGCGGGGGTCACCCTGGGGGCACGGGGCTGCCACGGTGAAGCCCACATCCACTCGGGGCCAGACCCGGAAGCTCTGTGCATTGAGCCCCTGCAGGCGGCGGTCACGGAGCTTTTCCAAAGGTGGTCAAAGAGCTTCTAAGGCTCAGGTGGCCTGCTTTTGGGGAGAAGTCCAGGGCAGGCCAGTGAGCCCCGGGGGCCAGAGCACCAGTTTGATGGAGGGGGCCTCCCCTGGGTTGCTCATCTCCAGGCTCACGGGCGACTTGGCCACAGTGGTCAGGGCCAACGTGAGACTAAAATATTCTTGCCTACAGGGTTCTCCAAAATGGAACCATGTCCATCTTTATCTCCCTGGATTTACTGACTCAAATCAAAGAGGCACCCTCATTTCAGTTAAGTTCAAAATCACCCTCCCCTCCAGCCTCATGGAGCACAGCAGCAATAATCAAGAGGTCCCAGGGACGTGTCACTCAAGTTCCCCCCGAAATCGGACACTCAAATGCCACAAAGACAAAGGGTCAGCCATCAGCAGGCGGGTCAGACAGATGAAGGCCCGTGTCACAGACGCCCGGCGCCCCGTACGCCCTGGACAGGACTCCACTGTGAGCGGTGGGGGGGTGGGGTGGGGGTGAGAGTGGTCCAGCGGGAGCCCGGCTGCCCCCACCACCCCCTCTCTACACCTGGGACTCGCCTCTTCCTCTTAGGTGGGTGCCCTGGAAACTGCATCTCCTGGAGACCAGTGGAGGGGCCCCTCCCCCTGCAGGGCACCCTGACCCCTCCTCCCGGCGGGGTTCACCACCACCTGGACACACTTCCCGGGGCGGCTCGGGGCTGACAAAGACCCAGGCTGTGTCTGAGACTGTCTCCCTCTGTCATGTCCCTGCCACCCAGCACACAGTGGGTCTAAGTGCACCCATGAGGGTCCCGGGCCAGACCAAAGGCAGCTTATTTACGAGCGAGAGCCAGTGAGGAGGCATGAGATAAGAAACCGTGGGGCAAGTCCACACGAGAGGGTTTTCTCTGCAGAACAAACCACGGCTGCCACCTCTGGAAACACGCGCAGCGCTCCTCTCTGACAAGCCTGGGGCGGCACGGGGCCCAGCACAGCATGGAGCGAGCACCCATGCCCCAGGGGCGGCAGGTCAAATGCGGCCCTCCGCCGGCCCATCGCTGACTTCCTAGAAACCCGCAGTGCGGGCTTATGAGCCAGACCTGACCGTAAGTGCGTTCACCGGGTGCCGATGGGTCCAGGAGTGACACGGGGCTCGCAGCGGCCACATGCCTTCCCGGGCACCAAGACTCCGGCCGCTGAAGCGTGTCCTCTGGGCTCATTACAAGTTGCCTCAGACGACCCGGAAGCTGGGGCCCAGGCAGCACAGCTCAGCCACCTGGGGCAGGTAATAAAGACAGTAAACACCACCGCCTGCCTCCCAGGCTGGAGAAGCAGGCTCCTTTCAATTTTATCCGCTTCCCTGCAAGGAAAAGAGTCACGTGCTCGCTAAACAGCTCCTAAAGCTCTCCTGTCCAGGGAGAGAGTATCAACCACACACACACACCCAAGCTCATCCTCACTAGTGAAAAAGGACGTGCAAATGAAGAGTGGAAAGCGCTTTCATTTTTCACTTGTTAGACAGGAGATATCCTGAGACCCAGGGAGCGAAGAGCCAGGCTGGGCGCAACCTCGCTGAAAGCCGGCACACTCCTGGACGGAGACCCAGTGAGGCCACTAAATCGTGTAACATGCACACCATTGCCCATCTTTCATAGGAAGGGGTTTATTCCGAGAAAACCTGTCTAACGGACGGTGCCGGCAGTCTGGGCTACAAGTAGGAACCGCGGAAGACAGGATCGCAGCTGCCAGACCAACGCATCAGGACGGGTCTCCACCCTGCAGTGTAGGCAGGGAGGGGAGGCTGCAGCGCTGGGGTCACGGGGTTCAGCCTCAGCTCCGTGGTGTCACCCACACTGGGCGTGTGCGGCCTCTACCAGCTCCTGACAGCACCCCCAGGCTCCTGTCCGTCCACAGCCAGCGATCCCATGGGGTCCTGGGGCCGGCAGGGCAGAGCCACCTATCACCCTCCTGGAAGCACACTCTGAAGACTCCTGTCTCCTCCCTACGCTGGAGCCACAGTCATCGAAAACAATCCACAAGTAACGACTAGAGACTGACAGAAGGCAACGTCTGGGCTGGAAGCTCTATTAGCAAGTGGAGCACAGGCTGCTGAGGCTGCCGACGAGAACCCAGAGGGCAAATCCCGCGTCCGCACCTGCCGAGCTGCGGGCAGAGTCGAGGTGGGCTCTGCCTCCAAAGATGGGGGCGCCCGGGTCCCCAGGAGGCCAGGTAAAGGACCCGGCAGAGCAGGGAGGGCCGCTTCTGCTTGTTCTCACCGCGCTACCACTGGGGACAGGAGATAGAGGGATTCCCTTGATAACATGTTTAGAAAATTAAAAATGACACATCAAAGCGGCAAACCCAGGTAACGCTGAGCGGGGTGATCCGCTCAGGGATCCCAGTTGATAAGGCTGTTGCAGATTTTCTGGACATAAACACCCACGGACACCACACTCACGACTCCCTCGACCCTGGGCCCCAGTGACCACACTCTGGGACCCCCTTCTGGGGAGGAAGGAACTAACTGCAGGACAGGACAGGGACAGGGTCCTGAGCGGCCACGACCAGCAAGCGTCCAGAACCAGCGCAACGCTGAGTGCTGGAACCCAAGGGAGTGCATCTTAACCCGAGGTCAACAACTGCGGCTATCTTTTAAAACCTCTCTCTGTGTTAGTCACTCAGTCGTGTCCGACTCCTTGTGACCCCAGGGACTGTAGCCCACCAGCCTCCTCTGTCCATGGCATTTTCCAGGCAAGAACACTGGAGTGAGTTGCCATTTCCTTCTGCAGGGGATTTTTCTGACTCAGGGATCGAACCCGGGTCTCCCGCATTGCAGGCAGATTCTTTACCATCTGAGCCACCAGGGAAGCCCTTTTTAAAACACTGTTCCCTTTTTAATTATAAAATCCTATTCAAATTCACTGATGATTTAATGACACTAATTAGATTGTGTGCTCAAGAAATCTGTCTGACAAACACCACTGCCAAATGTCACCATGATGTCACCATGATGGCTTGTGAAGAGAGCGGAAATCATCAAAACAGAGGCCAGCTGATAGGATGACGCTTACATAGTTTTAAATGGCTTCAGACGAATAATCTCTGCTATAAACAGAGAAACAATTAAAGCACAGAGAACATGTCACCTTGAGAAGGTTTCTGAACTGCGTTTCTGGGGCTCCCATCCTCTCTGCGGGCTTCTGGCCTGAAGGTCTGGGGGGCTGGGGGACCCCCGGCGGAGGAGCTCTGCCTCCAAAGATGGGGGCCCTGGGGTCACCGGGAGACCAGGTAAAGGACCTGGAAGAGATGGGCTGCCCTGACCTTTCAGGCTTCTGAGGTGATATCAAGATGCAGGAGTCTGATGGCAAAAGTTCAAGAAGCCTGCTGGTGAGGAGGACAGGAAGCCACATCACAGGGGCCAGCAGTGCGAGTGGGCGGGCCCAGGGCAAGCTCTTCAGATTGCTTTTGGGAGTCACAGAAAACAGGAGGCTGCAGCTTCAAGGACAAAACGGCAGCCTGCCGAGGGCGCTCGCTGGTACCGAAAGGCAGTTATCTAGACTGACTGGTGAGGACCTAGTCCCGCAGCCACCGAGAGCTTCATCCCAGTCCTGAAAACCCAGGTGCGGCTCAGGGCCAAAGACCCCCTTGGGGCGGGGCCTCAGCGGGAAGCCCCACCCCCTCCCTCGCCACTGCTCCCCTCATCCCCCCACACCCATCCCCCCGCACGTGATGGGGCCCCGGCTACCCCGCTGGCAAGGCAGGTCCAGGCCACACCCCACAGAGCACCCCCGGGGGCTCCGTCTCCTCCCAGCAGCAGGAGGACAGGCGCTTGGCGTCAGGGGGGCAAAGGGCATCGCGCTGGCTCTCAGGACCCTCGCCCGATCCATCCCAAACCCAAGGGTGCTTATTAAAAAGCAGAGGACCGCCATGGCTGGGCGGGGGCGTCTCTACGGAGACCAGTGACATCTCGATTAGGCGGGAGTGCGCGCTGGCTCAGAGCTCTCTGCAGGCACAGCCGTGAGGCCTGGGCCCCCAGCAGCTCTGGAGGCTGTTCTCTGCTTGGTTTGTGCGACGCTGACTTCGCCAGCTCCTGGGAGCCGGGGTGGAGAGCCGCAGTGGCAGCGACAACCCTGCCGAGACCCGGGGCCTCAGGCGAGGCTGGCCAGAGGCAGAGACAGAGGGTGCACAGTCACCCTGCCCAGCAGCAGCGGGCACAGGCTGGTGGTGCCTGAGGAAGCCGAGACTGGGCCGGGCGACATCCGGCTGCGGGCGGCACTGGTCCCCGAGGGAAGGGCGTCTCAGGAGCACCGCGTGCCACGCGGGATCCTAACTCCCCACGTCGCTGCCGCCCAGCCCCGCAGCCACTGACCACGTGCGGCCGCTGTTCCTCTGGGCCACACGGCAATGGGCCCTGTGTGTCTGGTCCGCGGTGTGTCTGTGCGTCTGTGAATCATGGGTTGAAGCGACACTTTAGAAATGCGGGGCTAAAGAAAATGCCCTGAAGTTGCTTTTACCTTTAGCACCCAGCTCCCCATGGCCCCCAAAGACCCCTGTCTCCTGGTGTTCACCCCTCGGCTGGGCCCCTCCCAGGAGGGTTGGTGCCTACGGCAGCAGAGCAACGTAGCAGGGATGTCGGGCGGTCACCTTCAGGATTTGGCCAGAAGACACCACGACCTCCTTCTTGCTCACTTGGATCCTGGAAGCCCAAGTGAGGAGGACTTGAGGCCTCCTGCTCAAATCCAGGGGGTGAGTGAGCCGGGAAGGGGGTCCTGCAGGCCCGGCCCACTGCTCAGATGAGATCGCTGCCCTGACCACGCCCGACCGCAGCACCCGAGAGGCCCCTCGGCCCGGCCACCTGTGGGCTGCCCCGGGATCCCCGACCCGCGGGAGCTGAGCTGTCCGATAACACACGCTTGTTATTTCAAGCGGCTAAAAATCTTTTGGGCAATTTGTTACATAACAATAAATCACTCACACAACCTGGTTTCTTTGGGTGATTTCAGGTGGCTACAGAAAACGAAACACTACCTATGAATTTTAACGTGTACATATTTCCACTGAACAGCGCTGTTCTGCAAGTTTCTAAGTGTGGTGACACGTGATCACAGACGTTCTAACTGGTCCCTCAGCCAAGGGACGTGACTTCTCTGTGCCTCACAAGTGCATGTTTCTTCCTAGAACGTTTGCTTTTAAAATCTGGGATCCGAATAAATGTCTGTAGACAGTAAACAGGTCTTCCCACGTGGCCTACTGGTAAAGAACCTGCCTGCCACTGCCAGAGACGTAAGAGATTTGGGTTCAATCGCTGGGTGGGAAAAATCCCCTGGAGGAGGGCCTGGAAACCCACTCTAGCATTCTTGCCTGGAGAATCCCACGGACAGAGGACCCTGGCGGGGCTACAGTCTATAGGGTGGCAAAGAGTTAGACATGACTGAAGTGACTTAGCACACACCAAACAGTAAATACCAAAAAGAAAAAACGTTAGCTTTTTCCTTATCCCATCCAAATGAAAACAAATATTAGTGTGTTTTATTTTTCCAATTATAAGAAATCAGTGGGAAAAATGGAGAAAGGATGGACAAGTCCCAAGGAGAAAATAAAGACAATTCCTAAACACCTGACCGAGAGGTGACTGCTGCTAATATTTTGGCGCTTCTTTTTGCTGGTGATGTCGCTATTTAGGGACATATGTTTGTAGCTGAAGTCTAACGACGAGAATTCTCCCCCACTTTACGCTTCTATAGGGTGACTTTAAATGCTGTTTCCACTCTTGGCCACATCAGCCAGGCTTCCTTCAACCAGCTTCCAAGTGCCGACACGCGGGTCTAAAGGGCCCACCGAGGAATGTCCCCGGGCATCCACCTCAGCCTGGCAGCAGGTCACTGGGGTGGGGCTGGGGGCGGTGGTCCTGGGTGGCAGGGCGAGGGCCAGGCGGAGCGGGCCAGCCCTGGGAGCTTGGGCAGCGGGATCGCGGGCACACACAGCGGGCTGGCCTGCGGGATCGTGGGCACACACAGCGGGCTGGCCTGGGGGCTCGGGGTTGGTCCTGAGCAGCGGGACCGCGGGCACACACAGCGGGCCGGCCTGGGGGCTCGGGGTTGGTTCTGGGCTGCGGAATTGCGGGCACACACGAGGGGCCAGTCCAGGGGCTCAGGGCTTGGGGTTTGGTACTGGGTGGCAGGGTCACAGGCACGGACAGTGGGCCGGCCTGGGGGCTCAGGGATGGTCCTGGGTGGCGGGATCCTGGCGTGCACAGAGTGGGCCGGCCCGGGAGCCGTCGGGCAGGACCCTGGGCTCATGGCGGGCCGCCCTGGCACCCGAGGCTGGACACTGACCTTGATGTGTTCGTGCAGCTGGGCCTCGTGCTGCCGAGACAGCTGCTCATGCTGCCGCTGGAACTCGGCAATGAGGATCTGTCTCTGCAGCTGCTGCTTCTGCTTGAGCGCCAGGAGCTCCTGCTGCAGCTGCTGTTCGCGGAGGCCCGGCTCCGCCACGGGCAGCGGGAACTGATGGTCCAGGCGCAGGTCCATGGGCACCCCCGGGGGGGCCACCGGCAGAGGCAGGGCCGAGGCCACGTCCACTGTGGAGAGAGCACAGTGCAGAGGTGCTGGTGACCGAGGGGCCCTTAGGTCCGGCCCGCCCGCCCTGCCCGGGAGCCCACGCCAGCATCACGGGGACGCCCACGCCAGCATCACGGGGACGCCCCCGCCGCCATCACGGGGACACCCCCGCCAGCATCAGAGGGACGCCCACGCCAGCATCATGGGGACGCCCACGCCAGCATCACGGGGACGCCCACGCCAGCATCACGGGGACGCCCACGCCAGCATCAGAGGGGCACCCACGCCAGCATCACGGGGACGCCCATGCCAGCATCACTGGGACGCCCACGCTGCTATCGGGGACGCCCATGCCAGCATCACGGGGACGCCCACGTCAGCATCATGGGGACGCCCACGCCAGCATCACGGGGACGCCCACGCCAGCATCAGAGGGGCACCCACGCCAGCATCACGGGGACGCCCCCGCCACCATCACCGGGATGCCCCCGCCAGCATCACAGGACGCCCACGCCAGCATCAGAGGGGCGCCCATGCCGCCATCACAGGGACGCCCACGCCAGCATCAGAGGGGCGCCCACGCCAGCATCAGAGGGACGCCCACGCCAGCATCATGGGGACGCCCACGCCAGCATCAGAGGGACGCCCACGCCAGCATCACGGGGATGCCCACGCCAGCATCAGAGGGACGCCCATGCCAGCATCACGGGGACGCCCACGCTGCTATCGGGGACACCCATGCCAGCATCACGGGGACGCCCATGCCGCCATCGGGGACGCCCATGCCGCCATCAGGGGCGCCCACGCAATGAGACTCACTGCTCACTTCATATGCCTCCTCCCCGTCCCTGCTCAACAGGCTCAAAAGGCAGGACTCGGGGGCCTTCCTCCCTCTTCCTCCGAGGGGCCCACCCTTCAGGCAGAGGCCAGTGGGAGGTCGGACTGGGACACATACTCGCTCGGGCCCTCCTCCCTCTGCCCCACCCTGCACCAAGGGACCCTGCTCGCTCAGGTGACCTGGGTGCCCGCCCGATGGCCTTTTCTGACGTCGTTTTAGAAAGTCGACACAGAGAGCAAGCAGGAAAAAGGCTCTGAAGAGCCCTGGATACCCGCAAGCAGAGGGGCGAGTGGCCCGCGCTTTTCTCCTTTGCAAGAAGGTGCAGGAGAGTTGTATGCAGGGCCCGCGGAAGAGCATGCGCCACCGAAGTGGTCCAGACAGGCGCTGGATGCGAGGCGCGTTTCTGCGGTGACGGCGCGCCCTCTGGGAGACAGCCAGTGCAAGGCTCCCCCCGATCGCCCACTCGGCTCACTTCGCAGGGGGACTGCTTCTGCACTTTGCTAACAAACAAACTGCCTTCACTGCATGGAGGTGCGGCCCAGGAACAGCCACGAGTTGGTTCTGATTAGAAACGGAAGCGGAATCGATCTAAACGCTTGTAGATCAACGCCAAATTAAAAGCGAGAAGGAGGAGGCAGAAACCAGGTCTCCAATGACGGCTCTCACAAAATACCCACGAGTGGGCGCTCCTCTCAGGACGGGATTTTATCAGAAAAGCTGGGCCACTGGCTGTGGGCCTCCGACTTCCCAGAGAGGCTCGGTGCCGCCTCCCTGAGGGTGAGCATCCTGGGCTCCATCAGAGCCCTCACGACCCCCAGAAGTGGAGACAGCCCAGCAGAGGCCCTGGGATCCCGCCCCAACCAGGAAGCCCGCTCACAACCTGCTCAGCCACAGACAGACAGGGGGGCCGGAGGCCGGGCCTCTCCTCTGGGGGCTCAGAGCTCTGGGGGAGACCCAGCTCAGCAGACAGGGCCCCCCGGGCCAGGTCTCCCCTCCGGAGTCATCGTCACCCGGGAGGGGGCCTCGTCGCAGCGCCTCTGCCCAGGCCCTCTGCAGACAGGCCTTGTGACGCCCTGGCCCTCGTCCCAGGGTCTTCCCGGGTGAGACTGGGCCACTCGGAGGCCTGACGTAATCCAGCGCCTCTGGGGGTGCCCTCCAGCCCTGACTGCGCCTGCCACTGGGGCAGAAGAGGGGCTTACCAAAGGCGGGCAGCATGGCCGTTTCATCAATCCTCTGTGCCTATTTTCTTACGCTAAAATCCCGCTTCTTGATAAGTGGCGCGTCAGACACCGCAGGCCACTCCCACCTATGTTCCGGTGGATTTTGTAGAAAAAATGACCCAGGAGTGGAACCAGCCGTCGGGACGGCACATTTCAACGGTCACCACCCAGGCAGGCCCCGGCCGGGCGGCCTGCTGACGAGCCAAGTGAGGGGGGCGGCCTGGCTCTGGCTCAGTCCTAGGTTCTAAGCCCGAGCCCACGCCCGGGGCCCTGGTGTCCTGGACAGACGTGCGGTCTCATACCTGCAGGCTCGCTCATCTGGGCGCGGCGTGGGCGCTGCCTGGGAGAGAGCCGGGGCCTGGCTCTGGGCTGAAGTTGCCACCTCCCTCCCCCTATCTCCAGAAGTAAGCCTGGATTCCACCCGAGGCCCTGTGGCAGGTTGCATGCAAATGCCTGGGACCTGGCCACAGAAAATGGAGGAAAATCCTCAATATTCAATCATTTTTCAGAAAACATCTAATTCTCCACTCTCTGAAGTCCTAACAAGCCCCGGGTAAATATCAGCTGACTGTTTCTCTTCGATTTTTCCCAAAGTCAGTGAGGTGCAAACCCCAACGTTTTGAATGTATTAATTTTTTTCTAGTTGTGTGTCAGGCTTGATGTGTGAAAGGGTTTTTATTTGATATTTATGGGACAAAAACTGACACAAGTAACAGACCCAGGCAAGAGTGGGGCCCATCCCACCCCCACCCCAGCTGGGAGAGACTGGGCGTTATTGACTTCCTTTATTTTCTTCCCTTGATCATTTTTATTATGAAACATAGCAGGATGGAAAAACTGTGTAAACAACACCGGTTTAATAAAACCTCAGTATTTTCCTCCATTTGCTTCAGACTCTATTTTAAGGAATAGAATATTACTGACGACAAGGAGTGGGGTTCAGGAAAGGGACTCAGAGGAAAGAGAAAGTCTTAAAGGAAACTCAGCTTTCCTTTCTCCCGGGGGCGGGGAAGGGCTGCATATTTTCCTGCTTTCACTAATGATGGTGCTGAATGCTGCCTGGAAAACATTATTACTGTGTATGACGGCAGGTTTTCTGGCTCTTCTTTCTGCTTCCCTGGAAGAGGCTGGAAAGCTTTTCTTCATTAACCGGTTAACCCGCCTAGTTCCTTCATGAATTAACAGGTGAGTTACTTAGCAGATCCCCTCAGGTTAGCTGGCCTTTGCTTTGTAAAGATAAAGCTGACTTTGTCTTTCTGGGTTACAGACACAGACACACACACACACGCACAGAATCACTGACAGAGTGAGCCTGCAGCCGTTTCATTAGGCACATCTGGGCCCACGCTCACAGGTGTGGACTGGCTTGTGGCGTCTCTGACATTCTTCTTATCTGGTCAGGGAGCGGTATTTTAGCTCAAGAAACCACAGAGAATTGATGGAACAACCACGCTGCCTGCATTTTGTAAGCAGTATCACCTCAGCTGTCCTGACGGCACGGGTGGTCAGGGGTGGCCCCCACTTAGGCGACGTGTCCAGGTGCCCTAAGATGTTACATGGGAACAAGGTCGCCCCTAAGACGCCGCAGAGCAGGCAGCCCTCCACCGTCCGTTCACTGTATCACGCTGTTGTGGATCAGTCACTCAGTCATGTCCAACTCTGTGACCCCACAGACTGTGGCCCGCCAGGCTCCTCTGTCCATGCAATTCTTCAGGCAAGAATACTGGAGTAGGTTGCCAGGCCGTCCTCCAGGGGATCCTCCCGACCCGGGGATCACACTCGCCTGCACTGGCAGGCGGCTCTTCACTGTCTGAGCCGCCGGGGAAGCCCTCACTGTACCAGGCCAGCCCCCGTTTCTAACTTTTCACAGGCGAGGTAGGAAGACAATCAGAAATGTCCAATAGTTAACCTCTTCAAAAACTGAACATAAAACAACTTTGAGGGATCCATTTCATTAACCTCAAAGATAGGATGGGCCTAACGTTTCCTACGCCTGCATCCCCACACGGCAGAAAAACTCTGGGCCTCCTGCTCTGTGCTGGGTGCTGGGGACTGTTCCCAGTCCAGCCTGCGGCGGGTCTGCCGTGCACAGGACAGGAAGGGCAGAGGGGCTGACAGACACCCTGGGGAAGGGCCCGCACGGGGGCCGCAGCTCTGAGCGGGGCGGGGCGGATGAGCCAGCACCCAGACGGCCAGTCTAAGAGGGCGGCCGGGGGGCGGAGACACGGGAGGCGCCTGGACTGCTCGCTTGGGGCGCGGGGCCTGCATCCGCAGATCCTGGGGGCCCTGCAGGTCCAGTTGGGGGTGCCAGTGGCAGGGGGAGGCCGGGCCTCATATGCAGAGGAGCTGGCATCGGGGTGCTGGGCGTGAGAGACAGGGTGCTGCCGCAGGGGGACCGAGGGCGGAAGGGAGGACGCAGCAGGCACCCCAGCGTGCACGGGGTGGGGAGGACCTAGGTTCCCTGGGTTCACTGCACCTTTCCTCGGGTTCCCTTTGAGTCTGGAGCTGCACGGAACGGAACAACGAAACACCCCCCTCCCCGAAGTCATTCCAGACACCACAGCTGGTGGGCCCAGGGAGGGGACGGCAAGGAGACCCCCGGGCAACACCATCCTGCCCGCAGTGAACAGAGGGGCGCCAGGCCGGGGGGCGGGGTCACGGGCTGTCCTCACCATTACTGCTAGAAAGGGAGGCGAGGCCTGCTGGGCTTTCCCCTTTTGAGGTTTCGCATAAGACTTCATCCTCTGCTAAAGAAAGTCCAATGCAAAGAGAATGCAAAGCCAGACGTCACCTCCGCCGGACATGCTGTGCCCAGCGCCTGCCACTTCGGCAGCTCGGGAGACAGCGCTGCAGACAGACACACACGCCACCCCTGGGGTGGGCGCGGGGCTGGGGACCCAGGCCAGGCACTTCTCCCCACCGTGAGCTCAGCCCCGGGAAGCCAGGTGGGCCCCCCAGGCAGCCACAGCCACAGCTCTGGGGTCAGACCCACAGTCCCCATTCACTTCGCCGCTGGAGGGTGCGTCAGACATGCCTGAGACTATTTCTGTATCAAAAACTCGCCGAAATGCCACGAGTTCCCAACAGAAGTTGCTGGTGCTTTTGACCCAAATCGCTGGAAGAAAACAATGAGACCTTCTCTCCTTAAAGAATGCGGCATCAAAACAAAAAAGTCTGTATTCTCATGAATATTTTATGGCAGAGTAGAAAATTGCTTTTATAGGTTGTGCCTTGAGAAACATATTAATACAATCAGGCTCATGACGTTAGTAAAAGCACAAAGACTATATTCAGAGTTTCAATAAGAAATGGCAAGGCTGGGCCATGACCTATAAGTTCTCAATCAGAAATTGAAAAAAAAAATCTGCCAGTCTCTTATTTTTTCAAAAAACTAAATGATCAGGGGGAAAAAAAGCCACAGTAATTTTCCATTACATGGGTTGGGTCTTCTGTTCACAGCACTATTTCATGTCATCATATAGACAGCAAATAAAGAGAAGGTCTATTCTTTAGAAAACAGGGCCAGAGTGTAGGCTCTGTTCAAGTAGAGAACGGCTCATTCAAATCTAGCGGAGAATAATAGATGTTTCATCCGTCACACTGACGTGTCTGCCTGTGTGAGGGGAGGAGGAGGAGGAGGAGGAGGAAGGACAGGGTCTAGTAGAAACACATAACCGATCTCAAAATGTTTTCAACTTTTCGACAAAACCTGTCACACACCCTGGGGGTCACACGTGGTAAGGGGGCTGCTGGCACATCCCCACCTCAGGGGCCAGAGCCTTGCTCCCTAGGCCCCCAGCCCCGTGCTGACTTTGCTCAGCACCCCTGCGTGCTTTGTTCACCACCTCCAGGACGCACCCCTAAACACGCATCCTCTGCACTCAGCAGCTGTGGGGTGGGGGGTGAAACAAAGGCCCCCAGGGAAAGACAGAGTCTTGGGGCCAGGCTGCTTCAGCTTCCAGGACAGCTGGCAGAAAGAGCTCCTCTGGGGCGAGGCCAAGAGTGACCCCGGGAAAACCACGGGCCACCCCCGCAGTGGGGCCAGACCACCCTGCCTCCTGCTGCGGCTCCAGCTGGCCGTCCTCCAGGTGCGCCCCCAGGTGCGGGGCCCAGGAGCCCCATGGAGAAGCACGGCTTCAGGTGAATGAGGTTGAGAGGCAGGGAGGTCCAAACGCCTGGGGGCTGCAGAGCTCCTCCACAGCGCCTCCCACACAGCCACCCCCTGAGGCCGGCCCCCGATGCTCCCAGGGACGCCCTGGGTCTCCGTTCGTACCCCTTCATTCCACTCCTCTTCCCTCTGGGCTATTCTCTCTCTGCAGGACCTCAGCCTCCTCCTGTGCCTTGGGAAGGAGGCATGTGGTTTCCTGTCTGAATGTATACTCATGTCCTCCTCCAGGGATCGTTCCCCTGGCAGCGCACAGAACTCCAGCGAGCAGTCACCTCCACCAGGACAGTGAAGACCACGTCCCACCTCCTTGTTCCCAAGACTGTTATTGAAAAGCGAGGAGCTGCTCTGACTCTGGACGCGTGCCCTTTGCTCTCCCTCTGGAAGACCAGCTCCTGCCGGCCGTGTCCTGAGCAAGAGGCTCTGGAAGTGAGGTTCTTCCCTCGCCCACCGCGGAGCTCCATGCCGCCTGTCCAGCTTGACAGCTCACACCCCCAGCTGTGGGGAATCTCCCTGGGTCATTGTGTGGACCATCGCCCTTTCCTCTGAGTTCCCCTTCGGGAACTTCCAGTACTTGGTGGTAAATCGGCAACAATCGCCGAGTTTCTTTCTCCTTCTCCCCCATTTTCCGTGTCTAACGCTCAATTCTATTCGAGATTCCCTGAAATGTATTTTCTAAGTTTCTCACCGAGTTTTGCATAATTTCTGCGGCCGTGTCCCTGAGGACGAATGGAGGCGTGGATCCTAAGCTGCAAGCAGACAGGGGCCTCAAGGCTGAGCTTCGCTGGGTGGTGCATGGAGCTGGTGTCCGTCAGGATGCGCCAGGCACCCCTGGATGGGGGCTGAGGCATCCCGAGCCGCGGGGCAGGAGGCTGGGGCGGCGGGTAGTGACCGTGCCTGCTGCCCTCCAGCCTCCACCCCTCTCAGCCTGGCCCCCTCCTGCCCCGGTCCTGTCCTAGAGGTGGGACCTGGGGCTGCTTTACAAGGATGCCGAGGCATCCACCCGCTGGGATCTTGGCTGCACCCATGGGCGGCGTGGAGTCTGGCTTTTTCTGCCCAAACTGCCAAATCTAGTGTGACCTGTGACTTCAATTTCCACCTTCCAGACAGTTCATGCCATGTCCTTTTCTGTTCCCCATCTTTCTGTTCCCCTATGTTAAAAAAAAATATTTATTTTTAAAATATACCTTACAGGTTTGGCTTCACTGGGTCTTAGCGCAGCAGATCCCTTAGTGGGATCTTTGATCTTCATTGTGGCAGGTGGGATCTAGTTCCCTGACCAGAGGACCCCTGCATTGACAGCGCGGGGTCTCAGCTGCTGGACGACCAGGGCGTCCCTCTTTCCCCATCTTTGTGAGCTGATAACCTTTCTCTGGAATACAGATACAGATATAGATAGGTAATTTTTTAGGGAAAATTAAAAAACACACAAAGCCAACAGCAATGGTATAATCAACTCCCAAGCGTCCGTCAGCCAGCTCCAGCGACTGTTGCCCTGTGGCCAGCCCTTCCTTCCACACCCGCCCACTGCCCTTCCTTCTAGATTACCCTGAAGCCGGCCCGCCAGCACAGCACTTTACTCATAAGGGCTGTGGTATCCCTAAATAAACTCTAAAGAAAACAGTCAACCTACCAAATAAATTAACAACTCCATGATGCTATCAAATAGCCAGAAGGTATTATCACTTTCTCATACACATTGCTCATACTCATTGCTCATACACAAGTCCCGCACACATTTCTGAGACTTTATTCAACTCAAGATTCAACCGGGGACTTCCCTGCTGGTCCTGTGGTTAAGAATCTGCCTTGCAATGCAGAGGATGCAGGTTTGATCCTGGGTCAAGAGAACTAAGATCCCACAAGGCGTGGGGCAACTAGGCCCTCGAGCCACAGCTCGAGAATCTGTGCTGGAACAAAACAGGGTGCAACGAAGATCCTGTGTAGCCAAAAACAAATTAAGATTCAGCTAAGGTCTGTCACTGCAACTGGCTGATATAGCCCGTGAATTCTTTGTAATCTAAAGATCCCCCGTCTTCTCCCTCATGCCCGCACCCTCTCCAGCTGACGGGCTGAAGACTCTGGTCACCTGTCCCGCGCTGACTGTATCTGAGGTGCAGACCCACATGACGGATTCCCTGGGAGTAGGACTGCGTCTAGAGTCTGGGGGACGAAGCTCCGATTCCCAGCAGGGCCACCCCCAGAGAGTCCGGTGTCCCCTGGGCTCCTGTGTCGCCAGCAGCTAACGGGGTCACCGATGATGCTGTCGGGCCTGTCAGCACAGCCCTTCCAGCCCCATCTGTCGGTCCCGAGGTGCTGGCCGGGTGTGACTTCCATGGTGAGAAAGGGCCCGAGTCAACTGTCATGTTATCCCCACACACAGCTTTTAGCAGGAAGGCAGGGCCAGTGCTTGACGGTCTTTCATTTGCCAATCTTCCACCTTACTGAGCTGGCCGCCCCAGGTCTGGCTTCGGGATCGCAGGGAACCGGGCCTCTGCAGTCCTGCTCTGATGTTCACACGTGTCCTCAGGCAGCCTGCGTGAGGGTGCCGGGTCACCCAGAACCCACGGGGACCCTGGGGACAGCCCTCCGTGTGGCTGTGACAGCTGTCCCGAAACGCCCTGCACTTCCTGGTCCCCAGGAGGAACCAGTGACATCTCCAAGGACACTGGGCTGCTTCAGGGGGAAACACGGAGACCACCATCTGGGCTTTGGTTGCCACAGTTTATAACGTGTATATTGTTACTGGAGCTTTTGTGAATTTCAGGAGTTAGTGAAATTAGATCTATGTATTCAATCTGCCTCATCTCACCGTGGAACTTTGGGTGCATAACTTATTAGAAATATCATTCAAAACGGCTGAACAGTCATAATCAAGTTCCATTCAAAATACTGATTTATATGCAGTATCATTTTCCCCAAAGGTGCTCTTAACTGAATTACAATTATTCTATTTAATACTGTGTGTGTGTGTGTATAAAGGGGAAATGAGGTAGAGAAGTCAGAAGTGCTTTTTAATGTAAACATTTAAAAACATTCTGTAGGGAAGGTAAATAAGACAAGTGGCCCCATCTCAGCTTCTCATGTAGACGAGTATGGCTTGCCCTGCTTTTTAGCCTCATTCAGATGTATGTACACAGGCGACGCCAAATAAATGAGCTTATGTGAACAACTTAGCAGAATATAAATTATACTTGAAAATGAAAATAAATAATAAATAGTATGGAGCAAGAACATACTATTGTGTTTTATATTGTCTTGTTTTCAGCTGAGATCAGAATGTACAGAAATAAACATATAGTGGTATTTATACATGTATATCCAGAGACCTAGGTTTGATCCCTGGGTCAGGAAGATCCCCTGGAGAAGGGAATGGCACCCCACTCCAGTTCTCTTGCCTGGAGAATCCCATGGAGAGAGCAGCTTGGTGGGCTTTAGTCCACGGGGCCACACAGAGTCAGACGGCCGAGCCACACACACTTTATCCATGTGTTACATGGGAAGGCTTTCTGCATCTGGCCTGGGGCGGGGAGGGTGCGACCCGCGGCGCCTCTGAGCTGCTTTCTGCACGTGGGTGCCTTGCACACACCTGCACGTCACGAGGGAGGAGCACGCACCTTCAGGCCCTGCTCGGCCCAGCCTCTGCCTCCAGACAAGAAGGCAGTGGATTGCTCTTCAAAACCAAGCAGAGACAGGTCGGAGCAGACCAAGAGCCTCAGGCCAAAGGCAGGAGGGGGCGTCGGGGGCAGACACCCCAAGACCCCAGGGCGGCCCTGAGTCACTGCGGGCCGCAGGTCTGCAGGCTGCTGGCCTGGGCTAGCTTCACGTGTAAACAGGGACCCTGCAGGACATGGATGGAGCCAACGTCATCCCCACTGGACAGGCAGGGAAAGAAGCTCGGAGAGTCTAAGCAACTTGGCCGAGGCTACACAGCAAATGTCCCTGACAAACTCGGAACTGGACACCAACCATGGGCGACAGGATGCCCGTGGGCGACAGAGCAGGAAGAGCTGGGAGGAGGGGGCCCGCCGGGCACTGGGGCAGTGGTTCTCAGGCGGGGTGGCACAGGTCACCTGGGGTAGTGGTTCTAGGCGGGGTGGTGTTGGCAGCTTAGGGCAGTGGGAGCAGCAGAGCCCGGGGTGCCTGGGGCTCCAGCAGCGCTCGGGTGATGAGGCCCCCTGCAGCCTGAGCACGCCCGCTCTGGGGCTCTGAGAGCACCCCCCGCCACCAGGGCTGGCAGACCCCTAACTCCCTGCCCACGGCTCCGGCTGTGGATTCTGCCCTGACCAAAGGCTGGGCATCCCCCGGGATGGCCAGCTCGCTCTAGCACCCCGCAGGCCAGTGCTTTCCAGGGAAGCAAAACCTCTACTTTTCCCAAAGGGCTCCCAGGGGTCTGCTCCGAGAACACCTGCTCATGGCCGAGACACGGCCCCAAGGGTGCAGCCAGGCCGGGTCTGCACCACCCAACCGGCCCCGGGAAACAGGCTGACCAGCACCGCCAAGCAAACTCAGCTGCTGAGCAGAGATGCAAACGGCAAGTTCCCGATAGCTCACTTTCGCTGCTAAAAAGAGCAATCCACCATTAATACCAGGTAATGTTTTACCCCACTGTCTCTTCCCCTAAGCTGGGTTTCACCTCCACTCACTCACACCTCCTCCCCAAACCCCACGTTTTCAACGGGCTTCTCCCTGGCGGAGAGTCTAAGGCCATCGGCACACGGAGGCCTGGCCGCCCCTCACCCACCACCGTGAGGGCCTCTCCTGCAGCTGCCACGATCCTCCTCTTCGAGGTCCCCACTGGGCCCGTGTGTCTGCAGACACCAGCGAGGACCCGGTCAGGGACCGCGGGAGCTAGTAGGCGGGAGGTGGGACCACTCGTGGAAAGCAGCCCCAGGGCCCCACTTCCAGGCACCAGGGCATGTGTCCAGGTAATGCTACTGAGAGAGAAGCGGGTGGGCCCTGGCACAGGCACCTGGTCTCTCAACGTCCAGTGTGGGGTTGCGGCTAATGTGAGTCCAAATCCCTGAGGACCAGCGGCCACCCAGGGGCCGTGCATGTGACCAGCGTCCATCGAGGGCCAGGACGCAGCCTCAAGCCCGGAGACCCCATGGCAGGGGCGGCGTGAACGCAGGGAGAAGACCCCAGGGAGAGCTGACCTGGCGGGAGGGGTGTCTGGGTGCAGCGGGCTGAGCTGAGCCCGTCTTGCCTCCAGAGCTGCTGAACACCCTCCCCCTAAAGTGGGCCCAGAAGGCGAGTTTACTGAGGGTGGTGAAGACCCAAAGCGAGACCAGGTGGTCAGGATGCAGGAGAGACCCCCAGAAGGGCGCGAGCTGGCCCTCAGCGTCTGCACACGTGACAACTGAAGGCAGAGTCACGAACGCGCCTGGGGACAGGCATCCAGAGCACCCAGACTCGGGTCCCAGCACACCAGGGCCAGAGGCCCCGGAGGGCACACTGTCTGCGCTGCAGGACAGAGGGGCCCCGGGCTCCCCAGACACGGAGCCAAGACGGCTTCTCAACTTAAGGATGTGAACAGGATGCGGAGACACGCCGGCTTCACGCGGGGCTGAAGGAACGCGAGTGCGTGTATTTGATGCAGACAGGGAAGAGGCACCGGCTTCATCTCCTCAGGACGGGGTGCTGATCCCGCGGCAGCTGCTGAGGCGTGGAGGTCAGGGCCCCCTCCACCCGCTTCTTTCCTTTTGTCAAAGAAAGAAAAAGGCCTTTGTAGGACGGGGGCACGAAGGGGAGAGAACTCAGACAATGGGGCGGAATCCAGGCGATCTCACAGTTCTGCAAAAGCAGACCATCGCTTCAACGAGGCCCCCCGCTCCCTTCTCACCCACCCCACCCACCCCATCCCCCGGCCCCGGCCCCCGGGCACCTGCAGCCTGGCAGCCCCACCGCCAGCAGGGAGGGTGCGGCCTGTGTCTCAGGCCTGGTGGTTGGTTCCAAAGTGTGGGCCCCCCGCAGAGAAGGTTGGAGGTCAGAGGCAGCACCTAAGACAGACGGCTGAGCATTTCCAGACTGGTGGGAGACACGGAAGGCATAGCCAGGCAGGGACCCCAACAAAGGACAGCAATCAAGACAGCCTCCAAGCGGAACCACAGACTCGAGAGAAGAGGGTCAGCAGGCCCCGGGGACGCGTAAGTAGCCGACGAGGGGCGCGTGGGAACGGCCAGAGAACCGCGAGCCAGCTCCGAGGGCAGACAGGACCACCTGCGAAGCCAGAACCACGTGCTGGGGAGCGGCGGTCAAGACTGCATGCAGAGCACACACAGACAGGGCCGCATCGGGCTGACACAGGCCACAGACGCGCCGACGAGCCTTCGGGGGAGAAAGAGCCAGCCCATGGCGGGTCTGAGACGCGGGAGGAAAGGCGAGCGGAGAATCCGACACGCACGATAACCAGTCCACACGAACAGCAAGGAGGCGGACGGCAGTGTCTGACTTGTGGATGAAGTCACGGAGGAAACGCTGGGGGCCGGTGGGGAGGTGGGAGCGTCCGAGGGCCCTGGGACCCCTGCCCTCCACACGGGTGGAGGCGGAAGACAGAGGTTCACAGGATAACTGTCCACACGGACCTGCTGGAGACCAAGAGGAGGGCCTCAGGGCAGTGACGGGGGGTGTGGCTAGCTCAGTAAAATGATTTTAAGGAGAAAGAAAAGACACGTGGCTGCTAAGCGCCCCCACCCACACACACAGAGCTGGTCCTCCCAATGGACGTACACAACTGCACCTAGAGTCCAGCCAGAAATAATCACAACTGACTCTGATCAAACCCCCAGGTCTAACCACCGATGGACAGGAAACTCAGGCAAGAGGTCCGCTTTTAATGACAACTCAGGGAGGAAATCAAGTGAAATCTAGAACCCAGGGAGACCCTGCGGGACAGACAACCCAGTATCTTCAGCGGTACACCGCAAAGCTCAAAAAAAGGCAGGAGGAATCTTACAGATGAGCTGGAGACAGACCAGCCACCATGTATGAACATTAAATGGACCCTGTGTCAAACAATGAAATAAAGAGACATATGCTCTAAACACCAGCAGGGTGAAGGGATAAAGAAGTGAAGTGAAAATCGCTCAGTTGTGTCCGGCTCTTTGTGACCCCATGGACAATACAGCCCAAAGAACTCTCCAGGCCAGAATACTGGAGTGGTTAGCCTTTCCCTTCTCCAGGGGATCTTTCCAACCCAGGGATTGAACCCAGGTCTCCCACATTGCAGGCGGACTCTCTACCAGCTGAGCCACAAGGGAGGCCCGAGAATACTGGAGTGGGTAGCCTATCCCTTCTCCAGGGGATCTTCCCTACCCAGGAATTGAACTGGGGTCTCCTGCATTGCAGTCAAATTCTTTACCAACTGAGCCATCAGGGAATCCAGGAGAGCCGTGAAGCCGTGACAGGGGATAAAGAGGATGTGGTATATAAACACAACGAAATTTCAGCCATAGGAAAGAACAAAATCTTGCCATGTATGAAAACATGGATGAACCTGAAGGGTATTATACTAAGTGAAATAAGTCAGGTAGAGAAAGGCAAATACCACATGACTTCACATATGTGAAATCTGAAAAACAAAACAATAACAAAAATGAACAAACATAATAGAAACAGACTCAAAGATAAGAACAAACTGGTGGTTGCGAGAGGGGAAGAAGGGTGGGGTATGAGTGAAGCAGGTGAGGGAGATAAAAGATCCAAACTTGCAGATTTAAAATAAGTAAGTCACAGGGATGTAATGTCGGCCACAGGGAACACAGTCCGTAAGATGGTAGTGCAGGAAGGCCCCACACACGAACAAGTTCCGTTCCCAGAGTGTGTCCCTTAAGTCCAATTGTTCACACACTGAGCCGCGTGGGCCTGGGTACCCGACGATCACAATCAGCTGCACCATGCCGCCCTGTTACAGCGTTATGACACTTCTCACACATGACACAGGTAAAAACAAACACAAAATAAACGAGACATCTGCAACTTTACAGGACAGCGCCTTGAAAACTACGGCAGTCCAACACAACAGCTGGCACACAGGGCCTGGCACGGAATGAACAGGCAAGAAGGGTTACTGACGGGACTCGGGAGAGGAGGGGGAGATGGTAGAGCTGAAGGAGCGTCAGCAACAGGAGACAGAGGACAAGCTGCTGTCTCACTCACGCCTGATGAGGATGGAAAATAGATTTGCATCCTTGAGAGTTCGCAACTTGAAGGTCTGTATGTAGGGGACTTATCCTAGCTTTGCATGGTGACAAGTGGTAACTAGACTTATCATGATGACATTTTTTAATGTATCAGTTCAGTTCAGTCACTTAGTCGTGTCCGACTCTTTGCAACCCCATGAACCGCAGCACGCCAGGCCTCCCTGTCCATCACCAACTCCCAGAGTCTACCCAAACCCATGGACATTGAGTCGATGATGCCATCCAGCCATCTCATCCTCTGTCGTCCCCTTCTCCTCCTGCCCTCAATCTTTCCCAGCATCAGGGTCTTTTCAAATGAGTCAGCTCTCCGCATCAGGTGGCCAAAGTATTGGGAGTTTCAGCTTCAACATCAGTCCCTCCAATGAACACCCAGGACTGATCTCCTTGAGGATGGACTGGGTGGATCTCTTTTAATGTATAGAACCACAGAATTACTATGTTGTGTACCTGGAACCAACACAGGTGTGTAGATCAATTTTACTTAACACACACACACACAAACTTGTATCAGGGACATATAAACACTAGGTTAACACTGAGTAAGGAGAAGGCAATGACAACCCACTCCGGTACTCTTGCCTGGAGAATCCCATGGACAGAGGAGCCTTGCGGGCTGCCGTCTATGGGGTCGCACAGAGTCGGACATGACTGAAGCGACTTGGCAGCAACATTGGATAAAGCTGAAGAATTGTTCAGGTCAGCTCAGTCACTCAGTTGTGTCTGACTCTTGGCGATCTCATGGACTGCAGGCCTCCCTGTCCATCACCACTCCCGGACCTTGCTCAAACTCATGTCCATTGAGCTGGTTATGCCATCCAACCGTCTCATCCTCTGTCGTCCCCTACTCCTCCTGCCTTCAATCTTTCCTAGCATTGGGATCTTTTCAAATGAGTCAGTTCTTCACATCAGGTGGCCAAAGTATTGGAGTTTCAGCTTCAGCATCAGTCCTGCCAATGAACACCCAGGACTGATCTCCTTTAGGATGGACTGGTTGGATCTCCTTGCAGTCCAAGGGACTCTCAAGAGTCTTCTCCAACACCACAATTCAAAAGCATCAATTCTTTGGCGCTCAGCTTTCTTTACAGTCCAACTCTCACATCCATACATGACTACTGGAAAAACCATAGCCTTTAGACGGACCTTTGTTGTCAAAGGAATGTCTCTGCTTTTCAATATGCTGTCTAGGTTGGTCATAACTTTCCTTCCAAGGAGTGTTTTTATTTCACAGCTGCAGTCACCATCTGCAATGATTTTAGAGCACCCAAAAATAAAGTCTGCCACTGTTTCCACTGGTTCGCCATCCATTTGCCATGAAGTGATGGGACCAGATGCCATGATCTTGGTTTTCTGAATGTTGAGTTTTAAGCCAACGTTTTCTCTCTCCTCTTTCACTTTCATCAAGAAGCTCTTTAGTTCTTCTTCACTTTCTGCCATAAGGGTGGTGTCATCTGCATAAAAGAGGTTATTGATATTTCTTCTGGCAATCTTGATTCCAACTTGTGCTTAATCCAGCCCAGCATTTCTCATGATGTACTCTGCATATAAGTTAAATAAGCAGGGTGACAATATACAGCCTTGACGTACTCCTTTTCCTATTTGGAACCAGTCTGTTGTTCCATATCCAGTTCTAACTGTTGCTTCCTGACCTGCATACAGGTTTCTCAGGAGGCAGGTCAGGTGTTCTGCTACTCCCATCACTTGAAGAATTTTCCACAGTTTGTTGTGATCCACAGTCAAAGGCTTTGGCGTAGTCAATAAAGCAGAAGTAGATGTTTTTCTGGAACTCTCCTGCTTTTTCGATAATGTGACAGATGTTGGCAATTTGATCTCTGGTTCCTCTGTCTTTTCCAAATCCAGCTTGAACATCAGGAATTTCATGGTTTACGTACTGTTGAAGCCTGGCTTGGAGAATTTTGAGCATTACTTTACTAGAGTGTGAGATGAGTGCAATTGTGTGGTAGTTTGAGCATTCTTTGGCATTATCTTTCTTAGGGATTGGAATGAAATCTGACCTTTTCCAGTCCTGTGGCCACTGCTGAGTTTTTCAATGTGCTGGCATATTGACTGCAGCACTTTCACAGCATCATCTTTTAGGATTTGAAATACCTCAACTGGAATTCCATCACTTCCAGTAGCTTTGTTTGTAGTGATGCTTCCTAAGGCCCACTTGACTTCACATTGCAGGATGTCTGGCTCTAGGTGAGTGATCACACCATTGTGGTTATCTGGGTCATGAAGACCTTTTTTTTTAACAGTTCTTCTGTGTATTCTTGCTACCTCTTCTTAATGCCTTCTGCTTCTGTAGGTCCATATCATTTCTGTCCTTTATTGAGCCCATCTTTGCATGAAAAGTTCCCTTGGCATCTATAATTTTCTTGAAGAGATCTCTAGTCTTTCCCACTCTCTTGTTTTCCTTTGTTTCTTTGCATTGATCGCTGAGGAAGGCTTTCTTATCTCTTGTTGCTACTGTTTGGAACTCTGCATTCAATGGGTATATCTTTCCTTTTCTCCTTTGCCTTTGGCTTCTCTTTTTTTCTCAGCTATTTGTAAGGCCTCCTCAGACAACCAGTTTGCCTTTTTGCATTTCTTTTTCTTGGGGAGGGTCTTTATCATTGCCTCCTGTACAATGTCAGGGACCTCTGCCCATAGTTCTTCAGGCACTCTGTCTATCAGATCTAATCCCTTGAATCTTCAGTTCAGTTCAGTTCAGTTCAGTTGCTCAGTCGTGTCCAACTCTTTGCAACCCCATGAATTGCAGCACACCAGGCCTCCCTGTCCATCACCAACTCCTGGAGTTTATTCAAACTCATGTCTATCGAGTCGGTGATGCTATCCAGCCATCTCATCTTCTGTCATCCCCTTCTCCTCTTAATACCTTCTGCTTCTGTTAGGTCCATATAGTTTCTGTCCTTTATTGAGCCCATATTTGCATGAAAAGTTCCCTTGGTATCTCTAATTTTCTTGAAGAGATCTCTAGTCTTTCCCGTTGAATCTTACCTCCAAGACAGGCCCTTGACACTTACCTCCAAGTATCACTTCCACTGTATAATTGTAAGGGATTTTAGGTCATACCTGAGTGATCTAGTGGTTTTCCCTACTTCCTTCAATTTAACTTTGAATTTGGCAATAAGGAGTTCATGATCTGAGCCACAGTCAGCTCCTGGTCTTGTTTTTGTTGACTGTATAGAGTTTCTCTATCTTTGGCTGGAAAGAACATAATCAATCTGATTTTGGTGTTGACCATCTGGTGATGTCCATGTGTAGGGTCTTCTCTTCTGCTGTTGGAAGAGGGTGTTTGCTATGACCAGGGCATTCTCTTGGCAGAACTCTATTAGCCTTTGCCCTACTTCATTCTGTACTTCAAGGCCAAATTTGCCTGTTACCCCAGGTGTTTCTTGACTTCCTACTTTTGCATCCCCTATAATGAAAAGGACATCTTTACTGGGTGTTAGTTCTAAAAAGTCTTGTAGGTCTTCATAGAACCATTCAACTTCAGCTTCTTCAGCATTACTGGTTGAGGCACAGACTTGGATTACCGTAATACTGAATGGTTTGCCTTGGAAATGAACAGAGATCATCCTGTCATTTTTGAGACTGCATCCAAGTACTGCATTAATATGAAAATAGCATTGTTCATGTTTTGAAAACAAGAAGATCCCTGTCTTTTAGAGATGCAGGCCCTGGCACAGTTACAGATGATACGACACCCTGAGGGGGATTCGGCTCAAAGCATCCACGGTTGGAGGCAAGAGGTGAGGTGGGGCGCTGACCACACGGCTGAACAGGCCCTGGTTCTGCCAGGTTGGCTCACAGAACGTGAGGACGCCCTGCTGCTCGTCTTTCTGCTTCTGAATGTGCCGAAATACGTTTATGATACAAAATTAAAAAGGAATTTTTAACTACATTTCTAAACACTTTCTGAGTCAAAGAGGAAATACTAACAACCACTTAAAAATAAGCAGAATGGAAAGATAATGAAAAAAATTACCTAGAGTAACTTGAAAGTTTCTGGTCTTACTAGGAGGAAACTGACAAATTGGAATGATTATACTTGACAATAATAAGGATATAATTCATTAGCTAGATAGATGTATCTTTAGAAAAAACACTAGAACAAATCCAAGGAAAACAGATGGGAGGAGAAAGTAAACACATAGATAAATGGAAAATGTTCATTACTCTTACACACCAACACAGTAAGAAATTGGTTCTTTGAAAAGATCAATAAAATAGACAAACTTCTGTTAAGGGTATCTTGGAAAACGAGAGTAAAGCACAGACTAAACGTTAGGAACGTAAGAGGTCACCAAAAGTCAGATACAGCAGAAATGGGAAATACAACGACAAACCTGAAGCCAATCAATTAAAAAACCTACAGAAATAGACACACTTTTAGAAAAATATGCTCATTCTCTGTGAGGCTAGTAGAAAACCTTGTTACAAAAACCAAAGGCATTATAAAAAATAAAAATTACAATCCTGGCCATGAATACAGCCACAAAATTCCCAAATGAGTTATTAGCAAGCTTAATCTAGCAGTCTACAAAAAAAAAAAAAAAAAAAAGAAACTAAAGAACGATAATTGACCAAAATATGCAGCATTTTAAAATGAGAATGAAACATCTCTATAGAACATCTATAAATGTAATTCACTGATTAATAATGACATCATCATAATGAAAATAAGCATATTATATAATCCAACAACTATTCATTATAAAAGCTTTTAGCAAACTGTGAATAAAATTTCTTTAACCTGAAAAGGGGATTTCTTTAAAAAAAAAATAATACAGCAAGTATTGCTTTTAAAGGGGAATGCTGACTGAGACAAGATTCCAGGCAACACCACTGCAGAGGAGCTGGCTGAGGGGTAACAATATAAGCAGAAAGGCAAGAGACGCCACCATGATGCAGACTCTATAATCGTCAGGATAGAGCTCCTCCCCTGCTTTCCCTGGTGGTTTAGCGGTAAGGAATTTGCCTGCCATGCAGGAGACCAGGGTTCGATCCCTGGGTTGGGAAGATCCCCTGAAGGAGGAAATGGCCACCCACTGCAGTATCCTTGCCTGGAGAATCCCATGGACAGAGGAGTCTGGTGGGCCATGGTGTGAAGGGTTGCCAAGAGTCAGACATGACTGAAGCAGCTCGGCAAGAGACATGCACTTATTTACTCTCTTAGAGGAAAACAGAAAAAGCTTCCAGAACGCATTGGCTCTAAGTGACTAGACTGTACTCGCACTGCCCTCGGAACAAACAGCTGATGGCCTGGTATCCTCTGAGTGCTCACACCTGCGGGTGGGGGAGCCTGAACAGGGCGGTGTCGGCCTCCTGCACTAGACGCTCCGGCACCCGCAGCTTTTGCAGCCCCACCCACTGATAACCCGGCCTTCAGCACCTCCTTCGGGCCGCGTGGCGGTGGTTTAGCTGCTCAGTCGTGTCTCACTTTTGCGACCTCATGGGCTGTAGGCCCCCAGGCTCCTCTGTCTATGGGATTCTCCAGGCAAGAGGACAGGAGCGGGTTGCCATTTCCCTCTCCAGGGGATCTTCGCCACCCAGGGATCGAGCCCCCGTCTCCTGCCTTGCAGGCCGGTTCTCTACCACTAGCCACCAGGGAAGCTCTGATTTTTAACCCTGACGCGTCTCCTCAGCAGGGGCAGAGCTGGTACACGAAGGAAGGTCTGTCGGGGGACCTGGATCCTCAGCGATTCCCAAATGCCACAATCCCTGGTTTGGCTGAAGAGAAGGAAGTGGCAGAAGATGTGTCTAAACGAGTGTCCACTTCAGGCCTTTTCCCCTGCCACTAGCGCTATCACCCCCAAGACGGGTTCATTGAGAACACTCCACACACAAACAGAACCCCGTGGCCGCCCTGAGGACTCGGGTCAGCAGGGATGCTCGGGCAGAGCCGGGCCCCTGCAGCTGAGGTCGCCGGCCCCCGGGCGGGAGGGAGCACACGGGGTGGCCCCACTGGCCCAGCCCGGGTGCCGGCGGCATCGCCCAAAGAGCAGGTTGCTCGCCTCGCCTCGGCGAGGACCCAGCCGACGGGATCTTTGGGCCCTACTGCTAGACACCTCGGGGTTAACTTAAAGTTCCTCACGTTTTGCAGAGTTGTAACGAAACAAACCGAGGTGCTGGGGAAAGAACAGTGTATTTCCATTTTCTCCGCTTTCTTAGGAATCGGCCAATACTGCTTTAAGGTTGATAAATCAGTAAATGGTAGATGGTAAGTATACCATTTATATGTTATAAAGAGAATAGCCTGAATGAAAAATAGCACTGTAACTAGCAAAATCAGAAAGTGAACAAGAAGGAAAAAAAAAAAGGCCAAAGCATCTGTATGTGCTAATTATCTAATCTCTCACAAGGCATCCACAAACACTGCCTAAAGTGGCCGTGTCAAGAAACAGCCATTTAGCTAAATATATGGGCTTGTAAACAATCCCGCAATAACATGTGGAAATAGGATACAGCCTCCCAAGTGACCAGAAGGACAACATAACCACTCACCCTAAAACCAAAGAGGAGGCCAGAGAGTCCGCAGACAAGAAGTCAAAACCCAGAAGCACTCAACACAGAAAACAGAGCATACAAACTGGACAAAAAGCTCAGAACTAAATATATCTGTTGTGTCACCAAGTGCAAATGGAATCTACTCACACAAAAATGAGCAGATTAGGTAAAAAACAAAACAACAACTACTATCCACCTAGGAAGCATCCAGAACAGAATGGGCAAATAGCAACCGAAAGAAATTTGAGGTCAAAGCATCGGTATCGCAAAGGTCAGCCCTAAAGCAAAACCTAACCAAGATGAGGCCCATTTCACGTGTGTGTGTGTGTGTGTGTGTGTGTGTGTGTGAAAGTAACAAGATGAGGCCCACTTCACGTGTGTGTGTGTGTGTGTGTGTGTGTGTGTGTGTGTGAAAGTCACAAGATGAGGCCCATTTCACGTGTGTGTGTGTGTGTGTGTGTGAAAGTAACAAGACGAGGCCCACTTCACGTGTGTGTGTGTGGAAGTCAATCAGTCGTTCTTTGCGACCCCGTGGACTGTAGCCCACCAGGCTCCTCTCCTTGAATTTTCCAGGCAAGAATAATACAGTGGGTTGCCACTCCCTTCTCCAGGGATCTTCCTGACCCAGGGGTCAAATCCAGCTCTCCTGAATTGCAGGAGTAATTTTTTACCACTGAGCCACCTGGGAAGCCAGTCGGTACACCTGTTACGGTGAGAAAAGGGCGTCCTGGAGCTGTGTGTCCTCTAAGGAAAGCCAAGACGGACAGTGCAGAAAAGTCAGAAGAGACGAATGGAACACAGACCTGGCCGCAGGTCTGCACCTGCTCTGCCACGCTTGACGCCAGGGACATAAACCCTGAGCATACAGAGGACCTGAGTGATACAATCAACACTTCAGCCGAGCCAGCCTGTGAAAAGGCTGTGCCATGAGAGAATCTGTGATGTTTTCAAACTCCCACAGAACATTTAAGACGATCAAGCCACATACACAAAGTTTCCATATAAATACGCAGAATCCAATTTGCAGGCCCCAAGTCCTATGCACACTGCCACAGAAAAAGAAATCAATAAAAGCAGAAGAAAAGCAAAAATTCAACTGAACGCCTTTCTCTTGAACACTCCAAATCTGAAAGGAAAGAAAATTTATAAAGTAAATTCAATGAGCTCATCACATACTGAAAATTTCAGGAATGGATTACACTGAACTCAGAGAGTAACTTGCACAGTCTTACACATTTAAGTAACGTTGTTAAAAAGGAATCGAAACAATTAAGCACTGGACTCAAAAAGTTCGAAAAAGAACTAAAAAATTAAGCTATATCTCATTCAAGAAAAAAGGAGGAACAGATAATAAAGAGTAAAAGAAATTAAAGGAATTACTCACTCGGAAACAGAAAATCCATAGAATTGCTAAAACGAACCATGTGGACCAAGTTTGTCTGTGCTTAATGTGAGCAAAAATGTGGAAATGACAGCTGGAGGAGGTTGAAGAACCAGGCAGGTTGTAGCATTACAGACAAAACAAAACAGCCCTTTCCCTGTGGCAATCCTCAAAGATACACAAAATCAGAGATGACTGCCGGGAATACCTTCATATTCAACTTTCTACAATGATCAATATTTTGTTTCATCTATTAATATCGGTTTTTTTTTGGCAACTGCACGGAATAAAATATCTCAACTTTAAACTGATAAAAGATGGCAAATAATGAGCCATTTTTTAAAGACAGATTTTTCACATCCACAATCTGACTGTTGTTCCGTCGCGGAGTCGTGTCCGACTCTTTGCGATCCCATCCGTGAGTGCTGAGGGTAGGACACGGGAAGACAGAGCAAGCAAGAGCCGTTCCCACACACTGCTCCAAACGGACGATAAACCAGACGATCTCATCTTCAGCCGGACTTCACGGGTGTAGAGCCACCGCCGTACTACCCACCACCCGAGTCTGACTCTCATCTGGTCCGTGTCTTTCCAGGGTCGTGTTAGATGACCCGCTGAAACTCATGCTCTACCGATTGAGCTAGCCGGGCCTGAAGTGCAGGCGGACTCTTTACCATCTGAGTCGCTTGCGAGAGACAGGCTTTCTTTAACAGAGCCTCCAGAGTAATAAACACACTGTATCAACATGAAGACAGCATTCCAAACCTGAGTCTACGGAAAACAGAGTGACTTAGATGGCATGTGGGCCTCCAGGTACAGCCCTCTGGGTCCCCAAACCCCCGCCCCCATCCCCACCTCCCCCGGGCGGTTCTGGAGGAGGGTGGAGGGGACTCTGGCTCAGGGACACATCCACCGTCCTGCTGGTTTTCCTGGCTTCCCTGAAGCCCGTGGCGTTCTTTTCTGGGAATCTGGAGTGCATAAACAGAGCAAGCCATCTGCACTGGGTGCTCTGTGAGTCCAGATGAAGCCGAACGTCGGGTTCCCAGCCCCCTCCACTCTCAATCTCGGAACTTCTCCTTAAATCTCTTCAGAAAATCCTTTGCCTGTTTCTAATTTGTTCTGCATCCCCCAAGAAGAGAAACTGTCTTTGGGAAATATTTGCAAGCGCAAATTGAGCAAGAGGCTGTAAATAAAAACCTGGCGTGCAGTGGGGGAACTTGGCTTTCGAGAAGTGCACAAATGTGCTTCCGGGAAACTAAAAATAGAAGCAGGCCAGCTCGGAGCAAAAAAAAGGGGGTGGTGGGATGTGCTCTAAGTTCTCGCGTATGAAGGCAGCTGACGAAGACAAATGTGAGCCCCAGAGGAGGTGCCTGGTGGAGGAATCCAGCGGGGGCTCTGACTTTATGAGCAGGTGTGAGTGGACGAGAACTCTCACATGATTACAACGCAGGGACACAGTGAGACAGAAGCACCAGCATTCCATCCTCAAGCATTTACTAAAGAGCCCCCTTGTAGCCCCCAAGGCCCCAGCGGGGACGGCCATCCAGGCTGGAGAGTTCGCAGCACCTTGCCCGGCTGCGGACACTAGGTTCAATCCGGCCACACCCTGCAGCCCTGGGCCCTGCTCACCCGCCCACACTCTGGGCCTGGGCTGTGCTCACCCGACCATAAATCAGGTTACCCCTCCTGAAAGCCATTTGGTTTACCCTAAACCCCATGGATAAAAAACACATTATCTGAAAATTAAAAATAGTTTCGGTGGTCTAGGAAAGCCACAGATCTCCTCTGCAAGCGTCCTTGCCATTTCAGTTACATAAGGTCAAGTTTACATAACAGAGAAGAAGGCATTTCAGAATTTCCCTCTTAGCAACCCCCTAACGTTTGGTTATGGGTTTCACCTAACAGCTGGGTTGCAGTAGGAGCCAATATTACTTAATAGTAACAGTTGAAATATTTAAAAATAGAAGGTGTTTCTTCGACTTGGCAGCAGAGAGAGAAGGGAGGGCAGCAGGGGGTGAAGCAGGGAGCACCCCCAGCTTCTCGGGGGTGGGCTGGCCTCTTTCAGCAAGTGCCTCCTGGAAACCTCGCTGCTCAACAAGGAAGGCAGCATCCTTTGGGGGTCTGTGAGGTGGGGAGTAGGGTCAGGGGTGTGGGGATGTGGTGTGAGTGTGTGTTGGGGGTGGGAAGGGAAGGCGGTCAGGCTGGGATTTCAGTGTCTGAAAGGAACACCTGGGAGGCTCGTCAGAAATTCACGCACTTGAAGCCCCTGGTGGCTGAGAGTAAAGAATCTGCCTGCAACGCAGGAGACCCAGGTTCGGTCCCTGGGTGGGAAAGATGCCCTGGAGAAGGGCATGGCTACCAAGCCCAGTATTCTTGCCTGGAGAATCCCCTGGACAGAGGCGGCCGGCGGGCCACAGTCCACGGGGTCGCAGAGTCAGACACGGCTGGGACACGGCGGAAGTGACTGAGCCTCTGCAGCGTCCAGCACAGGTCACGGCTGAGGGGCCGGCCGGCTGGCAGAGTGCCCGTTACCGTGGTTCCCGCCGCCCCTACCAGCAGTGGTGCCAGCGCAGGGATGCCAAGCCCTCATGAGGGCGGTGGGCGGCCTGGTCCGCAGCGTGGAGTCCCTGGCTGGGAGAGTCTGTCCCGCAAGCACCATCTGGGGCGGGAACGCTGCCCGTGGGACGACACCACAGACGCCGTCCAGGACGCAGGCGCCGCGCAGGCCCCTCCCGCGGAGACGTCACATCCACGCGGGCCCCATGCAGCCACTCCAGGTCCTCAGCCCCAGCCCAGCCCCCTTCCAACGGGGGCTCTGAGAGCCCCTCTCCGGCACGCCCGTGATCCACCCCGGCCCTCACCGTCCCCGTGGGCGGCTTTGTCCCGGAGCTCCCATATCGGTTCCCGGCAGCTCCGCCTTCCCGATGCTCGGAGCTGAGACCCTGGGGCCCCGTCCACTCCCCAGCATCGCTCACGGCCTGCCTGCCTCTCGGCGAGTCCCCCACTTCCCCACGCAGGGCAGCTTCAGTCTGTCCCTGCGTCCACGCCAGCTCCCCCCCGGCCCACGGTGTAAGCTCCACAAGTGAGAGGGATCTCGGCTTTACTCATAAATATGTGTCCCAAGCGCCAAGGGTGCTGACGGACATCTGGGAAGCACGATCACTGTGGAGGGGATGAGCGAGTGGGTGAGTGGGACCAAAGCCGGCCCTCACCGTGGGCCTTTCCAGACCCCGTTATTTCAAACTGCAGAGACCCTTCCCCACAAGAGTCCCCCGTCCTTCCTTGCTTCTCCTCCTCCGCAGCACTGGTGACCTTCTAGCATCTGCTCGTGCCCTATACCGTCCACCGCCACCAAGTAGGATTTAATGACCGTATTTAGAATCCCGCGTCTGACAGCTAGAGAACACAACTCTTCTAAAGCACATACTGAAGAGTCATAAACACTGACCATAAAGAAACGCTCAGACAAATTCAGAGGCTTGGTACTCGCTACCCATAATACAATATATTAGAAACCAATGACAAAAAGATGACTTGAAAAACTCTACACCTCCAGATGAAAAACACTTGTAAATGTGTCACTTTTTTCAAAGAAAAAAGAAGCAGCAAAGTTTTCAAAGGCTACAGATTAGCCATTATCAACTAGAACTTGAATCCAACAAGTTGGAATTTACCAAAATATCTGCACTTGTCTTCAGAGAGAGCTCCATAACCTACCTCAAGAAGAAAGGCCAAAAAGTAAGTGGGTTAAGGGTGAGCGCTTTTCCAACGGACAACGTCAGACGTGGACGAGAGCTCACCCTGGCAGAACACACTCCTTTAGACACACGTAAGGGGTTCACAGACTCTGGCCACAACCCACTCATACCCTGCAGCCCCAAGAACAGAACAGAAAAGCTGGTTAAAAAAAAAGAGACAGAAAGACGAAACGCGCTCTACCCGCCGATGACGTGCGCACGCCCCCTCCCTTCCTGGCACGAGGCGGGCACCCAGCGCCCAAGTCCTGAGCTGGAACGACGTCGTGTCTTCCGCCTAATAACCACCTTCAGACACACCACGAGGACACCAGGTTTCACGCCACAGTTTCTGTACCAGTGAGACCGCAGGCTCACGGCGCCCGGCCCCCACTTTTTCCTGTAAGGCAGACAGACAGACAGTGGCCCACCTCCCCCCACCGGGCTCAAGTGGGCGCTGGCCGCTTCCGCGTCAGGGGCACCTGGGGCCCGAGGCCCTGCCCGCCCGCCTTCGGGCCGCCTTGCGGAACCGGGCCCTCTCATCCTCATGGCTCCCGGCCCCTCCTCCGGGCGCCCAGCAGGCTCTTTCCAGCTCAGGGCGTCTATGGCAACAACCACAATACAAACCTAATGGGGTGGGACAGCTGGTGATAAACATAAATAAGCCAAACAATCCAGTTCCACCCAGGACTGGGGAGGCCTTTATCTTCCTCCCTCCAGCACTGAGCAAGCTGAAAGGACACAGCTGGGAGCCAGGCCACCGCCCGCCGGCCGGGGCAGAGCGGGCCTGGAGGGGCGGCCGTGGGGGGCGCGGGAGGAGGGCTTGAGCAGCCAGCTTGGGACGGGGCACCCAGGGTCACGGCGTTGGGGGGTGGTTAAAGACGGCAAACAGAACACCCCTCCAGAGCCCACTAAAGCTGTGTGCATGTTAAAAAAAAAATCAGATACACAATTGCAGCTGAAAGGCAAGCCAGAAAGGACAGGGTTCTAGGAGAAAACACACGCGTGAACAAGGGGGACCATCAGACCAGATACCAGAGACCGAACCCAAGCTCGGGGATTCAGGAGGGCACGGGGCGCCCCCCAGACCCCTGCGCACCCTCCACAGCGGGGCACTGGAGACTCCTCTTCCAGGAGGGCGAGGGTGCCGCGGGGACGGCACTGCCCACCGACACGGGCGGCCTGGGCCCGCCTCCCAGCCCTGCGGAAGACATGCCTGAGCAGGGCAGGGGGCCCTGGTCTCCAGGTGCCCTGCCCTGAAGGGGAGCAGACAGGCCAGGAAAGCCGTCATCACAAGGCAGACCCAGACCGACAGATGGCAGGACCCTGCAGGGAACCTGCTGCCCAAGGAGAAGGGAGCCAGCCAGCAAGGCCGTCCCAGAGAGAAGGGCGGCGGTCAGCGCCTAAGACCCCGCACTCCCAGCGCAGGGGCCCGGCTCGGTGCCTGCTCAGGGAACAGATCCACCTGCCACAACGACGACCTGGTGCAGCCAGATAAATAAATGTTTTTAAAAATAGAGAGAGAAGGGTGGCCCCCCTGCCTGGATGTCCCTCAGGGAGGAAGCCGACCTCAGCAGACAAGGGGGCCGGGCCTCAGGGTCGGGAGGGAAAGCGCTTCCCAAAGCTACCAGAGCAGCACCTGGTTTGGTGAGACGCGAGCGAAAGTAACTGGGAAACACCAGAAGAAAGGACGCAGCAGGAAAAGAGACACGGGAAGCGGTCCCAGGAGCAGCGGCAGAGCCAGAGGGCGCATGTTCCCTTCTCTGCAGACCCAGCTGGGTCCGCAGGCGACCAGCCCATTCGGAACCGAGGGATCCATAAAAGGCGCGATGGTGCAGACAGCACGGTGGGTGCAGCTCTGCCCCCATGGGCGTGCAGCTGCAGGCACGCTCTCGGCTCTGCTCGGGGCCCTGGGGACCGACTGTCAAGGCCAAAGGCAGCAAGTAACAGCGGGAGGCGGGAGGAGGGGCTGGATTTAGGTCCAGAGGCAGAAATGCCAGCACACGCCTGTCTGTCCTCTGGAGACACCATCCACGGCGCAGAACCCACGGCTTTCTCCCGTGAAGAACCACCGGGAAGGTATGCACTTGCTCGCCTGTAAATCCCACCGTACAGTGTTCCTCCAACGCAGGGGCGAGGCCTCCAGCGGGAGCGGGGGGCGCTGAGCCCCGAGTCCCTCCTCTCTCGGAAGCTCAGTCCCCAGGCAGGCAGCGGCTCCAGGGAGCACTCCCTCGGCCCAAGCGCTGAGGGTGGCGTGGCCGCTGGTGGTTGAGCTGCGGGGGTTCTCATGGCTGCCGCTCAAAGCCAGACATGCACCTGCGCTGCCATCGGCAGGGAGGCCCGGACCAGCCAGCGGGTCTGCGGCAACCAGAGTTCCCTCTCTGTGGGCAGACCCGTGCGCTACGTGGGCATGAAACAGTCTGGAGGTCTGGACTCAGTGCAGCAGAGAGCAGGCCTGCCTCAGACGTGATTCAAAGAAAAAGACCGAGCAGGTGCGACGCCTCATGCTCAACGTAACTCCAAGCGCTTTGTTATTAAGCTTCTCTACACCGGCTGGTTGTGCTTCGTTTTAAACAGCTGTCCTGGGGGACGGGGGCGTCATTAAGGCCTCTGGGCTGGTTGCGGGGGGCCGCAGTCAGGCTGGAGACGGCAGCAGAGCTGAGGAGGGGGGCACTGGGATGGGCAGACCCGAGGGTGCCAATGAGCCGGGGGTCAGCGAACAGAGAAGGATGGGAAGCATTTCATCCCTCCCAGCCACCTGCGCTCTGGGCCCCCGACACTCTGCCAGGCTGAGAGAGGACGTGCTGGTGGCTCGAGGACACACGGCCTCGGGGAGGCAGCAGACGCCACCACCCGGGCCCCAGGTGTTGCATCAGCTGGGCCACTAAGCTTCCCTGGTGGCTCAGACGGTAAAGCGTCTGCCCACAATGTCAGAGACCCGGGTTCGATCCCTGGGTTGGGAAGATCCCCTAGAGAATGGATTGGCAACCCGCTCCAGTATTCTTGCCTGGGAAATCCCATGGACGGAGGAGCCTGGTGGGCTACAGTCCATGGGATTGCAGAGTCAGACACGACTGAGTGACTGACACAGCTGGGCCAGCCCTGACCCTGCACCGGCTTCCTTACCACGGAGCCCCAAAGCGGAGGGCAGAGGTGGAGCCTCCAGAACCGGGAGGAGGAAGGAGAAGAAACGGGACAAAAGACAGCCTGGTTCGTGCCATGTGAGAGGCTGCGAGCAGAGGGGACAATTCCCCGGCCCGCGGAGAGCAGAGATGAGCAGCGTCAGGATGGACCCAGGACGAGGAAGCCGAAGTCCGCTCTCCCTTCCCGCGCTGAGCAGGCGGCAGCCATGGGGGCCCCGAAGCTGGCCATCAGGCCTTCCCTGGGCCCCATCCCGGCCCCAGGAGCCCAGCCTTACGGGAAAAACACAGAAAGGAGGGCCCACGGGAAGTACGACTGGTGAGGCTTTGCTGCAGGGATTACAATCCCGGGATGAACGGGGAAGGCGCAGCGCCAGCAGCTTCCCCCAGGCCACGTGCGTCCTCACCTCGGCACCTGCCCCGCCTCTCCTCTCGCCAGAGCAAACTCACGACAAGAACGGCAAGACGTGCCTGGGAGGCATCCTGACTTCTGGCCAGCCTCCAGTGGTCCCTGCTGCAAAACCCGAGGAGAGGGTCAAGCGATTCAACAACCCTTTGACGGGGCGGTGGTCCGACACTTGGGAAGATTCGGGATTCTGAGGCTGGAGCCAGATCTCACTTATTCAAAACGGGTTTGGGTAAGTTCTCCAGAGATTCGGTAGTGTCTTCAAGTTTCCATAATTCTCTTTTAAAAAATGACACCCTTGTTACACAGCCTTGAAAGGAAAGCTCGGGAACTCTGATGGAAACGCACGTTTACAGTGAGGGCCACGGTGCCCACAGCGAGGCTCCTGTGTGGTAGGCACCTCGTCCTAGCAGCTGGGCTGGCCCAGGGGTCCCCGGCCTTCTCTGAGAGGCGGCCCCTGCAGGGGAACCTGCCGGCTGACCCTGGGGAAGCCAGCTTGCCCCTCGCCTCCACTGGGGAGCGGGCAGTGAGGGCTCAGGGCCCTTGGGGGCCACCACAGCGTGTGCCCAGACGAGCCTCTCGTGGCCCCCGGGGCTGCTTCCTCCACGTTGCACCCGGGAACAGGGTCTTCTCCTCCAGCCCCCGCACCCATCGAGGCGCGGAGCGTCTCCACAGTCCGGCTCCGAGGGAGCTCGCCTGCCGGGTCTGCAGCCAGCACCCCACACACCCACCACGAGGCCTCTTTTCTAGATTAAACATGCGCTGCTTTTATAATCAGGAAAAAGCATGCTGCTTTCAAAAACAGATGAAAGTGATTTAGGAATGAAGGACAGAAGTACTTGTTGAGTCCCCTGGCACAGCGGGCATGCAAGCTCTCTGCTAGAGGCCCAGCTCTCGCCTCCTCCTCCGCCCTCAAGTCCCACGTCTCTCCCCACCAAACTGTGAGCTTCCTGGGAGCTCGCAGGGTGCCCGCCACTCTGCCTGCACCCCAAGTCCCCACCAGGAAGGAAAGGACAACCCCCCTAGGAGGGAGGAGGTGGTGTTGCCTCGTCCGCAACTGTGACATTCCACTTCATCCAAAAAATGAGGAAATACGATGCCAACAGAGATCCCGAGGTCGGGAAGATCCCCTGGAGAAGGGCATGGCTACCCACACCAGTATTCTTGCCTGGAGAATCCCACAGACAGAGGAGCTTAGAGGGCTACAGTCCACGGGGTTGCAAAAGAGTTGGACACAAATGAGCGTGTACACACACACACACACACACACACACACACACAGCACAGAACAGTACTGGGGGTGCTGTTAGGACCCAGTGGGAGGCAAACGGTTATATGTTTTCCCCCCTTTTATAACTATTCACAACTAAAACCTTTAAAACAAGGGGAAAAAATGCAAAAAAGGAGGAAAGGCTTGTTAACATATAAAAAGTTAAGCGGGAAGGTGGAGAAATCAGAAGGAACCCCAAAACAAAGAGCATTTTAACTTGTGCAGTCTACAATACAAACGTTTCTAGTGAAAGAGAGATTCTTGTAAGAATGATCTCAAGTCTTGAGTCAAGATGGCCCACAAATAGAAGGGATGAATCGTGCTTTTCTTATTTGAAGTAAGACTGTGTTTAAAGAGAACCATTGTCAGAAAGGCTGTCGAGAGGGCTGCCTTTCACAGCCAGGAAGAGACAAGAAATGCACAAGATGGAGGTGGGGAGGGCCACGTGGGCACTTGCCCACTCACGGTAAAAGGCGTACATTCACGGGAACAAGTTCCCACAGTGACTGCTGGAGTAATCCCTGCAGACTATACAGTTTGTTTTCACACCGCCGAGTGTCAAAAGAGTACTTTAAACTCAACCGTAAGGAAAACGCGCGACGGCAAACTGGGATTGACTTAAAAACACACCTGAAAATGTCTCTACTCCCGAATCATAAAAATGTGGCTCTAGGACGTTCCTGGTGGGCCAGAGGTTAAGAATCCGCCTGCCAAAGCAGGGGATGCAGGCTCGATCGCTGGGTCCTGGAGGAGTCCACATGCCACGGGGCAGCCGAGCCCGTGAGCCACAACGATCTAGGCTGCGTGCTGCAGCTGCTGAAGCCCGTGCGCCTAGAGCCCGTGCTCTGCAAGGAGAAGCCTCCACAATGAGAAGCCGGCACACCCCAACTGGAGTAGCCCCTGCTCGCTGCAGCAGAGACTCAGCGCAGCCAAAAATAAATAAATATTCTATTTAGATGCGGCTTGACAGAAAGTGTCAACACTGATTTTCAAATTATTCTATAGGCTGAGATTCCTATTTCTTTGTTGAACATATTGTACAGTGCTTATATTAATGGTGAGTGTGTGCTCGGTCATGTCTCCTTGGGACCCCATGGACTGCAGCCCACCGGGCTCCTCTGACCAGGGGATTCTCCAGGCAGGAATACGGGAGTGGGTTGCCATTTCCTTCTCCAGTACAGTGCTTAGAATGACTGAAAACCGAGTTTTAAAGAATGCCCTTCGCTTCAGCAGCTTCTGAGGCGGAGCTCACGGCGACGACTCCGTGGCCAGCGTGCGGCACGGGCGCCCCCCCGGCGCCCCTCCTCCTGCAGACAGGTGCTCACGGGGGCCTCTTCTCTGGGTTTTAGGGCCACACTGCGCACACCGACCCGCGGGGTCACCAGCGAGCACAGGTCACCCTCTGACTCTGACCAACAGAACCTGGAGGTGTGGGGCTATGGCTCCCGTACCCTGGGGCCCCCTCCCCGACATGCCATCTCTCGAGTGGGGGCCTTCCCCGAAAGAAAGAAAGAGAAGGGGGCAGCAGATCACAGGGGCTGTGCTGGGAGCAGAGCTGGCACCGCCATGGCCGTGCTTCCACGCTGTCTTCAGCATCCGGCCGCCGGGCGTTTACCTGGGGCCACCGGGAATCAGACTCAGGCCTGGTCTCTGAGAGTCCTGCAGAGACGACGTGACCACCCGTCCAGGACCGAAACCAAGACACTGGCCAGCTGGCCTGAAGTCACCCAGGCGGCGGGTCCCCAGGATCCCAGGCCCACCCCCCCCCCCCACCCAGCACTGGGGTCCGTGTCTGGACACGGAGCTGGGAGGCCCGCATGAAGCCTCCACCAGCACGATGTGCTTCCCGAGCCGTGAGGCGCACGGGGAGCCGCCCACTCTCTGGCTCACTTGGGAACCACCTTTTCACAGTCTGTCAAGCTACTGAAACCCCCTCCACCCACACCTGGGCAAGCGGCAGGAAACTGCCTGGAGAGGCCGGAGCTACACAAGGACTCGGGGTTTAAACCAAAGCCGCCCTGGCCAGACAGACTCAGGGAAAGGGAAAAAGCCGCCCTGCTGACTCTGCGGGGCTCAGACAGGACAGAGGAGCATTGCCAGCTGCTAGTTTCAGCCCTCCCCCACGCTGCCCCGGCATCCTCGGTGAACAAGAGAACCTGCTGGACAGGTGGGCGCTAGCCCGGGGCCGCGGCACCTTCGAGGAGCACTGCAGACAAACAGCCCGAGCTGTGTGTCGGGGGAGACGCCACAGACAGTGCTTGGCAGGCCTCCGAGAGCCGCTGAGAAAGAAGGAGTCTCTCCTGTGACACTTCCAGCTCAGGCCTCGACTTCTTTCTAGCTGGATGGGGAGGTGCGGCCACAGGCGGGGCTCCGCGTGCCCCTCCTCGTCCCAGCCGGCCCTGCCCACACAGACAGCAGGCACAGTGGGCGCAGGCAGGCTGGCGTCCAGGGGTGCCACGGAGCGTAAACCACAGGGACGGGGGCCTTGCCTTCAGGACACGGCCAAGCCAGGCCCGGCAGTGCTGACCTCAAAGCTGACAGTGGCTCCCTTACATCCACCCCAGGCCTTCACGGGGCCTGTTTTATTCTCCGTAAGGCCAAGGGGCCCGAGAGGAGCGGATCCAGTCTCCGAGCTGAAATCCCGGAGGATACCAGATGGAGGGTAAACATTTTACAAGAAGGAGAAAGAAAAGCTTCCACAGCCGTGCAGGCTGGGAAAACACTGCCCAGGGCATGGCATGCAGAGGCCTCACGCAGGGAAGGGGAAGTTCCTGATCACAGCCGATGCGTTTGCTAATTGCAGAAGGAGAGCTGCTTCAAGAAACATCTAGGACACTTTCCCCGGAGTCTGGGGCCCTGGACCCAGTGAGACCTGCCCCGCGGTGTCCCCAGCTCAAGTGCAGGGCTCCCTCCTGCGAGGCCTGGAGTTAGACCCCAGACGAGCAGTTCTGGCCTCTGGGAAGAACACACCGTGTTGGAGCTCAGGACACAGGGGACCCGGCACTCTCTGCCACTTAAGTAGCATCAAGCCGCGCCCCTCTCACATCTAAAAACCAGCCCCTATTTTACCCCAGGAAAGAGCACCTGCCCACCTTGGACCTGAGACCCCACCCCTTTCTCTCCATACCCTCCAGGACCGTGGAGCCCCAGACACCCCTTCGGAGGCGCCCAGCAGGGCTGGGGGAGTAAACTTACCAGTGCTGGGCATGTGGTTCACGCGGGCAGGGTTGAGCAGCTCCACCGGCTGGTCTCGGCCAGAAAGTCCATCTGGAGGACAGAGAAAGCATTTGGCTTCAGAAACTGCTCGCGATTCAATGGAAGTATTTCACACGCGGAGTCTGCAAGGAGCCCTTCCCTGCAGACAATGGGAACGCATGTGTCCTTCTCACTTTTAAAGGAGACAGGTTCTATTTTGATTTGCGGAACTTCAGAAGAAAAGACCCCATGCACAACAACCCAACCAGCTCGCATCTCCAACAGAGCAAACACCAGTTTCTAGCCTGCGGGCGTCTGGCCGAGCCGTCGTGGGTTCCTCCTGTTCAACAGCCAGCTGATAGGCATGGAGCGTTTCTGGAGCGACCACGAGCAGTAGGACAGTACAGCCAGAAGAGCGGCTCACCGTCTTCCCAGACACAGCCCGGGGGCCCCGCAGAGAGCACGCAGGCTGCTCCCGCTCTCGGGACAGGCAAGGGAACTAAGACTCGCAAACCCACTCCCGGGAAAACACCGGGCCAGGCTCCTACAGCCAGAGGGACCGTTTCCTATGAGTTTACCTTTCGACTGTGTTCTGACCGCAAAGGCGGCAGAACCGGAACCACACTTGCCCCTCACTCGGCATAGGCTGCCATCAGACCACGTTTGCTCACAGATGAGAAGGAAACGCTGGGAAGACGTCCAGGAATCACACTTGGGATGTAAAATTAGCTTCAACAATGGGTGTGAACGCCTGTGGTAATAAGGGCATCATCACAGACGCTGGCGTGTGGTCACTCTCGCTGCTGACTTTGGGAGAAATCACTGGTTTCCCAGAGCAGCCATCGGCTCCCTCGGGCCAGCTTACAAACTGGGGCAAAAGCAAGTAACAGCAGGTCTACTGACTCGGTACCAAAGCCCTGCTTTTCACCCCAAAGGGACGTCACCTCATGGCCTCCGAGTGCATTATCCCATGACCCTGGTGTGTGTTTGGAGACGCTCAAAATCCAAGGACAAACATAACGACCCTGAGGAGACCCCGCAGGATTTCCTGAGTCCTGGAGACCCTCCCGAGGATGCAGGGAGGCCTCTGCGGCATCGTGGGCCTGGAGCTCTCTGCTCAGCGTGGCGGACCCCACACACGAGCTGCCGGGTCAGGGACGGGGACTGCTGGGCTCCGTCCACGGGCTGGACCAGCCTGTGCTTCACACACGGCAAGTCCAAGCCCCACGCGGACATCCTCCCAGCCCTGCCGAGCGAGGTCAGACAGGAAAGCTGCGCGGGAAGACTGTTCCACCTCGGCGTGAGGGCAGAGGAAGTGTCCTGCCTCTCGGGAGGCATCACCGTGTAAAACCCTCTGAAGGCTGACTCTGCCGAGGGGCTGTCGGGGCTGGAGCACAGCTCCGGCGCCGGCAGCGTGAAGCCAGGAGAGCCCGCGGGGTCGGACACATGGCCCACCTCTCCCAGCTCCTCCACAGACCACCGTCAGCTGAACGCCACCAGCAATCTCCGCGCTCCTCACTCCAAAAGGGGGATCTCAGAGACCCAGACGTGAGAGGTCTCCTCGCAGAAGGTAGCAGACAGGACAGCAGGGGGCAGGACCTGAATCAAGGCGGGACCTCAAGATGAGGCCACGTAGAGGACAAACGTGCCTCCACCCCTAAAATGCCTGCCGGCGGCTCCGGGAGCCCGAGGCTGCCAGTCCAGGGCATGTGGCCCTGCACAGGAGGACTCCTAATGTCACAGGGCGGCGACCCAGGCTGAGAACACGAGGCGAGCAGGGCCCCCTCCAGCCCCTGGGGGATTCAGACCCAAACGCAGAGGAAAGACGCATCAGGTCCACAGACAGGGGCGGCAGGGCCCAGTGTGGACAGGCGTGCTCAGGCACGGAAGTCAGCCCCGGGGACGTCACGCTGTGTCACCTCGGTGACCAGAGCTGGTGACGAGTACCCCCAAGGGCCTCACAAATCCAGGTCCCGGTCTCAGGGCTCACAAATCCTCACAATGGACTGCAGCACGCCAGGCCTCCCTGTCCGTCATCAACTCCCGGAGTCCACCCAAACTCCATCGAGTTGGTGATGCCATCCAACCAACTCATCCTCTGTCGTCCCCTTCTCCTCCTGCCTTCAATCTTTCCCAGCACGAGGGTCTTTTGCAATGAGTCAGCTCTTCACATCAGGTGGCCAAAGTATTGGAGCTTCAGCTTCAGCATCGGTCCTTCCAATGAACACGCAGAACTGGTTTCAGAGAGCACAGCTTCCTTCTTTAAAGTCACATGTATCAGTCTTTCTTTTACAGCTTTTCCTTTTTGTGTCAGGTTTAAGAAGCTCTTCCTCATGTGGAGGTTGCAAAGATTCTTCACCTTACTGCCATCTGAAAGTGTTGTGGTTTTTCCCTTTTGTGTGTAGATCTCATCTCTCTAGTATTGATTTTGTTTATGGTATAAAGTACATCTTTTTTTTTTCTCTATGAGAACAGCCAAGCCAAATGTCCCATTACCATTATTAAGAAGCCTTACTTTGAGGACCTATCGGCAACATGGCTTCTGTTACAAGCAAACTTCTCTCCTTTAGGCCAACTTGTTTATACCCATGCCAATAATCACACTAGCAGCCATAACTTGACACCAGGTCTTACCACCCGGCCAGGTGGGAGCCTCTGCCTTCTGCAGATTCACCCTGGGCGGTACTGGGCCTTAACCACAGAAATCTAAGAATCGGTTAAGTCCCAAAGAAAGAAAAAGACACAGGTGGGGAGACAGAGAGAAAGAACGGAGGGCGTTGTTTTTTTCAAACTAAAATGTCTCTTATTAATCCGTACATGATTCAAATGCCTCCTCCCCCCACAAAAAACAGGCATTGCGGTCTCTTCCCCAGCGCTCCCCTCGGCCCCCGGCTCAACACCTCACAACAGCGGCGGCTGGAGCGGAGGAACAGGGCGAGGGGGTGCTCACGCCGATCGAGCCGGGCCCAGGCTCCCGGGGCCCCGTTCCACACGTCCGACTGCAAGGCAGAGCTGGGGCGCCGGCGGCCTCCCCGTCCTCCTGTGAAGAAGGGGAGGAGGAGAGCTCGGGCGATGAAGAGCCTTTCCCTCGGCCTGAGGACAGAGCCTGCTGCCTCCTGATGGGCCTAGAGCTGGGACCCCCTCGGTGCCCCGGCCCCCTGTGTGAAGGGCAGTGGGGGGACGGGATATGCACTGCGAGGGGCTGAGAAGAGAGAGAACCGGGGAGGGAGGAAAGAAGAAGAAAAAGAGCCCTGACTGGGACCGCATCGTGACCAGACTTCGGGAGCAGAGAATCTTGGCAGTACCGTGTCTCCCAACCCGTGAACACGGAGCATCACTTCATCTCATTTCTCTCAAAACAGTTTTAGACTTTTGAGTGCAGAGATCTTGAACATCTTTAGATTTATTGCCAGACACTTGACACTTGAAGTAAAATATTATGTAACCCATGGACTGTAGCCCACCAGGCTCCTCCATCCATGGGATTCTTCAGACAAGAGTACTGGAGTGGGTTGCCATTCCCTTCTCCACGGGATCTTCCCCACCCAGGGATCGAATTCAGGTCTCCCGCATTACAGGCAGACGCTTTACCCTCAGAGCCACGACAGAAGCCCCAAAATATTATGTATAGTACTTTAAATTTTAATTGCTACTTGCTGGTATATAGAAACACAATCAATGTTTATATGGTAGCTTTGCACTATAGCAGCTTGCTAATCAACCCACATTCATTCTAATCATTCACCTGAAGTTATTTTGAACTTTATACAGGCAGAACGACGTCACTTCTGATAATGACTGTTTGGTCTTCCTTTCCAGCCCTGAAGCTTTTTAATGTGTTTTTCTCACCTTATTCTACTGCTCAGACTTAGGGTACATTATGGAACAGAAATAGTGAAACGGAACACCCTTGTCTGGCTTGCCATCTTACTGGGAATGTTTGCCACTATTTCACCAGCAAGTATAACATTTGTTGTCGGTTTCTGACATAAGTTTATTAGTTTAAGGAAGCTCCCTTCTATTTCTACTTTGCAAAGTCTACTTTAAAATCATGTGTGTGTGCTTAACTTTATTAAGCTTCTCTGTATCGATTCATGCAGTTAAATAATTTCCCTTTTCATCTGATAATTTCCTTTTCTCATGTCCAACCAACTTGCATTTCTGGGATAAATGGACTTGGTCAGGTCCAGTGAGTTTGGAGACCAAAGCAAAGGCTAAAGTCATAGAGACAGATGCAATCTGAGTGAGGTCTGGAACCTGTTTTACTTTTGATTCCAAAGCGTTGGCGACCCAGCCTCACATTTCCGCCTTAGTTCCCCACGTGCTGTGTTGTCGTGTACGTGAAAGAACAGGAAAAGGTACTATTTTGAAAGGTGCTCAGTGGGACTTTTTCAATGTAGGACTTTTTCAAAATGAAGTGGGGATGACAAGGCTGCCTGTCACCCAGTTGATTTTCCTTTAATTTTAAAATTGCTTTATTATCCTTATTGCTACTTCACTTATTTTTATTTTTTGGCCGTGCCGTGAGGCATGTGGGATCTGAATTCCTTGGCCAGGGACTGAACCCGGGCCCCGGTGGTGGAAGCGTGGTGTCCTGACCCCTGGACCGCCACGGAAGACTGTCACCCATCGAGGGACAGCAGCACTCACCGCCCCCCATCTCACAGAGCCGTTTCAGGCACGAGGCCACGGAATCCTTGGCCTTCAGCAGCAGCTCATCCCAGCCCACCTTCCTGGCCCCCTTTATGCAAACTTTTTATTTTCTAACAATTGTGGATCTGCAGGAAAATTAAACAGTATAGAGAGTCCTCACACACCCTGCGCCCGGCTTCCCCCGGGATAGTATCTCGTGTTAGCCTGTCTTCCGCGAACGGAGGCCCACATACCACTCAGGCTCCTGTTTTCCCCTCACACTCTCCTGTCATCCCAGGACCCACACCCCAGGACCCCATATGACATGTACTGGTCACGTCCCCTCAGGCTCCTCCCGGCTGCGACAGGCCCTGGGACATTCTCAGTCTTCGATGACCTTGGCAGTTGAGGAGGGCGGGTCAGGCGGTCTGTCGAGTCCCTCAGCTGGGATGGTCGGACGGGCTCCTGGCTGGACCGGGGCTGCTCGGTCCACAGGAGGACCATGGAGGTGAGCACCGCGTCCATCCCGTGACACCACAGCCCGCCAACACGGCCCGCCACGCGGGTGCTGGCCCTGACCACCTGGGTGGACGTCCGTCTGTCAGGCCTCGCCACAGTAACGGTGCTCGCTTCTTCCCCTTCCACACTGGGCTCTTAGGAAGAAAGCCACTATGCGCTGCCCACACGAGTAAAAAGGGCTCGAATTCTCCTCCCCACACTTCTCAGGAGCTAAGAACAGCGGACCTGCTCCAGAGGAGGCCGCAGGAACACAGGGGACCCAGGGCAGCGCGGTCGTGGGACCCCCGGGAGGAGGCAGGAGCGGGTGCAGGGGGGCAGGGCCCGGCCGGAACCCTGGCTGGGGCTCAGCGGGGCGGGCGGGAGGCCGGCCCTCGGTCTGTGTCTCCCGGAGGCACTTGGAAGGTCAGCGTGTGAGTTACTTCTGTTCCTCCAGGGCTCCAGAGCCTGGAGAGAAGCTGGCACTTCTCAGTAAGAATGACTGCCTTAGTCCCCCCTTTCCCCTCCCTCCCCGTGAACGTAGGTATTACAGGGAACTTGCTAGAAGGTCTGCAAAGGAAAGAGGGCTCCTCCCCAGCATGTGTCTGAGTTTGGGGTTTCCCTCTGCCCCCTGGATCCTTAAGGCTCCCAGACACACGTCTGTGATGAGGGGCTGAGAGTGAGGTGGCCCAGGTTCCTGGACCACCTGGGTCCTCAGCCGAGGAGAAGGCTTCCAAATCTGGAGCCGCAGGTGGGCCGGGCCTGGCAGGCCGGGGTCGTCGGAGGGAAGGCGCTCACTGTCCTTGGTGTGAGGCCACCATGAGGACTGATGCTACCGGACAGACGCCCCGGGTCCTTCCAGATGGACTCGAGGAGAAAAGGCAGGCCCCTGCGCTGGAGCTGTGTGTGTTGCTGTGTGCGCTGCTTTCAACTCGACAGAAAAGAGCTTTCCAAACACCGGTCCCCCTTTGTAAGAAGGACAAAAGCAGCAGGCAGTCCTCGCGTCTGGCCAGAGGCTTGCTGACCGAGCCCCAGTGAGGAGGGAATGGACCGGCCTGGGCGGGAGGCGGGGTGCACAGGGCAGGGTCTGCGGGCCAGGCTCACCCGCTGACCCCCGCCCTGACCTGGGGAGAGCTCGGCCCCTCCCACGCCGTACAAGCCCGTGCGGAGCGTGTGGGGTGTCGCAGGACGCCAGCGTGCCCCACACCTGACCTGTGGGCCTGGCGCCCTCCTACTAGGAGTGTGACCCTCTTGTTCATTTACACCACGGAAGGCGGCTCAGGAGACTGAATGTCACAGCCACAAACGACTCACGAGGTCAGAACACACTCGCATCCCCCCAGCCCCCTTTGCCTGACGTGGAGGGGTCCCCGGCGCCTTCTCCTGCAGGGCTCGGCCCCTCCCATCCTGGCCCCCCACCCCTCAGCTCCCTGCCTCCTTTGCCAACAGGCCCTCTGGCACCCCTCTCCCTCCCAGGTCACGTCCCATGGGGCCCCCCGCCCAGCTGATACCAGCGCCACCCCAGGCTCCATGAACTCAGGAGGGGCCAGGCGGGCGCCTCCCCCGTGAGCTCTGCTAAGAGCCAACAGCATCCCGAACCATTAGATGCTTCTTGTCCTCATCATGCAAGTTGTGGAAGAATGGCCCAGTTCTATAATAAAGCTTATGTGTGCCCATTAATGTGAATTAAACTTTAATGAGCTAAGTGTTATGAATTCCTGAGGCACGTCCAATACAGTTTGCAGATATTTATTAAGAGAAAATAAAAACTGAAGCGGGACCTTCTTCCTCTAGAGCAGTATTTTTCCTGCCGGAAAAGCAGGCAAACTTCACAAAGGTCAAGGCTGATCTATGAGGTTTTCTTGTCCTTACCCTGAAAATTAAATCTCCTCCAGCTGGACATGACTGAGCAACTTCACTTTCACTTTTCACTTTCATGCATTGGAGAAGGAAATGGCAACCCCCTCCAGTGTTCTTGCTTGGAGAATCCCAGGGACAGGGAAGCCCGGGGGGCTGTCGTCTATGGGGTCGCACAGAATCGGACACGACTGAAGCGACTTAGCAGCAGCAGCAGCAGCAGCAGCAGCTAGCTACCAGATTATAGGAAATACGCATTTAAAGGAACACGTCCAAAGGCCAGCAGGAGGCTCTGATCAGGCGGGTGGGAAGGAGAGGATGGCACGTCAAATGCCCCGGCCCCCCGTGGTGGTGGGCGAGCCGCCACAGGGTCGGGGCTGCAGGTCAGGGGCTCAGGGCCAGGTCTGCCTCTTGACTTGAAAAAGCGACAAAGACAAGCAGCAAAAGTGGAGCACAGCTTGGGTGTAAGATGATATTTGGGAATTATTATTCATTTTGTTGAGTGTGATGAGGGGATTATATCTGTTAGAAACACACACCAAAGTATCTATGGGAAAGTGCTATGACATTTGTGATTTGTTTTAAATTCTACAGGAGATAAAGCTTGGGGGAGGGGAGCCTGATGAAGTGGGAATGGTCAGAAAGCTCGGGGCTTTGATGGGCACAGGGGGCTCTCGCTACACCAGCTAAAGTCCATCTTTTTTTTCCTGGAATTCTTCACGGTAAGAGTTTCGGCGAGGTGCCAAGACAAGCCCTCGCTTCCTGTTCAGTAGCATCTGTCCTCACTTCACACAAGCCAGAGCATCGGTCTAACCAGTTCTCTCACTAACATTCCTAACCTTCTCCAGTCGATTACCAGCCCCTGGCTGTGCAGGCAAGCGGACCCTCCAAACACACATGCAGCTCAGCGAAGGGGTCAAGAAATGGGTATTTCCTGCCATATCCGCAAACACGGATGCCACGGTCATCAGCGACCAGGCCCTCCAAAAGTGAATTTCTGAGTCCTGAGGGCGCTGAGGAAGGAGAGCAATACCTGCAACCTGGCAGCCACCGGGCTGCAGGGAGGACTCCCTGAGGGGAGCACCCTGGAGCTCTGGATGCTGGCCCGAGAGAGCTGGGGTGCATGTGAAAGGGGTGACTTCAGGGAGCCCAGACTTCTGCATCTTCCCATATGTAGAACAGCACTACATCCCTCAAACTGGGTGATCTGGTTTCCTTTACTTAACAATAACCTCATGATGTTCAGACCACCTGCCCTTTGTCATAAAACTTCTACATAACCCGGGTCCCCCCCTCGCCTCCTCAGAGCAGCTCTCTCAGGGCTACTGAGACGCCGTCTCCCTAGCCTGAAGTCCTAAAAATCCCTGCAGAATAAGACACAACTCTCAGCTTTGAGGTTGTGATGATTTTGTAAGGTGATCGGGTCCTGGGCTCCTGAGACGTGATGATGGGGGGACACAGGGCCCAGCTGACGTCAGGCGGACCTCAGCCCTGGTCAGGGTGGACTGGCCCTCACCTACCTGAGACACGACCCACAGAAAGTCAGGTTGTGAGGAAGGACACGCAGTGGGCGTGATCACGAGCCACTGGGAGGGGCCTGGACCAGAGCTGCCTGCGGTGGAGCAGACGCTGTCCCATCCCCGGGGTTCACATCCAGCTCACGCTGCAGAAGGGGAAGGAGGGAAGGCCGGGGAGGGATGCGAGGAAGCAAGGAAGGAAAACAGCTTCGCGGGTGGGCAGTGCTGGAGCCCTGGGAGGCCAGACAAAGGCCGGCTCTGTCCTCTCCGGCCCAGGGCCGCGTTTCCTGGAGGGAGTTTCCCAGCCCGCCTTTCGGACGGTCCTCCAGGGACCGTCTGCCCCTCCCCAGCCTCCCCAAGTGGAGCTCACAGCTCTCAGCTGTCCCCACAGCCTGGCCCAGCTCAACCGTTAATAAGTGACTTAGAAAATCGGGAGAGAATGTCCTAAGCCCGCCTTTGAAAACAGATCCGTCTCTGCTCTAGGGAGGATGTCCATCTGCCCTGTGGGGAGGACGTGATTGGGTGAGTCATTCCAAAGCTGTTTGCTAGAGCTCCGGAGGCGGACGAGGAAGATGACCTGGGAGACAGAACGTGCAGATTCTCAGAGTCCAAGTAAGAAATCATAGATGACAGAAGGTCCACAGGGGCCCGAGCAGGCACACACGGTGAGCCTGCATCTCCATGACTAAGAAGAACGGCAAGAAGTAACACAGCTCTGGAGAGGACTGAGAACCAGCTCTGAAGCCCACCTGTCGATAACCAGGCTTCCTCCAGCGGCTCAGACCAGCCCGCACGCCTCTAAAAAGCCACAGGCAAACCCGCCACCGTGGTTTCTGCAGGCTTTTTACTTTCTGAACTAATGACCTCTGAACTGCCGAGTGGTCTAGTGGACAGAACTCCCCGAGGCCACCCCCTCACCCAGACACAGCGGCCCTCTGTGGGGGGGAGGGGGGTCCTCTGGGAGGCTTGTCCTGGAGGCCGCGTTGCCCTGGGGGATTCGGGGTCCAATAGGCCAGGCTTCCCCCGAACAGGGAGGGTGGTGAGTGGTCCTGTCGCTTCGACCCAGGCTGTCTCCTCGTGTGTCAAGTGGGGACGTAAACTGACCCAGGGTTAAATAAAAGAACGTAAATGAAGGACGAGGTACATACCGTGCCCTCCCACTTCACCTGCCCCTCTGTGACACGTGCGGTCCCGTCTGCGTGGAGAACCAACGCACGCCCAGTCCCACGGCACTGATGGGAGGAAGCATCTCCTGAAACCCTGAGTCAGCGGGCAAAACCACTGGACGACTGAGCAGCTGCCCAGCCCGCCTTCCACACCGCCGAGCGTTAGAGGCTAGCTGGAAGGTGTTTGTGGTTAAGCGACAGGAAGCCAGAAAAGAGGTGCCTGTTAATAAGCCGCTTGTGAGAAGTGAGTCACGGACGCAGAACAATAAACCCGAACGGCCATTTGGAGCAAGTTCACGCAGGCAAGCTGACAGTGTGGCTGCAGCGCGTTCACGGGGTCGCACCCTGCAGGCTCTGGGGGCACAGACTCCTGTGCTGGGAGGTCACGGCCGAAGGAAGGCGGCAGAGGACTGGCTCGGGAGTGACACCAGGCCAACAGCTGCCGGAGCTGGGGCCTGGACCTGGGCCGCCTCCGCCCGCGTGGTACCCACGCCAGCCCTCCCCTTGCAGCCCACAATCATCTCAAGTCAACTTACAAATGCAGCTGAGGGGATGTCGTGGAGTGGACGCGGGGGTCTGCAACACGGGCTTTGAATCTTCTCAGGAAGTCTGTCTTTCTCTCATGGTTGTACTACCTAATAATATACAGCTTGTAGTTTCGGGTTTTTTTAATTTCCACTGTCATGATTTTCTAAAAGGTAACTTTATAGAAACAAAAGGGGGCACGTGGGCCACCCCTGCGGAGGCACAGTCCCCTGGAGGGTTCCTGCAGCCGTGGCTGCACCGTCACCTGCTCCGAACCACACGTGGACCCCTTGTGGCCGGGAGGACGCTGTCCCGCTGCTCCAGCTGCTGGTTGTTCAAAGGTGTCCACGCACGCAGGAGAACTCCCCAGCACACCTCTTCCTCCAGTAAAACTAGTTCAAAGGTGTTCATGCACACAGGAGAACGTCATCATTATTATTTAATTCAAAACTCCCCAGCACACCCCTTCCTCCAGTAAAACTAGCTTTTCCAGGTCCTGCGAAAAACTGGTATACAAGCAGCAGAATCACTGTTACATTTTGTTACACACAACATGGATCCACTCTACAGCGCGCAGCTTCTCCCGAAACAAGACAAACTAAACCTTATCATTATTCTTCCTATAACCATTTTTATACAACGCGAACTTCAGTTTCTAAAAATACAGCAATTGCACTCCACTGTGTTCTATTTTAACCTTCTAAAAATAGAGCTACCGACAGGAGCAGCAATTTGCTGTCAGACACAGGCTGTGCGGATGCCGGTGACAGGATATGGATTTCTGTCCTTTGCTTCTCTTCAGTCGGAACCTTCTGAGTGATGACCGGGGCACCCAGACACCCTGGTGGGAGGCACCCAGGCTTGGCTGGGCCCACCAAGAGCGGGTGCTGGCTGCCACAGCCCAGATCTGCTCCTGGGTGCCCTTGACCTCACACGAATGACCTGACCTCACTTTCCACATCCGTAAAATGGGCTTAGTGACAGTCTTCACCCAGCAGGGCAGACGGGATGAGAAGAGGCTCCCCGCGTAGGGCCCTAACTGACCCCCAGGCTCAAGGGGCAGGCTGCCTGGGAGGACCCCAGCCAAAGGGCCAAGTCTGTCCCCCTCCCCTCCCGTCAGCAGGCGGGTTAGTTCTCAGAATATTTAGCAGCAACTAAGGAGGAAAACTGAAAGACACAGGGAGACAGCAGACGAGGAGGGCAGCTTCTGCCCCCAGAGCCCCAGTGTCCTGTGGAGCCCTCATGGGCCGGGCCCAGGGGCCCCTGCCGGCCACCCCACCCTGCTCCTCCCAAGTGCAGACGTGGCCCCCAGCCACACTGGAAAGTGGCAGACTGTTTCCTGGTCGCCAGCATGTTAAAAATGGCTGTTTCAAACAACCTTCCAAATTCTGAAAGCTTCGTAGTTCTAAAAACAGAGATATATCCAAATTTTTAGACGATACTCCCTATCTTCTACATTCCATATGGACCAATTTTTGAAAGAAGAAAGTAGAAACCAAGCATTTCTGTCCTTCCCTCAACACAGACATGCACACTCTGACCATCCAGATGGTGCTCTAGAGGCAGATCACCCCATTAACGCTCGCCTGCCCTTGGTTTAGAAACCGCTACACCCCAGGCTGGGACTTGAACTCGCTGCCTTTTAAGTGAAATCACACAGGTGGTCTCTGGACTTAATGATGCTCGGGTTCTTTATGTCTTGTCACAGGAAGAATTCAGTGAGAGACAAAAGTTCTAGGTAAGAAAGTGAACTTGTTTAGAGAGAAATACACCACACAGACAGAGTGTGGGCCATTTCTGAAGGCAAAAGGCCCTGACATATGAGGCGGGCAATTTATGGGCTGGGCAATTTCATAGGCTGATGAGTGGGAGGATTATTCAAACTACTTTGGGAGAAGAGGTGGGGATTTCCAGCAACTGGGTCGCCAGCCACTTCTTGGCCTTCCATGGTCGAGGCGCCTACATCTGTGCGTTATTTAGCATATGCTGAGGCATCATACTGAGCGTACAATGACGCTCAAGGTCTACAGGAAGTCAAACCATCTCGGACCTACTTGGCTCTAACCAGTTTTTGTCATGCCCTATGGATATGTCATCCTTTTAAATAGTGTGCCCTGCTCCCTGCCCACCTATTTCAGTTTCAGGATGAACAGCCCACTGGCCTGGGTGGCCAGAGGCTCCACCTGGCGAAGCTGCCTGAACCTCACACTGCCCAGCAAGCGTCCTGGGCGCCCACAGTGGGAGGAGCAAAGCAAGAGCCTGGGGCATATTTCTATCCCCCAAAGTTTACCTCCTTGATGGACTGCACTGAACTGATGACATGTCTTCATCTTCTCATAAAATATTATAATCGTTGGAACAGAGTCATTTTCTATCCCTCAAAATTCAACACAGATGTGAAATCATGTATGTAGCCCTCCACTGTATTAATTTACCAACAACTAGTAGAATTATGGGGCAAAGGAAATCTGTAGAAATTTCACCAAACCAAAACAAACAAAAAAAAGAGCCTTTCTTAATCTATAACCAATTCCTTTGGTTCTTATATCTGTACAGAGAGATTATGTCTGCTTAGGCATGAGGGCAATCTGTAATGAAATGAAAATGAATACCATCAGGTGGGTACTCAGTTATGACTGATGGAGCATTAAAGTAACCGCAGACAATTAGAAAGAATGGCAAACCTTTTAATGCAACTGCAGGAAAGAGGAACTGGGGAACAACAGTGGTCAAACCGGGGTCGCTTGGTTGATGATCTGAATTAACAGGGGCACCTGTAGCAAAAACCAATTCACACTTTGGGAAACCCGGCTACCACGAGCACACAACACATAGAGGTGAACAAGACATAGAATCAATTACAAATTGAATAAGACATAAAATCAGGAGTCTCTGGGCTCCTGAACCTGGTTAGGCTGAAGTCATCCAGAGAATTCTATATAATTCTCAGATCACCTAAGAAGAAACAACACAGGACTGAGAGCTAACATTTCAACCAAAAAAGCCATGAGACGATAAAACACCTTAAAACAGCGGAGTGAAATACACGTCACCTACAGTTCTATACCCTGCTAAACTACCACTCCAGGAAAAGAAAAGGACATTTTTCTGACAGATAAAAACTGAGAAAGTTTACCACAGACAAACTCCCGTTGAAATAATCACTAATGGTTTATTTCAGAAAGTCACTTCCAGAGTAGAAGAGTATGATGCTAGGAGCAAGGGTAAGGAAATACACCACTAAACATGTAAGTGCATACAGATAAGGACTGGATACTGAGCTAACACAAAGTGTCACAGAGTTACTAAGATTACTTTCATTATGTGTCATATTACTTCCTCAAACGGTTTGCTTCAGGGCCTCTGTGTATTATGTGTTTCAAAACCACTGTCTAAACTACCTAGTTGGTTTCCTCTTAAAAACAATGAAAATCCTAAACACAAACATTTCCCCTCTTCACTTTGTTAAGGTAGGAAACTAATGACCAAATTTTAGCTCATTTTTGAATAATTCCCTGGTGGTTCAGAGGTTTAAAAAACCCACCTGCCAATGCAGGAGACGCAGGTTCAATTCCTGGGTCAGGAAGATCTCCTGGAGAAGGAAATGGCAAACCACTCCAGTATTCTTGCCTGGGAAATCCCACTGACAAAGGAGCATGGCGGGTTACCATCCACAGAGGTCACAAAACGTCGGACACAACTGAAGCAACTTAGCAAGCTGATATGCAGGACTTAAAAATATGCATTTCGAGCTCTCCTTCTCTCTGATGAACCATCATCTGTACTTGGCTCTGATTTCTGTATCTTTACTCATCTAGCCCTTGCTAATGAAATAAGAATTAACTAGAGCTACCTTTGTCCGGAGAAGGAAATGGCAACTCACTCCAGTACTCTTGCCTGGAGAATCCCATGGATGGAGGAGCCTGGTAGGCTGCAGTCCATGGGGTCGCTAACAGTCAGACACGACTGAGCGCCTTCACTTTCACTTTTCACTTTCATGCACTGGAGAAGGAGATGGGAACCCACTCCAGTGTTCTTGCCTGGAGAATCCCAGGGACGGGGGAGCCTGGTGGGCTGCCATCTATGGGGTCACACACAGTCGGACACGAATGACGCGACTTAGCATAGCTACCTTTGAAATTGCACTGGCTGGGTCCCAAAGCACTCCACACACCGTCTGGCTTCCTTTCCTCACAAAGAAGAGGCAACCAGTGAGACGTGGCCCGGCCTGAGTAACTATTTACAAAACTCTTTGCAGAAGCAGAGTCTGGTAGCGCTGAGAACACAGTAATAGCTCATCAATCCAACTTTTAAACACAAAAAGCTACAAGAACATGACTGACAGCAATCAATATGGTGTTCCACTTGACACTGTATTTGCATATTGGAGAGCCCTTCTCTGAAATCAGCTATACTTGTGCAAAAGCAACTCTTTGTGAGACATAATCAACAAAAGATTGCTTATCCTCTGCTACACTCGGAAATTAGTACAAAGTAACCAGCTCTTGGGAAAGGATAAACCACTCTATGCAAAGACTTTTGCAAACGCTCTCTATTAATGCAAATATTATGTTTGTCCTTTATTTGAACGCAAACAGCATCTGTTTTGCACAGTCAATGCCACCGCTTTGTAGTTTGTGCTGAGCAACTCAAGTGTGTTCCAGCTGCTCTTCAGAGCTTGAAGCAGATTTCCAGAGAGCCAGCGTCACAAAGGGAAGGGCAGGGAAGAGAGCAGGAAGCCAGCGAGTGTGGTAAGGTTCCTGCGGCTTTTGCGGACGCTTCTTCGCTTTTAGGCAAGAGGGAAACAAATCCAAGAGTGAATTCCAGAACTTGCTTCTGGAGCAGTTGGGCTTTGTGTGTGGGATTTTCTTTTTTAATGGTTCTGACTAAAGAAAAAATTAGGATTGCCTTTTATAAATTCCTTTGTTGGGAAAATAACGCTCAGAAGAGAAACGCATGTTGGAAAGGAGACACTGGGTGGCATGAGGCTGCTATCAGAGCACTCGATGCAGAGGCAAGGCTGCTCCCCTTGGAAGCTCTGTCCTCGCCCCGCCGCGTCCTCTGCGTGCATGAGAGTCCTGATGTGGGGGGCTCCCTGCCAGCACCGCCAGCCTGAGATTACTGGATGGATCCCTCTACTGTCTCTGCCACAAAATCGAGAGCTCCTAACAGGGACGAGATCTTGACGGTGTTTCTTTTTAAACCCATGACCTTAAATCAATGACCAGTTCAGTACTGGTAGAGGCTGGATGGATGGATAGGTGGATGGGTGTGTGGATGAAATAAATCATGCTCTAAAGAAGAAACAGATAATCTGAAAAAACTTGCCTGAGATCCTTCAGATTTCAAATACATTCAACCTCCAGATCTCCACCCAGTCAAGACTACTTGGAAACAGTGGGATTTCAAAACATTAACAATACTAATTTTACCATTCCATTTGTATGGAATGCAGACATATTACCAATCAGACACATTAGACCAAAATCTCCACGGAGTGGGCTGGAGAGGAAAGGGGGAGAGTCTTGGTACTTTCAGATGCCTCTCAAAATGAACATCTGCTCTCATATAAGCTTGCCATTAAAACTCCAAAATGTCTCTTTGGACAGATAACTCTAAACCTTCTAACAATCCCTTTAAAGGTCAATTTAGTTATTAATAACATTTCAAATTGACTAATTTCCCCAGATAAACTGCTAACATCTTCGGCTATTCATTCCTCCGTCGGATTCATATAGGAAGAGATTTGGTTTGGACAAAATACACTCAGAACATCAATATTTGAAGGATGGATAAACGTGACTTCTCCAAAAAACACAAGGTGCAACTTAAGATGAAACTGGTCATTTCGGTCTCAACCTAGTCTCAACCCACTCCAGTATTCCTGCCTGGAGAACCCCAAGGACAGAGGAGCCTGGCGGGCTACAGCCCATAGGGTCGCAAAGAGTTGGACACGACTGAAGCGACTTAGCATGCAACCTAAATGACAACCAGAAAAAAAACTGAAGCTGTGGAGAGAAGAAATCAGGCTTAAAATGCCTGTGTTAGGGTCCATCCAAGGGTTTACGAAAGAACAGGAAGTTGAACTCAGGAAAAGTGAAAGGAAATTATAAAGAGTAAACATTAATAAAACAGAAAAGAGACACAAAAATTCTTAGGATTAACTGAACAAAAAAAATGGGTTCGGTAAAAAGACCAGTAGAATAGAAAAAGCTCTGGTGAGACCAATAAAAGGACTTTGACTCTCACGGCTGGGACCGGGACGTCACTGACAGCCACCTGGGAGGATCCAGTTGTCGCTGTTGGTGTCTAGTCACTCAGTCGTGTCCGACTCTTTTGTGACCCCACCGAGTGGAGCCCGCCAGGCTCCTCGGTTCATGGGTTTTCCCAGGCAAGAATGCTGGAGTGAGTTGCCATCTCCTTCTCCAGGGGGTCTTCCTGACCCAAGGAATGAACCTGAGTCTTCTGCATTGGCAGGCAGGTTCTTTACCACTGAGCCACCAGGAAAGCTAGGGGAGTTTCCAGATGTGCTGCTAAATATCCTATAATGTACAGGATACCACCTCAAAGGAAAGAGTGAAGTGGTCCCAAAGAACAACAGTGTCATCGTGAAGAAACTCTACTATGGATCCTATGGATATGAAAAAGGTAACCAGGAGGACCTTAAAACAACCAGTATCATGCAAATACTGATAAAATCTAAAAGCTGCTTGAAAAACACAACTTACCAAAACTGATATCAGAAGAAATAGAAGACGGCAATAGTCCAATTACTTTGAAAGAAATAAACTCTGTAATTTAAAACTGCCCCAGAAAGAAAACTCCAGACATAGATGACTTTACCTGAAAGTTCTATCAAGCTTTCAATTAAAACTTCCAATCTGACACAAAGCCATTCAGGAAATATAAAGAAAGGAAACAATTCTCGACTTTTTTCATGAGATAGCATTACCCTGATATGAAAAATTGGCAGGAAAAAAATATTACATGTTAAACTTATTCATTAACACAAAAGCAAAAATCATAAACTGTTAGCAAACCAAATCCAATAGCATACAAAAAGGATACTGTATCTTGGTCAATGTGAATTCAGTTCAGAAATGAAAGGTGGGTTTAATTTTTTTTTAATCAGTATAATTAACCACATTAACAAAATAAAATTTATATCATCTCAACAGAGAGAAAAGAAGTATCTGATAACTCCACATACACTCATGAGGAAATGAACAAAAACTAATCTCATGTGAAACTAGAAACAGAAAACCGCAACAATGATTTGATGACAGGTTCTTACAAAAACCAACCAACCAACCAGCAAGACCCATAGCAACATCATATCAGCAGTTATACAGTGAAAGTTCTCCTCTGAGACCCGGAGCCAGGGGAGAATGACCACTATTCTAGCAGTACCCGTGCTCCTGGCCAACGCACCGAGGCAGGAAAAAAAAAGAAAGACAACAAATGGAAAAGAAAAACAGAACTGTCCCAGCTTGCAATCAGCACGCAGAAAATTACAAAGAATTTACAGTTACAATAGTACTAACATTCAGCAAGGTCAACCAAAGGTCCCGGTGGCTCAGCGGTAATGAACTCTTGCCTGCAGTGCAGGAGAGGTGGGAGACGTGGGTTCGTTCCCTGGGGTGGGAGGATCCCCTGGAGAAGGAAACGGCACTTCACTCCAGTATGCTTGCCAGGAAACGCTATGGATGTAGAAGGCTGGAGGGCTAAAGTCCATGAGGTCACAAAGAGCTGGACACGACTGAGCACGCACCAGCACCACACGGAAAACAGGTTACTAATAGGCGCCAGTGCCAGAGCATCAGCTAGCCAGGGATAAATCTAACGAAGGGCGTGCGCCACCTCTGTGTGTGAACAAGGGGACGAGGCTGAAGGGCACGGGAGACCGAGTAGCCGGGTCACTCCCGTGGTTCTGGCCCCCTTCCTCCCCCACACCCCTGGGCCTCCTGAGTCCTTCCCTCTTGCTAATCCACCGGAAACGCTCTTGCCAGCGCAATCTTCCTGAAACAGCATCTGGGACACCCTTTGACCACAACCCACAGTGCATACATTTCTAGGTGGAGGCCAGATCCCGGGGTCCCAGCGCCCGGCGCACCCAGCAGAGGTGCAGGGGGCCCAGCTGACATGCGGGGGCCGCGTGAGGACACCCCCAGTCCCCGCGTGTGGGAGGAAGAGTTCGGGTCCTGCTCTGACACGCTGATGCAACTGGATAGCCTGTTCCCAGCACTGGGCCGGCCTCTGCTCTGTCGGCTGCTGTCTCGGGTGACGGGGAGTGTGAGGCCCTCTCAGTGGGTGGGGGGCCCTCTCTCATGGAGGTCTGGATGTCCAGCCTGAGATGCTCTGGAATCCTCTATACTCCAGGAAAGGCTCCATGGGGCAGGGTGACTCTCGGGCCCGACCCCCAGGTGGTCCTGTGAGGCCTGGTGGACCCACCGGGAGGACGGGGAGCCGGGGATGGGAGTCAGGGAGGGAAGGGCCCACCCACATGGCTCACAAGCACCCGCTGAGGGCGCGTTCTCGGTGGGCACAGGAGAGGAGAGCATTCGGGGTCAGCACATCCGGCAGGGCTTGGAGGGCGTCAGCCACCCATGCAGGGGGGAAGCCGACGCTGCTCGGGCTCTGTCCCCGAGATGGGACGGGGGAGCTGGGCCCTGGCCCGGGTCACCGGCTCCCGGCCGTGCACCACCTCCAGGCCGCCCAGGGCCCTGAGGAGGCCTGGGCGAGGGCGAGATGCGGGTGCACGGCCCGGGAAGGAGGAAGACTCGCTTCACTGATGCAAACGGGGAAGCTGGGGGTGGCATGGAGGAGGGGAGTCAACTCAGGGGGCCTGAGGTCCCTCCTGTGCTGTGCTCAGCGGCTCAGTCGTGTCTGACTCTGCAACCCCACGGACTGTAGCCCACCGGGGCTCCTCTGTCCACGGTATTCTTCAGGCAGGAACACTGGAGTGGGTTGCCATTTTCTTTTCCAGGGGATCTTCCTGACGCAGGGATCCAACCCACATTTGCTGCGTTGGCAGATGGCTTCCATCTGGGAAGCCCCTTTGGGAAGGGGAGCTAGGGCTCCCTTCTCCCATCTGCCCAGCTGAGCTTCCTGCAGGGATCCCTGGGACTCCGGGGAAGAAAGCAGGAGGCCCCGGTGCAGCTGCCTCTGTTCAGCCAAAACTCTGGAGCGTCGCTGACGGATACACCAGGCATTGGTTTTAAACGTAAGCACAGGCATCTCCAAATGTGATTTTCACTTGTGAGGGCGCTGAGAGGGCGTGGGAGAAAATAGGTTTCCTCAGGTTGGTTTTCCAGAGTCTACAAGGAATGTACAAACGTGGGACTCCGTGGCGGTCACTCAGCAGCCTGGATGCTCTGTCCTGGGCAGAGAGACGTGGTGTCCGCTGCACTGCCCGATGGCCAACCACATGTGACTCACCAAGATCATGCCCTGCGGGTGATGAAGGTTCTCCATCCCATGCAATCCGCAAAGGACGCTCTCACCAGGCGGTTCTACACGCCCACCCCTAACCCCACAGAGGAGGAGGTGGGTGCTGGGGCCACAGGGTGGAGAGAATAAATCACCATTTCTCGGGTGGACCCTTGGGTCTCTTTGTAGGCACCTCTGTCCCCACTCACGTCCCCCCAGAGATGAAGTGTGGTTTCCAGGCCGAGCAGGGTCCGTCGTCTCCCAGGAAGGCTGTGCCCACATGGGGGCCCGGGGTCTGCCGTCACCCTCGGTGCAGGGGGAGGGTGGGGGTGGCCACACCTGCCCTGTCCTTCCTTCCTAGGGACGTGACACTGATCAGGATACCCCCCACGCTGGTCATGTCAGTCCATTTTTCTTTTGTCCATATGCTGTAAGCTGGCTCAGAACATTCCAGGTTCAGGAAACGCCTCTACCCCCACATGGCAGGCCAGAGGCCAAACATGGACACTAGGGCCCAGGCCACAGAGGCAGGCAGGGGCTCGGGGCCTGGTGGCTGAGACCCCGCAGAAGCTGAGGGTTGGCAGTGAGTCCTGGACCCCCTGGTGCTCCCGCCTGGGGTCACCCAAGGTCAGCCTCTGCAGCAGCACAGAGCTCCCTGACCCCAGGTGACAAGAGGCCCTCTGCACAAGGTGTGCTGACCCCCAGGGTCAAGCATGCCTCTCAGGGGGAGGAAAAAAAAAAATCACAGCTTCTAACAAGGCTCCTTCATAAAAGGAACCGTGAACTGCTTCCTTTCCAAACGTGATTTCTCAGCAAATACAACTGACTTTCTTATCAGGAAATCACTTTGAGACCAACAATGGGTGTGGTTTCAGAAAGAAAATCACTCCTCCCAAGAAGCCAAGGGCTCACACTTAGAAACAGGCTTTCCGAAAACAAAAACCTCACTGTCCACCCCCAGCCCGCAAAGCTGGCCAGGCCACTCTGTTCTCCCAGGTGCCATCACAGCAGCGGCGGGATCAAGGACAGCCCCAGGGGCAAGAGAACGCTGACTGGGCAGCCACCTGCTTCTGGGGTTTTGCCCCTATCTGGACAAGTGTCCCTCCCTTGCTGGAGGCACCCAGACCCCCTCCAGCTGGGAGCTGAACCCTCCCAGGGAAGCTGATCATGTCTGCAGGGTATCGTGTTCCAATGGCCCTGCCAGGGGCATCTGGCCACGCCCCAGCCCAGCCCAGCCGAGATTCCAGAGCACAGCCATCAGCAGAGACGACACCGTGGAGACAGCTACAATCTCTAACTGTTCCGGGAAGGGCTCCACACACGCCGACGGCTATAGAGAGAATTGTACACTCACAAACCTAACCACGAGCCGGAAATGTCAAACCACAGTTCTGCAGCATGCACTTCCTCAGGGAGTGCAGGGAGGGTGCGAGTGTCCAAGCGGACCGTGAGGGCTGCCACACGAAAGGGCCTGCGCACCAGCAGCCCTCTGCCCCCACGTGGCTGCCGCAGGGCTGCAGGGATGAGATCCTGGGGAGGAGGCGGATGGCGGCCCCTCTCTCCCCAGAGCCTCTGCCTCTGGGCACTGGCCTCCTGCACTGTCCGTGCCGAGGACCAGGGACCAAGATAGGTCAGCTAGTCACTTTTCATCACAAAGTCTGCTGTTACTCATGGTTTCCAGCTTCTGGACTTTTAGAGAGTAACTCCTCATATTACTAATGCATAATCTTTCAAATGCCATCTCACCAAAGAATAAAGGTGTTCTCCTAAAAACACAAAGATCATCAAACATTAAAAAAAAAATTTTACACCAAACTACAAGCTATTCTTGAACTGCATACATAAATCAGCATTTTCTTTCCCATCTAAATGAAATCAAAGGTTTATCAAAGTAATCAGGAACGATCTATTCAACTGTCATTTTTAACTTTTCCTAACTTCATTTGTTCCCTCTCCATTCGGGCACGAATGAATGCTGGGTGGAGGTGGCTGGGTCAGGCCGCTGACCGCCCACAGCAGGCTTGAGCCTCTCGGGGACGGGCAAGGAGCCTCAGACAAGCCAAGAGATCAAGGAGATTGGAAGAGGTTTAGAATTTCTCGAGTTAAATGTGATTCTGGAAAGATGCTGAGTCAACACGCTTGTATGTCAAGCATGAAGATATTCATCAGAAGAGTGAACACATTTCTGTCCCTGAGAGTGAGTTATCACAAAGAGGAATCAGCACACTTCATCGTGCTGACGTTTACCAAGTGTTCCACAAACACACGCGCCTCATCTCCGAACGGCCTGGGGGACGGCCCCTCCTCCAGCAGCAAGAAGCCCCTGGAGGCCTCGGGAGAGCAGGGGTCCCAGGAGGGCGGCACGGCCAGCCGACCACCTGACCTCCTGTCAGGGGCGAGGACCCCCTCGAGGCTGCGACAGAAAAGGGAAGAGGATTTCCCAGGAACCACGACACCCAGGGCAAGAGGCAGAACTTCCCTTTGCTCTTTCATCCCCATCGGCCAAGCGTAGGTCAGAAAAAATTGGGGAAAACGTGCAGCTCTGGGAGGAAACGAGTGCGCGGCTTCAAGCAGAGAGGCCAGCGGGGACCCCCTCTGTGGCCGAGGGGCGGAAGGCCCAGGGCCGCCCCGGCAGCTGGACCTGAACTCTGCAGCCTGGAAGGAGGGCAGGCACTGGCCGGGGGGCCGAGGGCCAGTCCCTCCCGCAGCCGAGCTCACAGCAGCCCCGTCCTTCCTCTGGACAGCACCGCTCAGAAGCCCCTGACGTGCACGTCCACACTCGGCCCACCAACGGATGAAAGGCACTCGCGTGTCCTCACTGCCCACCCCAGCCACCAGACAGGCTCTGACAGGGGCGGCCACACGGGGCAGCCTCCCAGTGACGCCCCGGGACTGGAGGGCCTCCTGGCCCCGCGGGGCGGCGGCGAGAAATACTGAGTCCCCGGCCCCGCGGGGCAGCGGCAGATAGTGCTGAGTGCCCGGGCCCGGGACGCTCGGGGGCTGAGGGCAGGGCGCAGCCCTCCTGCCAGTTCAGGAGGAGTTCGATCTCCCCCGAGGCCCCAGCCACCGGGATGCCTGCCCCAGGTCCAGCTGCTTCGCCAGCCCCACCAGCCTGCCATGTGTTCAGAAGCCGAGCTGGAGGGAGGCTGGACACAGGAAGAGGACTCAGCTGGGACCATTCCCCCCCAGACCCGGCGAGTCTGACGAGCACGCAGTCACGGCGACAGTGTGTGGGCCCACGCCATGTGTGAGGATGAGCCGGCGGCCACGGGCCCGGGGCGCGTCCCGCCGCCTCAGCCATGGCTCAGCGGGATCTGCCAAGGCCTCCTGGGCGCCCGCTCCCCAAACCTGCCCTCTCCCCTTAAATGAGGAGCGGACACAAAACACAGCAGATGCCTCTGAGCAGCAGAGCTCATTGCAGAGGGCGGCCCTCGAGCCCAGGGCCCTCCAGAGCCCGGACACCCCCGGGGAGCCCGGCCCAGCGGCGACACCGGCCATTAGCGGTCGCGAAGCCTCGCCAGGGCGCCGGGGCCAAACTTCGCTGCCCGGTACACATCAGGGGAAACGCGTGCATAACAAAAGCAGAAATGCTGACGACAGCACAGTGGCGACAGGGAGGGCCGTTCTCAGCCAGTCGGGGGACGATCTGCGGCCTCAGTGGGGCTGGGCCGTGGCCCCCCCGTGTCACGCTGGAAAGGGAAGGGCCAGCTGACTAAGTGACAAAAAAAGGAGGAAAAGTCTTCAAAATGAGAATCGAGAAAAAGCACAAAGTTGCTGGGGGCTAAGAAACTACACAGGTGCACCGTGAGCAGGGATTTGCTAGCTCCTGGGAGTTGGACCAAGCTCCTTGTCCCCAACAAGTAAATTCTGCATACACTCAAAACCTTTCTAATGTGCTACGCATGCAAACAGGGAATGACCTGCATTTTTAAATCACTGAAACACTCACTTAATACGAGGGAGTTAGCCAGCCGGCTGACATATCACCATGAACGTGAGTATTACCTGTGAGGAGTCCGGCAGGTCATGGTTCAGACCGATATATGTACAGACTTGGAAAAACTAAATACAGAGTAAATCACATACAGATAGGCTGGCTTTTTGTAAAGCAAATGCAAAGGGCCCCTTCTTCACTGTGAAAAAAGAAAACAATGAATATCTGGATTAACACTAGTTCAGTTCAGTTCAGGTCAGTCCCTCAGTCTGACCCTTTATTACCCCATGGACTGCAGCACTCCAGACTTCCCTGTGCATCACCAACTCCCGGAGCTTCCTCAAACTCATGTCCATTGAGTCGGTGATGCCATCCAACCATCTCATCCTCTGTCATCCCCTTCTCCTCCTGCCTTCAATCTTTCCCAGCATCAGGGTCTTTTCCAATGAGTCCAGTTCTTTGCATCAGGTGGTCAAAATCTTGGACCTTCAGCTTCAGCATCAGTCCTTCAAATGAATATTCAGGACTGATTTCAGGTTTAATACTAACTAGACCCGAACTGGAGAAGACCCTGATGCTGGGAAAGACTGAAGGCAGGAGGAGCAGAGGGTGGCAGAGGATAAGATGGTTGGATGCCATCACTAACTCAATGGACATGAAACTGAGCAAACTCCAGGAGATGGTGGAGGACGGAGAAGCCTGGCATGCTGCAGTCCGTGGGGGTGGCAGAGTCGGATACGACTTAGTGACTGAACAACAACAACACACCTGAATCAGTTACACTGCTCAAAAAAATTACTGCAAAGCTTAACCCGGAGAAGACACGTAGCTCTCTACTTGCTCACGGAACTGTATCTACAGGAAATGAAAGATGCAGAATTCATCCTAGGAAGAAACTGATGTTTAGTATGTTTTGCTTTCAGAGGGCCAGAGAAGCTGCCGCTGACCTGGAAGCTACCCACATTTCACAAGTTGCTAAGTGTCCAATGTGCTCACTTTCTGAGTGGCCAGAACACTCAAGGGGACTGAAGAACAGTTCAGAAAGTGCCACTGAAGTGGGGGTGACCGTTCCCCAGCCAACAGCGTCCATCCCTAACGGTGAGTCGGGAACTTTCAGGCAGAGGCTGCTGTCAGCCCTGTTCGATGGACGTGAGCCTGGGGGGCCGAGCCTGCTGACAGTGAGCCCCCGAGGGCCGGGGCCCCCGCTCCCAGCCTCCCCCAGGGCGCCCGGCTCCTTCTGCGGAGTTGCAATCGCTGTGCGCCCCACAGTTAAACTACCAGCGGAGGAAGGGCACTCTGCACGGTACCCGGGGCCTGCAGAATGTTCTGGAGTTTTTCTCTGGGGAAGAAAAGGGACCTCTCTAATGCCGGGAGAGTCAGCAAGCCCAGCAACACCAATCTCAATGAGAATTCACAACAGGGCGCCAAGCTCCAACAAGCTGCACAGTAACGACCAGAAACCACGGGCGAAAGAAAGCAACAAGGAAACTCGGTTCTCTCTGTGAAACTCAATTTACTCGGCCATTTTCCCATGGACATTCAATTATAACCAACTGTGGGAAAAGAGGATCGTGGTCAGAAGGCTGCAGAGCCCATCAAGGCAATGAAGAAACTGTCTCCTGTAACAGCCGGAGAAGCCCTTCAGCATTTACATTTGACACAAGCAAGCGGCCAGTCAGGAGTCCTCAGAGGAGGCCGTACCGTCACCGTCAATCAGATTCAACTTCAATAAACGGCTCTGCTATGACACCCAAAACACAAGTGACAAAAGAAAACCGAACCACTTCAGAATCGATCGAAAACCTTTGTGCTTCTGACACCAGTCAATATGAAAAAGCAACCCGCAGAAGAGGGGCAGAACGCTTGCAAATCATTTATCTGACAAATGAGTTGCACGCAGAACATATGAAGAACTCTCACTTCTCAACAGTAAAAAGGCAAGTAGCCAACTTAAAAAAAAAAAAAAAAGGGCCCGGGATTGAAACTGACATTTCTCCAAAGAGGATATAGGAGTGACCAATAAGCTCATGAAAAAATACTCAGCATCATTAGTCGTCAGGGAAACTCAAATCAAAACTACAACGGGACACCACCGAACACCCACTTAGGAAGGCTACAGTCAGAAAGTCATGCCAGAGCCAGTGTTGGTGACGATGTGGAGAAACCAGAGGTCACGCACACGGCTGGTGGAAACGGAAGGTGGTGGAGATCAGTGTGACGGTCCCCCGAGCAGGAAAACACAAGGTTACCACCTGATCCAGCAATTCCACTCCTGGGCATATCCCCACGACAGCTGAGAACAAACACCCCACAAAAACCTGGACAAGAACGCCCCGTATCTGGAGCAACGGGAAAGGGGTGGGAAGTGACACAGGCTACAGTGTGGGCACCGGGAACTCGCTGATGCAGGAAGCCGGACAGAGAAAGACCGCACACTGTTACTCCACGGAAAGAAACGCCCAGCACAGGCACCTGGGTAGAGGTGGGAGGGTGCCCAAGGCTGCCCAGGGGCTGGGTGGAAGGGGCGGGGGACTGCTAACGGGCAGAAGGATCTAACATGATGGAGCTGACGGCTGCACAGCCCGTGGACTCACTGACAACCCCGTGAGCTCAGCTCAACAAAGCTGAGGCCGAACACCAGTAAGTCAAAGCCCCCCGCCCCCCATCTCTGCTAATCACAAGGCAACAAGCCCCTCCCTCGGTCTTTCTGCCCTGGGAGCCCTTCCCCTTTGTCAAGGTTCACCCAGAGGCTGGGGACCCCAGGCAAGACCGCCAGATGGGCGCCGGGGGGAGAAGCTGGCCCCTGGGCTCCACGCTGCCCACCACAGAGCCTGCAGCCAGCGCGTTCCTGCCTCCAAAAGGGAGCCCTGAGCCGCCAGGCACACGCGGCAGGCACTGCAGGAGCAGTGAAGTCCCACCTGGGGACACCCAGCAGGCCAGGACAACCAGCCGGCTTCTTCAACAAAGACGCTGCAAGGGACGCGACCACATGTGGACCCCAGTTAGCGCTTATCTGAAAGACACCCAGAAGAAAAACCTTTTAAGATAATCAAGGATTTTAAAAAGTGACTTTCGATGGCATTTAAGCATCAGTGTTTCAACTGGGATAACGGTATGGTGACTACAGGTCACAAAGAGTCCTGATCTCTGAGCACACATGTATGACAGCTGCGGCCAGGCAGAGGAGCCACGGACGAGCAGGACTGGCCTTGGAGGTGGCCTGGAGGCCGTGGCTGGCCACCTGGTCTCTCGGGGTTCCTTTCTACCTTTGCAGACGCTGGAGAGTTTACATAATAAAACACAGAAGGACGCCCCACAGAAGGGCTGGACCTGGAGTCGGCGGCTCCTCCACTGTTTCCTGGCCGAGGCTGACGGGCTGTTGGAGGCTGCTCAGAAGCAAACCTGGGTTCCGGATCTGGACTGGTCACCCTCTCTAAGCTGGGCCAGAGAGAAACTTCCAAAGACAAGCCCTCGGGGGGACCCACATTCCTTGCCTGCCCTGGAGCACGCTTCCCGTCAGGGCCGAAGCGGGCAGAACCGGGTAAGCCGGGCACGTCCGGGCCCACCGCCCTCTGAGGTCAGAGCAGGATGTGCTCATGGTGATGTCAGGCAGCGGGCAGGCTCTGTGCTCCCAGACGCGACTGGAGTTGGGAGCAGCTGGGAATGCGGACGTCAGCTACAGTCTACACGACGAGAGCAATACCAGTAACCTTTACAGTCAAAATGAGAACCTCATGGGCCTGCTTCAGACAGAACTAACCGAGCCAAACCAGGAAACCAGCGGTGCCCCGGCCTCGCCTTGGCCGGCCCCTAGCTGGGGGCTTCCTTGCAGGCACAGGGCACAGCTGCCGGGCAACACACGGGGGCAGAACATCCACCCGCGGCCGCTGGACCAGCCTCAGCGCCCCCGGGGTGGCAAGGTGGGGTCTCTGGCCGCCCGCGTTCCCGCCAGCTCCCAGGGCCGTGGGGCCCCGCCTCCCGCCGCCAGGTGCAGACGGGCGGGGACGGTCACAGCCCCTCGTTTTTTTAATTTTCATTTTCTGTTGGAGCGCAGCTGATTTACAGCACTGTGCTCCTTTCAGGGGACAGCAGAGCGATCCAGTCACATACATGACAGCCCTTTTGAATTAAGCCGTTCTTACGAGGGATCTTTTCAAAGACAGCCAAGTTCCGACGTGATTTTCCCTGGACCGTCAGCATTCCCAGAACTGTGACTCCGTCCACGGCTGTGAGGTGGTGGGGAGGGGACCGGGGAAGGGCGCCTGGGTCACCGCGGTGGGGAAAGGCCGGCGGGGGGGCGTCGCGGGCCAGCATCCCCGAGCGGGATGCCCGGCTGCCGGCAAAGCCTCCCTCGCTGCTCCTTTCTTCACATGTGGTTTGACTGACGCAAATCAAGAGGCAAGCGGGTGATTCATGATGGTCGGGGCCCAGGGCGCACGCAGACGGGGCGGGCGCGAGCCTGCTGAGTCACTGGGAAACGTCCCCGTTTCCAGGAGGCGCTGCCGGGTCAAACTTGCACGTGGACGTGTGCACTCAGCCGCTGAGACTGTGACAGGGCGGCCGGGCACAGCAGAGGGGGGATCGCAGGGCAGACGCAGGGAGGCGTGCAATGGGGCAGCCTCCAGAAGCCCGGGCCAGCCCTGCTGCACGGATGCCCACATACCGGGCACTCCGGGCCGGGGGCACGGGGCCCTCTTACACCAGCTCCCTGGTCCCTGCAGCCCCTGGTCCGACTTCCCAGCCGCCCACCTGGGGGGGGCGGTGCCACACGCATCTGGGAGGGCGAGGAGGCAAGATGGGAAGCCACGACCCTGCCTTCCAGGAGGCTCAGCAGTAAAGAATCCGCCTGCCCTGCAGGAGATGAGGGTTCGATCCCTGGGTCAGGAAGCTTCCCCTGGAGCAGGAATGGCAGCCCACTCCAGGATTCTTACCTGGACAATCCCACGAACAGAGGATCCTGGAGGACTACAGTCCATGGCGTCACAGAATCAGACACGACTGAGCAACTAAGCCACCACCACCGGGGAGGGGAAAAGAGGGGGCCCCAGAAACTCCCCTCAGTGCCAAGTGCCCCCTCGCGGGGCTGTGTGAGGGGTGCGGAGGACGCAGCCCCCGGGTCCTGCCTCTGCTGGGGGCGGCCCAGAGGAGCTGAGGCTTGAGGAGGGTGCTGGAGCCTAGCAGGTGACGGGTGGGCACGCTGCTTCAGGCAGAGAGGGCAGGGGGAACAGGAGGCTCAGAGAGGGGCACGGGGCTGGGGGACCGCTCGCAGGCATGGGGGCGCCCTCCTCCAGGGGTGGGGAGAACCAGGGAAGGGCCCGACACAGGAGCCACCCAGCCCGATGCTGGAAGACCACACTGGCGACAAGGCCACAGCCTGGGACCGTGGGCAGACGGAGCGGGTCCCACCGAGACGGGGGAGGCCTGACCCCCAGCAGCGAGGCGGGCATGGGGGGTTACGTACAAGAGCCAGGGCGCGCGTCTGCGCTGCTGACCGGGGCTGCCCGCCCCTCGCCCGCCCTCCCCGGGCAGGGCCGTCAGACCGCAGCTCCGCTTGCCCGAGCTGGGTGGGCAGGTGCCCTGGGGGTCGGCGGTCCCAGCCGCGCCGCCCTCGCAGGCGCCCTCACGGACCCGCGGCCGGATGGGAATGCCCCGCAGGGCCGCGCGCGGGCCAGTCGCTCAGTCGTGTCCACTCCGTAGGACCCCATAGGCTGAAGCCTACCGGGCTCCTCTGTCCCTGGGATTCTCCAGGCGAGAACACTGGGGTGGGGTGCCGCGTGCTTCTCCAGCACCCCGGGAGCCTCCCCCAAAGCGAGTCAGGAGCGCCAGGGGAGGTGGGAGCTGCCGGCTCCGGGCACGCGGCCTGGCGGCAGGAGTGGGCTGAGGAGCCAGGCCCGGGGAGGGCAGAGCGGGCCGGGGCGGACACCCCAACTCCACCCCAAGCCCTGCGCACGCGCCCAGAAGCACCCCCCGGGTGCTGGGGACAGGTCCAGGAGTCGGGTGTCTCCCGGGCTCTCCGTCTGCCTCCGCGGACGCCCTGGGGCGCACCTGGACCCCGCTCGGAAGGCCGTCCAGGTCCCCGTTCTGGGACCGTCTCCTTCCTCGAGCTCGGCCGGTGGAAGCAGGCCGGGAGCAGCCCTTCACTGGGCACAGCAGGGGCCGCACGCTTGCGGAGGAGGAACAGAAGCCACCTTCTGAACACGCGGCTTCCTCCGCGCGGCTGGGTGCTGCTGACGGCCAGGCGCCAGCATCTCGGTTCCTCTCGCTTCCCCCAGAGGATGGCCCAGCCGTTTCTCTCCCATTTCCTGTCTCTTACTTCACAGGGCTGGGGCCAAGGCTGGGAGGGGAGGTGGGCGGTGGGGGCGCAGGGTGGGGCCAGGGTGGGGGTGGGGGGCGCAGGGCCACTCCCTCCAGGGCGTCGGCAGGCCTAGCAGAGACGCTGACATCTCCAGCGCAGCCGTGACCCACCTTGAACCCGCCACACACCCAAACGCAAGTTTCTCAACATCCTTGACGAAATTTTAGGAAACAGTCCAAAGCAGAGACCTCTGTTTCTGGGGTGCTTCTTCACACTACCGGGCCTGTCTGGGCGCCTTAAAAGCACACCTGGGCCCAGGGCACACAGCCCCCCTGCGACCCAGGCCCCCCTGCTCCCACCAGCGCTTGGCCTGCCAACAGAAGGCCGGGTGGTTCTCCTACAGCAAGGCCATCTGCCCCAGACGGCCTGCGGTGACTCCGAGCACTCAGGTTCCCCGGGCTGCGACATACATCAGACAACTCTTTTTCCCCAAGACGTGGGCCACCCGTACCCCGCCTCCCCACCGGCCAGGCCCACCTGGAGGCTGCAGGGTTCCTTAGAAAGTGTATGCTCGCCACAGGCTTCAGGCTGTCCAGTCTTCAAATGGGAAGAAAAAAACACAGACCCGCAAGAGAGGGTTGAGGACCAGAAAGGGTGTGGCCCAGTTATCTCTGAGTGAGCTCCAGCAGAGAGGTGATGTCCCCCAAAAAGAGGTGCCTCTGCTACCAGGAGCATTGTACAAATACTGACAATCTCACTTGCAAAGAAAAAAAGTACTCCAGTGCAGTGACGTGTCTAGGAACTTGTGTCCCAATAACACGCCAGGCTTGCTGCAACGTGCCTCCTCAGACAGTTCTGGACTTCTCTGCAAAGCCAGCTTCCCTGCCCGTAAACGCACACACAGCATCCTTTCTCTTTAACCAGAGCGGGCCTTAGTCAGGGGCCACCGCAGACGTCAGACCAAAGGGCAGGGCGGGTGCAAGGCGGGGGGCGCCCGGGACAGCCTCACCACAGCAGCGGCCCTCCAGGGCCTCCTCCAGACCCCAGGGCACAGGTCTCCGCACACTTTCACTCAAAACCAGCCTTCACCTGCAGAAACGAAGTCATGATCTGCAGTCCTTCTTCGAGACCCAGGCCTGAGATCCGTGCCCACGGAGGTGGTGAAGACACACAGAGACTGAATAAGTGAGTTATTAATGATCCGGTGAACAGACTGTCTACAACGCCGCACCAACATACACGTTTATACTCACACCCACCCCCAAAGCCTTAGGATAAATGCGAGCTGGGTCTCATTAAACCCATCTTACAGATGAGGGAAGGCGAGGCTGCCAGAAACTAGACATGCACCCACTATCTAAACAGCAAAGCTGGGGTTCGGTCCCAGTCTTGTGACTCCAAAGCCAGTCCCGGCAGAAGCTGGAGCCCCTCCCCAGATGGAGCACAGATGGGGCTGGTCCAGCCAAAGGCCGGGTGAGGCGGGCAGGGAGGAATGAGCCAGAAGCAGAGGCTGCAGCGGAGCCGCGGACCTTGGCGCATCCCCCCCGTGCCTGATCAACCAAGGCCTCCAGGGAGCAGGAGACCCTGGGCCCCAAAACCGCCTGGGTTGCGGGGAGAGATGGGGAGGCAGGGAAGGGAAGGTGCGTCTCCAGCCTGGTGGATGTGCCCCGGACCGTGCAGAGCTGGCTGTGTGAGTGACTTGAGGGCGGCATCCTGGGAGAGAGGGCGCGTGCCGGCCAGGCACCGGGCCGCTCCACGCCTTCTGGAGGACGGCTGACAAGCGTCTAGCTGAGGCCAAGAACTGTGAGCTTCTGTGTTTCCCTCCCCACGTCCCAGAGTCACTGGCGATGGTCTCCACGTGGGGAGGGCGCAGTCCCTGCACGCAAGTGTCTCCTAGTTACAGGAACCCAGAGAGGGCAGGACTCTGAAACCCCCCACCCAGAGCACCTCGTCTGCAAGAGCTCTGTGATTCCAGGCTTGTCAGCGACCGGCACAGTGATGAAAGTTCTGACACACCTGAGACACGCCCGGGTGGGCTTTGTCAGCCCTGGAAGACGTGCTTGTCATCTGGGAATTCTTCCTTCACATTCTCCCGTTTGTTATCACGCCAGCGGCCCCGAGGCAGGGACAGAGGCAGAGGCCAGCGTGCCATGTCCTCCTGCAATGCTCAGCCAAAGGAAGACAGCCTCGGACTCCTTCAGGTCAACGTCCCCCAGGGATGTGGAGCGGCACAGCTGCTTCTGGGCATGGCCTGGGTGAGATGGCTGAGTCCAGCCCGCTGATCCTTCCAAGGGGCGAGAGCATGTGATGGATGGTGCGGGCGTTGCCTGCCCCCCACCAGCCTGACACGCAGCACCAGCTCACAGCAGCGCAGAGGGCGGGGGCGGGGGGGGGGGGACCACCCTGAAAGGGGTCACAGGAGCCTTCTGCTGGGACCTGGAGCCCCTGCTGACCCAGAGACATCCCCCAAGGGGCCCACTGTCACCAGTGACTACAGAGTCCTCCACGTCTTGTCCCTGTGTGTGTCTCTCTCTCTTTAGCCGCTAAGTCGTGTCCTACTCCTGGGACCCCATGGGCTGTAGCCCGCCAGGCTCCTCTGTCCATGGGAGTCTCCAGGTGAGAATACTGGAGTGGGCTGCCATTTCCTCCTCCAGAGGAACTTCCTGACCCAGGGATCAAACCCGGGTCTCCCTCATTGCAGGCAGATTCTTTAGCAGCTGAGCCACAGGGAAGCCCAAGAACACTGGAGTGGGCAGCCTTTCCCTTCTCCAGCGGATCTTCCCTGCCCAGGAATCGAGCCGGGGTCTCCTGCTTTGCCAGCTGAGCTCCCAGGGACGCAGCATCAGTGACGAGTGAACCAGCAGGGACGTGCCATCGTTAACTGAAGCCTGTACTTTGCTCAGGTTCCTCTGCTGTCCCCCAACACCCTCCTGCCATCCCAGGACCCCACCCAGGACTTCAGGTGACATTCGGTCATCACGTCCCCTCGGTTCCTCAGCCGTGACAGGTCCCAGGACGCTCCTTGTTCCTGGCGGCCTTGACAGTTGAGGAGGATGGGTCAGGGGGTCTGTTGAGTCCCTCGGTGGGGATGGGCTGGATGAGGGGCTGTGTGTTCAGCAGGAAGACCACAGAGGTGAGTGCTTTCTCCTGCCATCACTCCACAGGTGGATACGATCACAGTGACTTTCAAAAAGACAGAACGTACATAAAAACGCTAAGTGTGGATGCACAGCACACTGTACTCCAAGGACATGTGTGACTTGGACAGAAGGGGAGCTGAGAAGGAATGAGTGGTCCACCCAATCCCAGAAATGAGGGAAAGAACACAGAAAACACCCAGAGCAATGAGGAGGAAGACGAGAAACCCTAAAACCTTGCGCTCACGAACAGCCAAGCCCATCAAGCGTCAAAAGCTGGTTCCTGAAAATTTAACAAAGATTACTCAGAAAGAAGAATATATAATGTTTAATATGAAAATGGGTGCATAACTACAAATCCAGCAGAGATTCAAAACAATAAGAAAATGTCACTGAAAAACTCCATTGCTATCAAAGTGAAAATTTAGATGAAATAGATAAATTGCTTTTTAAAAAAAACAGTATCTTAATGTTATAAGGCTTCCTGGTGGTTCAGACAGTAAAGAATCCACCTCAGTGCAGGAGACCCGGGTTCAATCCCTGGGTCAAGAAGATCCCGTGGAGAAGGGAATGGTTTCCAGCATTCTTGCCTGGAGAATTCCACGGACAGAGGAGCCTGGCAGGCTACAGTCCTGGGGTTGCAAAGAGTCACACACACCTGAGTGACTAAGCACACACACACGTATTTATATATATTTACACATAAATATAACCTAAAGTGTACAAGGTCTGTATGGAGAAAATTATGAAAATCTATTAGAAGATCTAATTCATGAAAAAGCAAGCAAGCAAAGAACGGGGAAGATGTGATACAGTAAAGATGCAAATTCTCCCCAAACTCATCCGTGTGTTCAATGCAACTCCAATCAAATTTCCAGTTCAATTTTTTAGAGGAACCTGTCCAGTGAACTCCATCTGTGGGGCCAGGCCCAGGTGTCCAGGAGGGGGACAGAGCAGGGAGGTGTGGGACAGCTCGTGATCAAGAACATGGAACTGGTCCCTGCCTTGCAGCGCACACAGCGATCAGAGACTTCCTCGCGAGAGGCGAAACTGACAGTCACAGGAGGGACCGAAGTTCCCTCTTGGTACAGTTCTGTGGGTTCTGAGACAGGCACAATGTCACGTGTCTATCATCACAGAACCACATAAAACAATTATGCATCAGTATTGGTTCCCTGGGGCATTCCTAGCAGCTCAGATGGTGAAAAATCTGCCTATAACGCAGGAAACCTGAGTTCGACCCCTGGGTGAGACGATCCCCTGGAGAAGGAAACGGCAACCCGCTCCAGCATTCTTGCCTGGAGAAGCCCATGGACAGAGGAGCCCGGCGGGCCTAGGGTCGCAAGAGACCGATATGACACATTGAGTCAGCACACACACATTGGATCCTGACGCGGGGAAAGACTGAGGACAAGAGGCGAAGCGGGCCACAGAGGATGAGATGGCTGGATGGCATCACCGACTCAATGGACATGAGTTTGAGCAAGCTCAGGCAGATGGTGAAGGACAGGGAGCCTGGCGTGCTGCACTCCATGGGGTCGCAGAGTCGGCCACGACTGAGCAACTGGACGATAAACATGCCATACTGATGCAAGATGTCAGTAACAGAAGAACTGAGTGCCAGGGAGCAGGTAGGTGGGAATCCTTTGTCAGGTCTCAGTTGTCCCATAAAGCTAAAAGTGTTCAACTAAAGTCTAGTAGGTTTTAAAAATGGCCAAAATGGTAAATTTTATGTTGTGTGTATTTTATCACAATTTTAAACATGAAAACTCACCGTCAGGAGAAAAACGTTACAGAAGGGAACTATTCAACGTGACCTCCATGACCTTGAGGTTTGGCAGGTTTTCTTTAGTATCCTGTTTTTAATAAGCATTAACTACAAAAGGAAGTCTCTTTTCGGCGTGGACAAATCATAATTTCAGAGGAACAATTTTTGCATGCCACTTGTTTGTATTAAGAACAGTATGAAATAGTATGAAAAGCAAAAAGATATGGCAATGAAAGGTAAACTCCCCAGGTCAGTAGGTGCTCAATATGCTACTGGAGAAGAGTAGAGAAATAACTCCAGAAAGGAGGAAGACACGGAACCAAAGCAAAAACAACGCTCAGTTGTAGATGCGACTGGTGATGGAAGTAAAGTTCGATGCCGTAAAGAGCAATATTGCATAGGAACCTGCAATGTTAGGTCCATGAATCAAGGTAAACGGGAAGTGGTCAGACAGGAGATGGCAAGAGTGAACGTCGACATGCTCACTAAGCCTCCACTGAATCCCAACTACGTGCCCAGGACCGCGCTGCAGAAAATAGAAGGATGAGTATGATTCAAGGAGAGGAGTCCTAGCAGCAGCGAGCGGTCAGCCCCAGTCAGGAGCAGCGAGGCTGCGAGGCGGGCCCTGACTCCAGCCGCCGCACACGGGCGCCCACGCGGACCTGAAGCAACACCCCCACGGGGTCGCAGAAGAGTCGGACACGCCTAAGCAACTCAACAACAACAACAAAGTGAACAGGGCTCGTCAGCCTCAGAAGTGCGGTGTTTTCTGCTCCGAGCGCCCCAAAAAGAACAAGTCACCAGGAGTTAAGACTGCAAGTTCTCGCTCCAAATGCAGGCTTCACCAACAGAAAGTCTCCATTTAAAATCTCGAATGTGTCAACGACTTCCACTAAATTTAATTTGCTATTTCTTTTCCAAGTGTGAGCTAACATTTTCCAAATGATCAGACTTCCTCGTATCCGCTTCCCTACCGTCTGAGTCAACTTCGAGACCCTAACACGCTCAGGCTATGGGACGCCAGGCACCAGCGACGCGGGACACACAAGATCCACGAGCAGCCCGTCTTACCTGCTGAAGGGCAGGAGGGGGTGAAACCAACCACCTGGAGATGTCCGCCCGGAGAGCATGGATGGACGAGGACAGAGGGTGCAGGGGAATGGTCTGCAGAGCAGGCAGGACAGTCAGGGTGAGCTGCAGTCAGGGAGGACCACCCGTGTACGCACACAGGCACACACAGGCAGACATGTGCACACACAGGTGCACACACAGACACATGCAGGCACACACATGTGCGCACACACGACTACATCAGCCACCACAGTTTCTGCACAGCCACTGGGAAGGGCGGGGGGAAGGGCCACATCAATCACCAGCGATTATTCATCACACAGGCGGCACAGGGGCTGGGTTTTCTTCTCCTTCCGGGCTTTTATCCAGTAAGGACGGATGGAAACAGGAGAAAAAGCACCTCGGAAGCCAAGCCCGCATCTGGTGGTGCCACACAGCGCAGGGCTAACCCCACGTTCTAACAGCTCTTCCAAATGGAAAACCAAGTTCCTGACAAAGAAAAACCCCCGACAACCATCCCAGGCCCCGCTGGACATGATCCTTACCGTGAAGCCTGTTCCAAGAAGGTTTTAGGTCATCACCACCTACCGGCACTGGCCCGAGCCGGCCAAGGCCAAGTGCAGGGCGGGGGGCCAGACGCGCTGGCCAGGGCACAGGCCGGAACAGCTGGGACAGCGACGGGGCCTGCCGAAAATAGCCGGCTGTTTATGTCGCCTGTGCTGCAGGGCAGCCTCGTAGCCCTTCGTCGGGGTCTGCTGGGTTGAGGGGTCTGCGGGAACACGCAGCCGGCAGCAGGGACTTGGGGAGCATCCGCGGAACAGGAGGCTGGCTCCAGAAACGCCCAGATTCAACTGCTGGCTTCTGGAACCCGGGCTCCAGGGCCCCAGCGTGCAGGAAGGCCCCGGCGGGCCCGAAGCCAGCCTGCTGCTGAGACCTCACAAATGAAAACAGCTTTAGAGGACAACCTGCAATTAACAGGGGAACAATTATCTTCCTAATTTAGGTTAATTTCTACTTCACAGCCCAGGCTGGCAGGTGGGAGGTGGGGGGTAGCCCTGGAGACATCTATGTGGGTGCCTTTTCGCTTTGTTCTCCCAAGTCCGCACATTTTAAATATCGTCAGGAAGGTTTCAAACATCCACCAGCGCCTTGGAGAAAAGGGCCTGGGCGCTCCAGAGAGTGGGTGCTGCTCTGAGCGCCGGCTGGCTGCCCCTGCATGAGACTAGAGAGACTTGATCAGAGCAGGTCCTAGGGTGCCGCTCACTGCCTGCAGCACCCAAAGGCTCCCGGAGCAGGAAGCTGTCTCTGGGCCCGGCCCAGGCCGGGAGGCGGGTTGGGGCCGGGACACGGGTGCTGGGAGGCTGTGAGCCACCGGGCCCTGGGGTCCAGGACCACCAGCAGAGCATTTCCTGGGACACCCGTGCAGACGGCACCCCGGCTCAGCACAGTCACAGCCTGGCAGGGCCCAGGCCCTCCCCCACCGGAGCCCCACTGGAGACACACGGGGCTCTGGCTGCTCTTCTGGTTGAGAACATAAACCCTTCCACTGTTTGTTGTTTGTTCGAGGCGTGACGCAAAGGCTGTCGGAGCACCTGGGTGCGGACGGCAGCGGACGGTGAACATGCCAACGACGGGCAGAGGGAGGGGGCGCTGGGCCAAGACACTGCCCGCACCAGGCGTCCCGGCCCCTGGACACAGCCGCCCGGCCGCGGCAGGGTCTGAGAGAACAGGGCACCCCCACCCCAACATTATTTAAAATGTTTAACTTGAGTTGCAGAAGAGCAAAGAACAGGATCCTACCTGGACATTAAAGAGCAGACTGGTCAAAAAACATGTGTCACTCAGGCCCACCCCGGTTTTCCACTCACTGGTAGCAGTGAATTGGGGGGGAGTGCGCAGTAGGGAAAATACAGGTTCCTGTTTTTTCCTTCTGTACTTGGAGTAGGAGAAGGAGGCAGACAAGCTCCCAGGATCCAGGAGATGTTTCCAGGGGATGTGCGGTGGACAGCCCCCTTTAAAAGTCAGGCTGTTAGTACTCAAAGCAGAACACATACAGGACCCTGGGTGGGAAATGAACTTTCCACGTTAGTTACCATCCAAACAACAAATGGGAAGCCCCATTAGATGCACTTTTACAATCATAATGAGGAGCTGCACACCCCTCCAGAAATCAGGCAGGACTGCCCACCCGGCAGGCTTCCTGGGAACCAGCCCCGGGCCTCCACCAGCCAGCCCTGGGGACAGCTTCCCTCTCGCTGCCGCCTTCTGCTCAGTCACCGCTTGGACTCGTCCTCCTTGAGAGGACCAGGAGCAGGCTGCTCAAACAGCGGACGGGAGCGGGCCCTCTAAGAAGGACCCTGCTGGGTTCGGATGCACGGACCCGGCCCCCACCAGCTTTTCAGGTGAGTGTAACCATCTGTAAGATCTGGGGTCCCAGAACACCCCGTCTTAGGAGAGCCGCCCTGCAGTCCAGGCGGCTAGGAACCCACCAGGGGAGCACAGGCAGGGCCCCAGCGGGCAGGCCTGCATGCAGCGGGTCCGGGGCCCTCAGACTTGGGGACCCTGGCAATGCTGACGCAGCAGACCCCGCCTCCGCACCTATAGGAGCCAGGACCTGAGCACGGCAGAGGCGGGGGGCCACGGAGAGGAAGAGGGTCCAGACAGGCCTGCGGGAGCCCCCGGGGCCGCCCTCTGGTTCGGGCGGCCCCCTCCCTCCTCTTGCACAGGGCTCGGGGAGCGCTGGGCGTGCCCCCATGGCCCTCGCCCTGCCGCCGTTCTGCCCAGCACCCCGGCACTGAGCCTGTGAGTCTAACAGGTCTACGCGGGCAGCATGAGCACCCTGAAGGCAGGCACGCCGGCCCCATCCCTCCTCGGACCTCAGCGGGAAAACACCGAACTACACGCACTCGCTGAGCACGTCTGGGGCCCTGGCAGCGAAAGGAAACAGGGCGCCCTCCAGTCACCCAGGCACAGCAGCGAGAGGGGACACGTGCTTCTAGAAAAGCACTGGGCCGTTCCAACGGTCCCCCGCCTGCCACACGCAGAGCGGGCCCCTCCTGTGAGCGAGGGGACCGGCCCGTTCATGTGCTCAGTCACCCGCCGATGCAGACGGCGGCCACTGGCCACGTGGGGGCCGCCCGAGGGGAGCGGGCGAGGCCCTGAGGCTGGGGGCTCCTGTTGGGTCTGCACCCGGGAGAGGCTCGCTGCAGCCGTGGCGGGGGACGGTGGGGAATCCTGGGCCCACTCGATGCATTTGGGAACCTGATGGAATGTCAAGCGTGGAGATAAAAGCAAGAGTCCCATCAGGCCAGGTTCTGGGGATGAGCTGTCTTTTCTGCAGGGCGGGGGGACAACGGCGGGAATAGGGTAAGCTGTCATTTCCGTGGAGGGGGAAAAATGGCAGGAACAGTTGGGCACATGCAGCCCTGTCTCCGGGCCTCCAGAGTCCACGGCAGGTGAAGCTCAGGCCAGGGCGAATGGCGGGACACGGAAGGGCCTGGGGGTGGGGGTGACCCCGCTCCAGCCTCGGCTCCTCCGTGTCTCCCTCACGGACACTGTGGGTGTTGCTGTGCAGTCCTGCTGACACCGGGCGGCGGGCAGAAGGAGTCTGCTCCTGTTTGCATTCCAGAGGCCACCTGCAGACCGCTCATGCCCGGCAGCGGGGGACGCGCCAGACTAGCTCGGGATGGCACCTGCCAGCACCACTCTAGAGGCCAGCCTTGATAAAGGGGATGACGGCAACTGTCTGTGTGAGGGGCAAACGAGCAAAACCTCACGGTCACCCAGAAGCCGGCCTGCAGAAATCCCAGGCACAGGAGGACGCGAGGGAAGGGGCTGCAAGAGGCCATCCCACGTGGTCGCAGCGGTGACCCCCTGCGGTCTGGTGAGGAGGGGACAGGAGGGACCCGCTTTCACACCCTTAAAAATGTCCTGCAATAAACAGTTCCCATCTTCACAATCGAAAAAGGACAAAGCACTGCTGCTTCTTCAAAGAGAACGCTCTCGTCGTAATTATCGTGTAATCTCTCACTTCCTCTCATGCTTAAACTTCCCTAAAGCTTTTCTGTTTTGTGTCCAGCTGACTGTCCCCGTTGAGCTTCATTTTATTCCTTAAGTAAGATGTCCTCGCCCAAACCACCGACAATTTTCTGCAAGAACAGCAACCACCTGTACTCCACACCAGGCGGGGAGCTCTCGGGAACACGGAGCCCCGTGACCTACACTCGAAGACGCTTCCCTGCGCGGCCACACACTCGTGCTTCACTTGCAGCGGCTTCTGGCAGGGCCCCGGGTCCAACCTGGCCCTGAAGTTGGGGGCAGGGATTTGCAGCTCACAAGCAGGGACTCCGATCTCTGAGAATATGAGCACCCATTCTACAGATGACCCCAATGAGGCCCAGAGGCACGAGGGACTGCCCTAGGTCCCCCGGAAGGAAAGGACAGCACCCTCGCAGGAGCCTAAGTGGGGGGGAGGGGGGCGGACACCAGCACCTGCCCCAGGCCCTCCACTGGCGTAGGCGGAAAGGAAGCACGCGTGCAGCACACACGCCACACACACACACACAGTGCACGTGGCACGCTCGGCCACAGAGGGGCCTCCATCCCAAGCCCCAGAGCACTGTCCCTGCCCTGAGGCCACACAGGGCCGGCCGGCCCTGCCTGCTACCTAGAGTGCCACGGCCCCGGGTTTCTCCTGGTCCCTCTGGTTACTGTCTGCATTTTCCATGCAGACGGCCGGCTGAACTCAGCACTGATGCTCAGCCTCTAAAGGTCACCGTCTTTCCTGGGGCCTCGGCTGCCCTGCAGAGCTTCCTGCAGTCAGGGTCACAGTGCTGGCTGGCATTTAGAAGAACCTTCACTGTGTTTTTTGTTTTTTTATTTTTTTGGACTTAGCATTTATCTGATGATTTCTGAGTCTCTTTCTTGAACATCAGTCATTAAATCAGAAACCGGGGCCGCTGCTGCTGCTAAGTCGCTTCAGTCGTGTCCGACTCTGTGCGATCCCACAGATGGCAGCCCACCAGGCTCCGCCGTCCCTGGGATCTTCCAGGCAAGAGCACAGGAGTGGGCTGCCACCGCCTTCTCCGAGACACCTGGGCAGGACTCCCCAATCGCCTGTGGACAGTGGCCTGGGTGTCGGTCACACACTGGACCCTGCGGACCAGCTCTGCGGGGCTGAGGGGGTCAGCGGTTGGGGCTCTGCACCTGAGCAGAGGGGGCTGGCGGACACGTTCAGAAAACACTGGATTGATGGTGAAACCTGCTCACCAGGCCTGTATGAATCAGACGGTCTCGGAACTATTTGCTCTAATTTTCCTTGACATTCAGTATTTGATTATTCCTGCCAAAGAAATGACACAGTGATCTCGATGGCTTCCAAAAGATGTTCCCTGGGGCGCAGGAAAAAAAAATAACAAAACGTTCATTTCTGTTTATTTTTGTATTTAAAAAAAGGGATTAGTTTTATGCTACTTAATATAAAGGTTGGGCTGTGCTCTCACCCGGGGGGAGGCCCCACCCAGGGCAGGAGCATCAGACAGGCCTGTGAGCCCGGGTCCCCTCCTGGCCTGGACCCCCCCACCCCCTGGCCTGGCCCCCTCCCGGCCTGGGTCCCCCCTGCCCCTGGCCTGCTCCCTGACCCAGCCAGGCTCTTAGCTGCGCAGGGAGTAAGTGTGGATCAGCATGAGTGGCCAGGCGGCGTCTACACTTCCCACTTCCCACGGGGGGCGTGCACTGTCCCCAGTACGGGGACCAGGGGCACCCAGACTCCATGGATGCAGGGTCTGCTCAGAGGACGGGGCTCGGAAGAGGGAGCCTCACCTTCTCAGGGGCTGTGCCTGGCAGCCCTGCCCTTCAGGAAGCCACAGACCAGCCTGCCTGACGCCGTGAGCTCAGCGCAGGTGCTCGGGGACCAGGGCTCGGGGTGGGCACCCCATCCTGCGTGCTCGGGCGCAGCAGGGTCACAGCCTGCAGAGAGGAGAGTGCGCGGCCTTTGCGTGTGTGTCTGGCACACTGAGTTTGTGGTTTCAGATACGGAGCAGCCCAAGGCAGAGACAGAGGCTCCGAGCCGAGGTTTAGGCCAGCGGTCAGTCTCTGTGAGCACGAGCCTGTGTCCACAGCCCCTCCACCCAGAGGACAGCATGTCCACAGGAGCCCTCTCCACCGGTCCAGCCTCATGAGCTGCTGAAGCTCCATGGGGAGCAGGCCGCGCCAGCATCCCCCAGGCCCTCCCTGCAGAAACCCCGCTGCCCGTGGAGACTCCAACCACTGTGGCTCCAGGCCTCCCTGCTCAGGCCCACTGGACTCGCAGGGCCAGGCCTGCTCCGGCTGCCTGACCTCAGACACGGAGAGATTTTCAGAAGGCTGTGTTCACCCCCAGAATCCTGGAGCAAGCTGAGACCCAGTGAGTGACAGCTCATTCCCAGCACAGCTGGGTTGAAGGTCTCATAACTGCGGAGCAGAGGCCCCCTCTATGCCCACTGCCGCCGTGCACGCATCTGCCCCACGGCACCGCGGGCACGAGAAGATGCCCAGGATGGACAGAGGTTGAGGGAAACACAGGAGAGACCCACGCGGCCTGGGCGTGTGAGTCTGCTGAGGCCAGCACAGGTGCGTGCACACACAGCACACCGTCAGGATCAAAAGAAAACGCCAAAGACTAAACCACGAACCAGAAACACCAAACCAAACGCTTCTCGCCAAACGGCCGGAGGGCAGTGAGCTCGGGGCGCCGCTGGGTGAGGGCGGGGCATCCGGAAGCAGCCAGGCCGGGACCGCGTCCAGGCTCCGGGACTGGGTTTGGCTGGCCCCGGGGCGCGCGGCGGCTGGCAGCCCACCCGGGCATCACGAGGGAGCGGGTGGACGCTTCCAGAACCTGACTCACAGCCGAAACCACAAACACCGAGGCCCTCGCCTCTCGGGGGGACCCCGGGGCTCTTCAGCTCAAGGGTGCACAGCGTGAACCCCCAGGGCTGAGGTCCCTCTGTCGTCACTGTCACTCGAGTGGGCGAGTCCCCAGTTGAGATGCGCTTTGCTGGAGACCCCGCACTTGTCTTCACAGCCGTCCTCCTGCTAAACTCTGTTTTATCTAAATGCCAGCCGGCAGGCCGGGCCTGGGCGACACAGATGGACATCTGACCACGTCCACGAGCCCCGAAACCACAGCCCAGCTCAGGCGCCCAGAGCCGGGCGATGCCCACGTCCACTCACTCCACTGCAGGGGCTGGGACACTCACTGCAGAGGGACACAGCTTCGGAACCATTTTCAGGTAACTACCGAGATGCTTTCAGACTCAACCGCGTCACAGGCGGACATCATCATCCCCTCACACACACACACAGGAGTCAGCAAAAAACCCCTCCTTTGTCACTATTTAAAAGTTTGGATTGGACAGCCTGCCACCACAGGGGAGTCCCCGCAATCAACACACCGACGGTCCGATCTTTTTTTTTCCTTTAGGAAGGGTGGCCGCGAGGAACACAGCCACTTCGGACACGCTCCTCGAATGGAGCGCAAAGGGCTGGAAGTGATCTCGGCGCCTTAAGGAACGCTGTGCGCGGCCCGGGCGCATGCAGACGCTCCGGCATCAGAAACCAGGGGCGGTGGGTGGGCTGGGGCCTCTGGCCACACGCGCGCAGCAGAGGGACACCCGCACGTCTTCGCCGGCACTGGCGCCTCACAGGCTGGTGGCCAGTGGTCACTTACGGGCCGAGGAACTGCCGCCTGTCCCTGCAGCTGCAGCAGACGCCTCCGCGCGTGAGAAGGGCCCGGGCTGGGCCCACGGAGTGGGTCTGTCACCGCTGGCCGTGGCTCCTGCGGGCTCACTGGCTCCAGCCTGAGAAAGCCCATCTGGACGCCGTCTGCCTGGCGTCCGGCGTCCCGCCCTGCTCCCGCTGTAACCCGAGAGGAGCGCAGGGGGCTGGCCGGGCCAGTGACAGGGCACAGCTGGGACAGGCCAGGCGCCGCGGCCCCAGGACCTCTCCCCTGTCAGCGAGCCCCGCTTCCGTCACACCTGTCAAGAGCGCCCCACTCCCGGGGCTCCCCTGGTGGTCCAAGGCGTACAAGCGCGTGCTCCCAGCGCATGGGGCACGAGTTCAGTTCCCGGTCAGGGAACCGGGTCCCGTCTGCCACAGTTAAGACCCAGCGCGGCTGGATCATTCAGAGAGGACCCCATTCCCACACAAGCCCCCTCCTTTTTCATCCCCATCAGGAAACACGAAAGGAGTCAGCGGGCTATTTTCCAATAGCTGGAGAAAGCCCTCAGCCTGGAGCCCTGCTCACAGCTGGGCTTGCAGAACCTCGAGCCACCCGTGACAACTAACCCTGAAGTCAATTAAAAGGAAAATGAGAACTTGGCTCCTCGGTTGCACCTGCCACGTGTAAGTGCTGGACGGCCCCACGCAGCAGGTGGTCTGTACGTGGAGCTGAGACCCTCCCCCCCTCCCCCACGTGCACGGCCTGATCAGAGGTCGGGGGGAGGGCTCTTCCTCAGAAAGCCGCCTGTATCAGTGTCTTTCCTCTTCTTCCAGGTGAGCAGGGGAAACGCCCTGTCACGTAGACCCGACTGTGTGCTGAACACGTGGATTAATCCCACCGAGTTTGCCTGTCGAATGGGCGCGAGAACACGAAGTGCAGCCAGCCCGCCGTCGGCACGCGAAGCCCTGGGCCGCTTCTGTGTCCCCGGGACTCTTCCGCACGGCCCTCCCCTTCCGCCCTGTCCACGATCGACGCTGCCTGGCGGCGGGAGAAACAAGGGAGCCCACGTCTTCACCCCGCCAGGCCGCTCCATACAGCCTTCCCAGGCGAGGGCTCCCCACCCCCACCCTGTTCCCCGGGTTCCCCCCACCCGGGAGCACCCCTCGAGGGCCGCCCCGTCCCTTCCCTGCCCCCCGCAGGCCCAGAGGCCTGCACCTGAGCCGCTGGGACGGGTACCAGCATCCCCGTGGTGGTGGGGGGCTGTCTCCACAGCCTGTGAACACCAGCCGGAGGCCCCCTGGTGAAAGAAGCCCCCTCCCCGCGCCCGCATCCTGACAAGTCAGCCTCCCTACCGGCCACTATCAGGGACAGCTGTGGGCTTTGGGTGTGTCTCAGTCTGAGCTTCTCACTCCTGCAGGACGTTCCTCCCGCTGTGTGGCCCAAATGGGACTGTGCTCTTGCTCAAGTCCCCACGAGCGGGAGAGGCCACGCTGGGCTCGCCACACCGGCCCGCATGTCTGTCCTGCTGGCCCGTCATCCGTTTGCGTCTTTACAAAAAAACGCAAGTGGAAGACCGACCCATTGCCAAGGGGCAGCTCCAGGCGAGGCTGCTGAGAGGAGCGACCAACCAGGGCCTGTCCGTCCTGCAGAGGCCAGCGCGGCCACAGCGCCCGAGAGGCAACACCGCTCTTCCCCAGAGTGGCCTGCCTCGAGTTTAGCACGTGAAGGCTGGTGCCCCAAGCCAGGTAACAGAGCCAGAGAGGCCTGAGAGGGCACCTAGATACCCGGGCATTGGGGGGGACCCCACCTTCGAGTGGGGGACACTGGCCAGGCCTGTCCCCCCGAGCTCAGCCCTGGCCTGGGGACTCGAGCAAAGACAGATGTGTGGTGGTCTAAGGACTGGGCTCCTAGGAAGCCCTTAGGGCTTAACGATTTGAAGGAGCTGTTTCTTACTTTTTATCTACTCTAGTGTGTTTATTTTTGTCTTTCTGTAGTGCCTGCTTAAAATTCCACTTCCTCTCCTCGAGACCTGTCCTCTGTAAAGGGAAATATTTCCCACTCTTTTGCAATCAACCCCAAATGTCTCTGGTGTGGCCCGCCCCAGGGCGGAGGCCAGCCCGGGCTGTCCCAAGCACAGCGGACAGCCTCGGGGTCCAGGTTTGCTTTTCTATTTATCTTCCAGCTGTTTTGCTTTGTTCTCCTCTTGAAATCACTTGTCATCATAGAGTTTTCAACTTTTTTTTTTTAACTCACAGTTAAAACCAACCCATTGAGTCGCTTCCATGATTTGCCCATCAAGTGAAAGCGTCCAGGCGGGCCGGGATGCCGTCTGCGTCATCGGTAGAAACAGCTCATCTGTAAACTGCATCCCGCAGTGACCAGAGGCCGCGTTCCTTATTCCTAACGAAAGCGCTGGCCGCCATGTGTCTTGCACGGATGCAGGCCCTGTGCTCACTCAGCCTCCCAGGAGGCTGTGCCCCAGGCCCCCCGCTTCCCAGGGCCCCTGCCCTGGTGTCCCCAGCACAGTCCAGCATCAGGGCCTCGCTCTCTTCTCCACTGCGTCCGAGGCCTCCCAGGCCTTCCCTGACCCGTCTCGCCTCGCCCCCCGCCTTGCTGAGCACCCATGGAGGTCACAGCCCAGCACTGGGACAGAATAGCCTGCACCCCAGTCCGGCTGCCCTGCCAGTGACCACTGACCTCAGCCAGGTCTACCTGAGTGGTCCCCAGGCATGAACAGGATCAGCGTGGGACGGGGAGCACAGCCCAGGACGGGGAGCACAGCCCAGGATGGGTGGGAGCACAGCCCAGGATGGACAAGGAGCACAGGATGGACGGGAGCACAGCCCAGGACAGGGAGCACAGCCCAGGACGGGGAGCACAGCCCAGGATGGACGAGGAGCACAGCCCAGGATGGACGAGGAGCACAGGATGGACGGGAGCACAGCCCAGGACAGGGAGCACAGCCCAGGACGGGGAGCACAGCCCAGGATGGACGGGAGCACACCCCAGGACGGGGAGCACAGCCCAGGATGGGTGGGAGCACAGCCCAGGATGGACAAGGAGCACAGGATGGACGGGAGCACAGCCCAGGACAGGGAGCACAGCCCAGGACGGGGAGCACAGCCCAGGATGGACGAGGAGCACAGCCCAGGATGGACGAGGAGCACAGGATGGACGGGAGCACAGCCCAGGACAGGGAGCACAGCCCAGGACGGGGAGCACAGCCCAGGACAGGGAGCACAGCCCAGGACGGGGAGCACAGCCCAGGATGGACGAGGAGCACAGCCCAGGATGGATGAGGAGCACAGGATGGATGGGAGCACAGCCCAGGATGGATGAGGAGTACAGCCCAGGGCGGGCGGGGAGCACAGTGCAGGATGGGGAGCACAGCCCAGGACGGGGAGCACAGCCCAGGATGGATGGGAGCACAGCCCAGGATGAAGAGCACAGCCCAGGAAGGCCGAAGAGCACAGGATGGATGAGAGCACAGCCCAGGACAGGGAGCACAGCCCAGGAAGGCCAAAGAGCACAGGAAGGACAGGGAGCCCAGCCCAGGATGGACGGGAGCACAGCCCAGGACGGGGAGCACAGCAGATGGAGCTGGGGAGGTCCTCGCTCCACCGGGCGGGAGCCCATAGGCCCAGCCCCTGGAGCAGGAGTCATCTCGCCTCCCGTGAGGATCACACGCGCTAAGCCGTGTAAACTGGTTGTGAGCACGAAGTGATACGGGATGGCGATCTGGTGTCACTTTCATTATTAACAATTTGAAAAAGCAGATTAACGCACCAGGCCCGGCTTAACTCTCTCGGGGCTCCCGCGAGGCTCAGATGGAATAACAGATCACACAGGAGAACATCCTAAACGCTCGGTTTGAATTAACTGCCCAAGTTCTCTAAACGCCCTGCCCCTTCCAGAGGCAGTTTTAAAAGAGGAGCTGGCCCAGGAGCATTTCCCCCTTGCCAGGCTCCTGTGCCGAGGCCCCCAGGGTCAGGAGCCCCAGGGCTGCTCCCTGTGTCCGTGGACACCAACAGCGGGTTAACTGTTCTCTAAACTGTTTGATGAGGATTAGGAAGGACAGTGAGAGCCTCTACCCTCAGCAGAACAGGATTCCACATGGGATCCTCTAAGTTAGCAAAAACAAAAACCAAAAAACCCTATAAAAATGCAAATGACTTCGAGTCAAAGTCTTCAGAGTGAGCCCCTTCCCTCCAGCCTAGCAAAGGGCATTTGGAGTGGTTGGCTGGGGGCATGTACGGGGTAGGACCTGGTCCGCAGGCCCTGGTCTTAGCAAGATTTCCCTGTTGACAAACACACCCAGTGCCTCGAGGGCATGCTGAAGGCAGTTAGGGCTCCATCCTTCAAATTCAGACAATGCACATGTGCGTGCTCAGCCACTTCAGTCCTGTCTAACTCTGCAACCCCATGCACTGTAGCCTGCCAGGTTCCTCTGTCCATGGGATTCTCCAGGCAAGGATACTGAAGTGGGTTGCCAAGCCCTCCTCCAGGGGATCTTCCTGACCCAGGGATCAAACCCACATTTCTTACGTCTCTTGCATTGGCTGGTGGGTTTTTCACTAGCGATAAATCAATCTAAATGGCACAAATGTAGGCACGTTCATCTGACTGTTTCTACCATGTTCTCTAACCATAAGGACAATAAGCTAGTGGTCAGTGCTCATACCTGCTGCAGATGGTAGGTTTCTCAAGGTGAGGGCAGAGACACGGGCAGGCAATGCAGAAGTCGGGCTATCTTTGTCCTATAACACTTTCTGCATGAACTATTTTCAGAAAAAGTATTCCAAAATGAATTCTAGAAGTTTACAGATTTGTAGGCAGAATAAATAAAAACTTTGTTTGGCTTTCAGTAATGTTCAAATTATTGCATAAGTGCAGCTTTGCTTCACTTAGTTGTTAAATTCCAGCCATCCCTAGACCAACGGGGCTCTCCGGACAGTCAAAGCTGGGGTCTTTCCAGTAGTCACGTATGGATGTGAGAAAAATTGAAAAGTGAAAGTGAAGTCGCTCAGTCATGTCTGACTCTTTGTGACCCCGTGGACTATAGCCTACCAGGCTCCTTTGTCCATTGGATTTTCCAGGCAAGAATACTGGAGTGGGTTGCCATTTCCTTCTCCAGGGGATCTTCCCAACCCAGGGATCAAACCCGGGTCTCCCGCATTGCAGGCAGGAGCTTTAACCTCTGAACCACCAGCGATCTAGACCATTAAGAAGGCTGAGCACCGAAGAACTGATGCGTTCAAACTGTGGTGTTGGAGAAGACTCTTGAGAGTCCTTTGGACTGCAAGAAGATCAAACCAGTCAATCCTAAAGGAAATCAGTCATGGATGCTCACTGGAAGGACTGATGCTGAAGCTGAAGCTCCAATACTCTGGCCACCTGATGGGAAGAGCTGACTCATTGGAAAAGACCCTGATGCTGGGAAAGACTGAGGGCAGGAGGAGAAGGGGACGGCAGAGGATGAGATGGTTGGATGGCATCACCGACTCAATGGACATGGGTTTGAACAAGCTCCAGGAGATACTGAAGGACAGGGAAGCCTGGCGTGCTGCAGTCCATGGGGTCACAAAGAGTTGGACACACCTTAGCAACTGAACAACAACAGACAAATGGAACAGTGAAGCCCATATTTCAAGTATAAATATACACACACACACACACACTCTCTTGAGTTTGTACAGGTGAATCTTTGGCAAACACTTTTCCACCTCCCTTTATCTGGACACTTTTGGGGACACAGCAGTCACTGCCCTCACAGGCCATGAAGCTGGACAGCAGCAGGTGGACACAGAGCACCCAGATGAGTGGACACCTGTGGGTGAACTCACTCGACAGTGATCCCCACAGCGGGGATTATTCCTGGTGCCCTGGACGGTCTGGCCTAATGTCTAAGTATCAGAGTGATGCTTTGGGGACTCAAGATCTAAGAATTTGGCAGACCAGTCAGTCTCGCTTCTGGAAACTGAAGACGAGTCTGGGGTCACAGGCATCCCAGCTCTCCCCTGGGAAGTCACTTTTCTGAACAAATTCCTGGTCTCCACTGTTTTCCTCTCGTTTCCCACCCCTTCATGCACTGTGTTTAGGCTTGGAGTGACTCCCAGGGTCCATTGGCCAGATGTGAGCCGCCGAACCGGGCCCCAAGGTCAGTGGTGATGACCAGGAGCTGACTTCCGCGATGGGCACCAGGACCCGAGAGGTGACCTGGCCAGGCTGCTCACTCACTGAGTGTCACCACCAACCCCGACAGCCTCCCTGACCCCTGCTCCCAGCCCACGGGCTCCTTCCTGAGTGAAGACACATCTGGGCCCCACACTCGGCCTACCAGCGCAGAGGCAGCTCTGAACACACCCCAGCTCCACAGTCTTCACGACTGCACGTGAAACGCACGTTGGAAAACATGCTCTTCACTTCAAACAAGCCACGGGACGTCGGCTACGCGTCAGGACGGGGCCCCTTCCCCACGAGCCCCCACGGGCCCGGCTGACCACAGGACGGCGGGACCGAGGCCTCTGGACACAGCAGAGCCCAGCCCCAGAGTCCATCCGCTTCTGAACGGTGAGCAAGGGTAGGGAGGGCAGTGAGGCCAAGGCAGGGCCTCCCCGCACCGGATGACAACTGAGGACCCGCCCTTCTGTCCCACCGCACCCTGTGCTGTCCAGGGGCTACTCAGAGGGAGAAGCTTCTGGAAAGGGCTTGAGATGCACCAGATGTTACGAGCCCAGCCTGAGCGGGCAGCAGGGCCGCGGGGCCGCAGGGCTGGGGGCAGCCCGTCCGTGGCCTCGAGTCCACGCTCCGGCCATCAACACTGCAACGCAAGCTCCCAGACCAAGCGGTCAGCTGCCCCTTTCCACGCCAGGCCCCTGCACGCCCTGCTTTCTTCCAGCCTCAGGTGCCCAGCAGGGTCTGGAAACCTGACACCAAGGAGAAGGGCCCTGGGCGCAGAGCCAGGTCCTGGAACGGGCTCCATGCCCTCCGCCGGGCCGCAGCTAAACCCAGGACCCTCAGGGGAGCAGGGCTAATTTTAGGAACATGAAGAAGGGGTCACATTTAGGAACCAAACACCGCCGAGCCTGAGACCCAGACGACAGCGGCCTCCCAGTGCCCCGCAGCGGCCACTGCCGGAACCCAGGCGAGGGGCCCGGGAGGGCAGAGGGCCGCACAGAGACATACCGGGACCCGGGTCAGAAGGACGCATCTGCCCGTCCCCTGGGCAGCCCCCGCCACGTCTACAGAACGCGGGCTCCACGGTGCCGTCACCACCTGCAATTCTAAACACACTTTTCTACCGTCAAGGGCAATGCCTGCCTGAGAGAATGGCTTCAGACGTTCTCCTTACTCGGATCATTTCCTAACGACTGCATCTGGCCTGCCAAACACTGCCGGTGGGTTTTCCCAAGCTCTCTTCTAGAACAAGCAAAATGGAATAACGATGTCCCCGTGTTTCACATCCTCCTCCCAGGACCCTGATTAAGGAGTCGCTGCACACAGTTCCACGGCATCCCACTCCGTCAGCACGGACTCCTGCCCTCATTTCTGACGTTCACAGGTGGACCGCACACAGGCCCAGCAGCAGATGCCCAGTGAGGCCCCTTGTCCACCCCGGCGCAAGCGACCACACCACGTCCAGGCCCTGCCGGGGCGGGACCCCGCCGTGGGACAACCTGGGCTAGTCCTTCACCGTCCCTGGGCTCGTTTCCTCTTCTGTGAAATGAAGTGCTAAAAGCACAGGTCCCCCCGACTTACCATGGGATTACGTCCCGGTAAGTTGAGAATACGGTCAGTCAAACAGGCACGTAACACCGTGACCTCCTGACCATCACATCCTAGCCTGCTACCTTGAAGGTGCTCAGGACACTTACATCCGCCTACAGTCAGGCAAGACCGTCACACGCAGAGCCTGCTCTACAGTAAGATGCGGACTGTCCCACGTGACGCACTGAACACTGGGAGTGAGGAAGAGAATGGCTGGCATTGTATCGGCTGCTCCCCCCGGGATCACGGGGCTGATGTGGGGTGCTGCACACCCAGCATCACAACAGAGGGTCGGATCCCCCGCTGACCCAGAAAAGAGCAAAAACCAGAATTCAAAGTACGGCTTCTATTGACCTCAAGTGACTCTCACGCCACCTTCAAGTCGAACCTCCCATGTCAGGGACCACCTGCACCTTCTTTTGTAGACGTGCTCAGAGGACTGTGTAAGAAGCTCTTTAACACACTGCGCACACCCCAGCACCTGGAAAGCTCTCCACGCGCCGGCGGTCACTATATATACACGAGACTGAGGACCCGAGGGGCGTCCGTACTCAGAACTAGGAGCCCGCGTCCCTCTGTGGCTCTGCCGGACGGGCCTCGGACACAGGGAGACGCTGTGACCTGAGCGGCTCCCGGCCGGGCCTTTCCCACTGAGGAGGCAACACTTCCGCGAGCTTTTCAAGCAGGCCAGGAGCGAAGCTCACAGCCAAGAACCCAGGCCCATTTCCAGAAGGGTCTCCAAAGAGTACGGAACCTGTGGACCACTGGAGGATCAACTTCTGGAAAATAACAGTCACGGGCATCTTCTCACTTGTTAGATGAGAGGGACAAACTACCGTCCACGGCCGCCTGTCATTTCCTGGAGGAGGCTCTACGTCCGTGGGCAAGGTGAATCGTTTATCACATTTCACAGAGGCAGAGACCTGCACCCCGGGTGCGGGCCAGGCAGAGGGGGTCAGCGAGGCCTCCGGGCGTCCGGGAGGGGCCTGGCCCGACGAGAGGCTGCCCTGAGCCGCCCAGAGTGGCCCCCCAGTCCTTCCACCAGCTGCCAGCAGCCCCCACCTGACCCCCGCAGGCGCTCCGGCCACTCCCCAGCCCGGCCCAGGCAGAGCCCCGGCACGCAGGGCTGGCGGGGCAGCGCGGAGCCTGCTCACCCCTCGCCGGCCTCACCGTCCAAGCTGACCCTCGGGAGCGAGTCATGGGCCTCCCAGGCCCGTGAGCACTACACCGCACAGGGGGAGCCCCGCACAGTTCCCGATAGAGACAGGCCCGCACGTCTGCTCCCTACCTCCTACCAGGCCTCCATCTCGGGGCAGGGCCCTCCGGAGCCAGGCCTCCCAGGGCACGGGGCTGGATCGCAGCAGAAACCCCAGTGGTGCCAGCGCGCTCGCGGGCAAGCGACTCCCAGCTCCGCCCCGACATCTGGTTTCTATTTCATGCCCGTGTTGTCACCTTACATAACGAGCAGATGAGATGCGGGGTCACCGCAGACTCGGGCTCAGGGCTCCTGGAGCTCAGCCGGAGCGCTGTTTACATGAGGGCCACGGCCACCAGACCAGGCTCAGCACCAAGGCCACACAGCCCGGCCGGACCCCACGCAGCCCGCTGACACCCCACACCCGGCTGACCCTGCACAGCTCGCTGACACCCCACGCAGCCTTACACCCCACATCCTGACCAAGCCCCACGCAGCCCGCTGACACTCCACACCCGGCTGACCCTGCACAGCCCGCTGACACCCCACACAGCCCGCTGACACCCCACATCCTGACCGAACCCCATGCAGCCCGCTGACACCCCACATCCTGACCGAACCCCACGCAGCCCGCTGACACCCCACACCCGGCTGACCCTGCACAGCCCGCTGACACCCCACACAGCCTCACACCCCACATCCTGACCGAACCCCACACAGCCCGCTGACATCCCACATCCTGACCGAACCCCACGCAGCCCGCTGACACCCCACGCAGCCCGCTGACACCCCACATCCTGACCAAGCCCCATGCAGCCTGCTGACACCCCACACAGCCCGCTGACACCCCACATCCTGACCAAACCCTACGCAGCCCACTGACACCCCACATCCTGACCAAACCCCACGCAGCCCGCTGACACCCCACATCCTGACCGAACCCCACACAGTCCACTGACACCCCATACCCGCTGATCACTGCACAGCCCGCTGACACCCCACACATCCTGACTGAACCCCACACAGCCCGCTGACACCCCACACTCTGGCTGACACCCCACATCCTGACTGAACCCCCCACAGCCTGGCTGACACCCCACACAGCCCGCTGACACCCCACACTCTGGCTGACACCCCACATCCTGACTGAACCCCACACAGCCCGCTGACACCCCACACCCTGACACCCCAAACAACCTGACACCCTCACATCCTGACTGAACCCCAGACACCATGGCTGACACCCCACACCCTGACTGAACCCCAGACACCGTGGTTGACACCCCACACCCTGACTGACCCCACACACCGTGGCTGACACCCCACACCCTGACTGAACCCCAGACACCGTGGCTGACACCCCACACCCTGACTGACCCCACACACCGTGGCTGACACCCCACACCCTGACTGAACCCCACACACCGTGGCTGACACCCCACACCCTGACTGAACCCCAGACACCGTGGCTGACACCCCACACCCTGACTGACCCCACACATCCAGCTGACCACCGTGCCGCCTGCTGACCGCTCTCCATCTCAGCTGAGCTCTGTCCCCAGTCTCCCCGTCCACCTTCACACGTGAGGGACGGAGGAGCCACCTGAGGCCACACCTGGGACGAGGCCTCGGCGACATGAGGGGGTGGAGCCCGGCCAGGAGGGCGTGGCCGGCTTCCTGGGGCGCGGGGAGGGTGGAGCCGGGGTCCCGGCGCACCCAGGAGGCCGTGGGGCTGGCTGGGAAAGCGCACGGAGCCCGCGCCGCGGGGCGCACGCTGCGACGCCGGCCCGGGAGCTCCAGCAGCTGCCCCCTCCCAGCCCGGGCGGCCCTCTGCCGCCTCCGCCCGCCCAAGCACCAGGCCCGGCGCCCGAGGGGACACGGGGCGACCGCTGCGCGGTCCAGGGCCAGCCCCCGACCGCAGGGCGCACGCTCTGCTCACAGGAATTTAACCTTTCTCCTGAGCAGTGCGCGCCAGTGGCAAGGTCGGCCTGACTGGTGGAAAACCCAAATGACCAGTGGATCTGGGGGCCGGGGGCCGGAACGGGGGAAGACCCCAGGGCTCCGTGCCTTTCCATCTCCCCAGGCTGGTCCAGGCTCCATGGACGGCAGGTGCTCAAAGTCACGGCCAGTACGGGGCCGACAGGACTTCAGAACTCACTGTCCTCCCGCGGCAGGGGCCTTGGACGTGGCCGGGGAAGGGACGCTCCGAGGGGGGCACTCCACAGGCTGCGGGCGCCGGCTGGCCATAAGACGGGCGCTGACTGGGGTCTGGGACTGGCGGAGGAGCGGCCCTGAGCCCTGTGGGAGCGCGGGCTGGCTCTCTGACCCCCCGGCTCCCTGCTCCTGCGTGGCCTTGTCTGAGAGGCCTGGATGGGGCTGCTGGCCTGAGCTGGTGGCGGGCAGGTCCTAGGGAGGGGTGCCCACGGCACTCCTGGCATCTGACCTCCGGCTTCACTCCCTGCTGGCCGCGTCTCACCAGGAGGCTGAGCCTGGGCAGGGCCACCAGGTGGGCCTCGGGACAAAGGCGACAGACAGTTGCTGTTAGCCACCCCGACGTGTTACTCCAACAGCCCCTGAGTAAGACTGAACCCCCATCAGGTGATGCTGCAAATCCATCCACAATCATCTCTGCAACAGACCTCAACGGTGTTCACCTACAGCTAAAAAATATCACACAGGCATGGGATAAACTGACTGGTTCATAATATTTCTACCAGTTCAGAAAGAGCACATTCTATTTTACAAAGGAAAAAAGCAGAATCTCCCAGAAAGGGTGCCCAGAAGCCCAAGGCTTGATAGCCTCCTTGGGACATTCTGCACACCTGGACGCCGGGACGCCCAGGCTGGCGCTCAGCAGCCTCCATGGCACGTGAGTAAGGATGGCTGCAGCCAACGTCGCACTGGCTCTGCCCCGTGTCGCAACGTCTGGCACGGGCCCCCCAGGCGGCACGTGTCACAGGCCGCACAGAGGGCAGATGAGGCGTCCTCACTGGCGCCCGCCGTCCCTGTCCACAGATACACGGGACATCTGTGTCCTGTCCACTGACATGCGGGACATCTGACATCCAGGAACCTCCGGGAAATGCAAGGCCCAAGTTTTACCGGCAAGCTGAAAATGAGACTCCAGAAATGAATGACGCTTGAGTGCAGAGGGCTGGTGTGACCACCGCTTGAGGAAAGGGCAAAGGGGACTCAGAGGGAAAGGATAGCCCAGACCCTGAAGGGCACACACGAGACTCAAGGCTTTTCAGAACTTCATGCTTCCGTCTTAAACAAACATTAAAAGGCAAGTGTTAGACTGCATTTTCACGTGAGATTCCCCTGCGGAGACTGTAATGGTGCTATAGATGACGAAGCAGCATCTTCTCCCTGGGGTGACATGCGGGGGCGGGGGGAGCTCAGGGCCAGGGCCAGCCTCATCCCACGGGTGCTCCAGGACCCCCTGGGGACCCAGAACTCAGAGAGGAGGGGGCATGGCGTGGTTCCCGCAGCGCTGAAGTAACAGACAGAGAAGACTGCTCCGGGAACATCTCAAGGAAAAGCTCTAGGTCACAAAGACCACAGGCAGATATTCTCAGCTGACATCTGAGGGAGCTCGGCATTAAGGGCCTTCCCTGCTGGCTCTGACAGTAAAGAATCCACCTGCAATGCAGGAGACCTGGGTTCCATCCCTGGGTCAGGAAGATCCCCTGGAGGAGGGCATGGCCACCCACTCCAGTATTTTGGCCTGGAGAATCCCATGGAGGGAGGAGCCTGGCGGGCTGCAGTCCACGGGACAGCGAAGAGTCGGACACGACTGAGTGAGTAACACACTGAATGCAAAGCAACCAAAGTAGTTGCAGAACCATTCGACGTCAACATGCCGGCAGCAGCCAGGGACCGGCTCCAGGAGGGGAAATGTGAGGGGCTTAGAACCCAAGAGGGGATCGCGCGCTGGGGACCTCCTGCTCTCTGGTAGGAAAAGGTCAGGACCGAAGCTCGGGGCATGCAGCTCACCCGGGCCCCGTCCCCACGTGACATCACAGTCCTGTGACGGGGCAGCTGGGCCTCGTCATGAGCTACCAGGAGGCTGAGGCAGCGGTCACCGGAGACCCCACGCCTCTTATCGGCACACCGCACCCCGGGTCTTTCAGGCTCTCCACCTGACATCACTTCTCCCCTGCTGGCCCAGGGGCTAACACTGTGCGCTCCCAGCGCAGGGGACCCGGGTTTGATGCCTGATCGGGGAGCCAAGATCCCGCATGCCGCAACCAAGACCTGGTGCAGCCAGATAAACAAGCAGAGTAAACAAATAAGCATTTTTAAACAGCCAGCTTAGAGCACTGGTGACGGAGGCAACGTGACAGAAGTCTGTGTCTCACCAGGTGGCAGGCCGCTGTCTGAAACCTGCGTCCAACTGAGTTGGCAGGACAGCAAGGAAGCCGCTCCGAGGGCAGGAACTCAGGGAGAAAGAAGGGCGTGGAGGCCGGGGCCTCTCCTGAGGCTGTCCCAAGGCTGCCCGCCTCGGCCACAGCTCGCGGGGCCACTGTCACTGTTTAAGAATCCTCGGGGCAGGAGGACAAGTCACGGGTCCCGGGACAGGGAGACTGCAGCTCCTCTGGAGGAGGAGGTGTCCACGCCTGTGCCAGACGCTGGCTGGGAGGGGACCAAGTAGGAAGGCCCCCTGGGAGTGGACAGTCACAGACGGCCTCGCGGGGGCCGGGGGAGAGCCGGCGGTCACAGACCACCTCACGGGGGCCGGGGGAGAGCCGACCAACACCAGGGCAGAGCACTGCACCCACGGGGCTGCTGCTGCGCCCGCACGAGGCACACGTCCTCCCTGGCCGAGCATGCTGTCAGCCGCACAAGGACGCCAGGGGAACACTGCATGGGCGGAAAGTCACAGCTGAGGATCACAGCGCAGGGGAAAAAAATCCAGGCAGCAGGAGTCAGGCCAGGACAAACTACAATTACAGGAAAATCTAATGTGACCACAAGATCATCTCAACAACAGGTCCGAGGAAACAGGGCCACCTGAGGGTCACGGAGGAGAAGTGGATGGTCCGGGGCCAGCACGCAGCAGCTGCTCGGCCCCGGGCCCCGGGCCCTGTCTGCGTCTCAGCCTCTCAGCTGCCAGAAAGAAACCGTAAGAGCTGCAGCTTCGCCGAGAAACAACTGAGGGAGGGGTGAATGAGACCATCAAGACAGGTTCTGCCGATCGTGAACGAGCGTTACTGATGCAGAAAACGGTCTGCATTTGAAAATGATCTGAGCAGAACCAGTAGAAATAAAAACGCTCATGATGAAAAGCCGAAGATGAATGAATGAGCGACATGATCAATTAGACAGAGCTGGAGAGAGGACAGGAGAAGAGGAAACTGGCGCTAGCGGAGGGCTGGGTGCCCCCAGGAAAAGACAGAACTAGATCCAAACCGAGCACACCCAACAGCCATCTCCACACGGACACGGGCCCTACGTGCACAGACGGAAGAGACGGGCCCAGAAGAGGAGGTGGCCTGGGAGCAGAGGGACGTTTTCTAACTGCAACTCAAAAGCCAGGTGTAGTTGGAAAAACGGAACTTGGTAAGTCTGAACCACCACGGGGGGAGGCGGGAGAAGCGGTTAACAGGGCAAAAGCATAAAGAATATAGAGAATTCACCATAAAGAATTCACAGGATAGCTGACAAACTGGGAGAAATTGTTTGCAGACTCTCACAGATAAAAGCTAACACCCCCTGCATATAAAGAAGTCTTAAAAACTGTGGGAACAGAGACTAAAGTCCTGACCGAAAACCAGGCCGAAGGCATAAAGATAGAGAAGAGGCCTCACGCTGCGGTCCCCCCTTATCGGTCAGATGGACAAACAGTAAGGGCCTCTGCCCGCGCGGTGTGGGAACAGAGCCTGCGGGCCACGCCGGGAACGCACGTGCCCGCACCCACTCGCCCGGCAGCGCCCGGCACCAGCCCCCGGCCCCGCACGACGCCTGCTCCTCCTCCATCCGCGGCCACTGGGTTCCTGAGTCCAGAGACACAATCCCACCGCAGGGAAGCACGCCAGCACCAGGGTTCCGCAGGGCACGGCTCTCAGGCGCGATGCGGGCCCCTCCTGGAGGCCTGACCGCCGGACGCAGGAGCAAGGCCTGGCGAGCTGTGAGCGCACGGGCAGGTCGGGGACCGGGGCGGGGAGGAGCCCCGGGAGGGATGGGCGGACGGGCTGGGGCGGAAAAGCCGAGCACACCGGAGCGGCCTGTGGGATGCTCCTCTGAGCAAGGAATTCGCTCATTTGTCCAGGAGGCAAAGTGGGAGGGCCAGGGTGGGGCTGGGAGGGGTGCAGGGCCCAGGGACGGAAGCCAGAAGGTTGGGGGGGATGCACCACCCCTTCAGGCTCCTACACAGCACTGGCCTCGGGGGCCACACTCATGTTCTACATGCTCAAAAAGTAAAAATAAAACTAACAAGTGAAAATACTGCACAGTGAGGTAAAAGCAGAAAGAATGACCCCAAACCCCTACAGATGAAGAGTGTGATGCTCTGGGCCGGGGGAAGGGGCAGGTAAGAACCGGCCCACGCAACCCGGGGACACGGTGTTTGGACGATGCTTGGACTTCACCCCTGAGCAAGGACTGAGCTCCAGTTACTAGGAGTGCTTCTCACAGAGGCGTAGACTAACGACTTCTGGGCATTCTGGGGTTGAACAAATGAGTAAATACATAGTGGAGACCGGGAGCCACGCCTCCCAGAATCCGACACAGAGTCAGTCACATGTACAGCAAAGAGGAAGGGCCCTTGAGGGACCCTGTGAGGTTGGACTGGAGCTGGAAGCAACGTGTGAGTTCATGGGGCTCCAGGTGAGTGTGTGTGCGTGTGTGCCCGACTCAGTGCTCACACAGACATCCGTGTCCCGGCTCTGGGCGCTGGGCGGCACCTCCAGCACGCCGAGCCTGCTTCCTCAATGCCAGCCCCTGGAAACGGACCCCGGCCTCTGCGGAGAAGCAGCTGACTCCGGGGCAGGGGGAGCATGTGGACACGAGAACACCTCCTGTGTCGCAGAATAAAGGGCTCACGGTGCGGGGTCGGCCCGGGGGGCTCCCACCAGCCAGACCTGCGCAGTCTGGGCACCAAACGAGATCATGATGACGACGGGACCACAAGCCGGTCAGTAAAACAGCCCACTGGTCCAAAGGAACCTAAGCATGATCTCTCTGACGGCTTGAGAACTGTCAGGCTTCCCAGGAGGTTCACTGGTAAAGAACCTGCCTACCAAGCAGGAGACGAGGGCTCAAGCCCTGGGTCGGGAAGATCCCCGGAGGAGGAAATGGCAACCCACTCCAGTGTTCTCACCTGGAATATCCCATGGACGGAGGAGCCTGGCAGGTTACGGTCCATGGGGTGCAAAGAGTTGGACACGACTCAGCGACTAAACAACAGCAAAACATAAATACATAAACAAATATATTAGAAAGGGAAGTTTTCTAACAGGGAAAAGCGGATGGCTGAATTAACAAGAAAGGCAGGACTAGAAGACCACCAAGGGTACCATCATCACAGTAACAGCTTTGGGTGAGAATTATCACTGGATACAGAAACCAGAGTCAGAAAATCGGGGCCCCTGAATGCCATGGAGGCCCTTCTTGAGATCGAGGGCTTTATTAGGACACCTGGCAAAACATGCATCAGGCCCCCGAGGAGATAACACTGCGGCATGGTTGGTATTAATAGCTCCCTGAGGTCGGCTGCTGACAAGCTGCCCTTGTTCCCGGGCGACGCCTCAGTTGGGGGAAGGGTGTCCTCTCAACCACTCACTTTCAAATGAGTCTGAGAAAGTTCATTTTTAAAAATACAAACGTATACAGTAATTTTCTGTACTATTCTTGCTGCTGTCTGTAAGTCTGAAATTATAGCAAAATTCAAAGTTAAAAGGAAAAACAGAAAAAGGGCTAAAATTTCCCCAGAATTTTTGAAAGACGTTAACCCCTCACCTTTAGCAACTCCAAAAAACATCAAGATGGATAAAATGAAAACGGAGCAGCAAATTCTTGAGACTAAGACCTCAAAAGCACCGAGAGAGAAGTGGCAGATCCCTGCAGAGATAGGAGTGTGGGCAGGGACATTTAAACGGCAGCGGTGGAACTCTGTGCGCCGACAGTATTTTGAAAGTGCTGGAAGCAACAGCTGTCCGCCCGCAAGTGTCCACCCGTGACAGCAGACCACAGCACTGGGGAGAGAATGCCGTTTCAGACAGACAGAATGTGACAGAGTTTACTAGTGCAGAAACTGATAGAGAAACTTCTCAAGAGTGTCACTGTCAGCAGAGTAAGATCCAAAGAGAAGCAATGGTATGCAAACAGAATAAATATAAGATTAAAATTAGGAAGCTGTACTCATTAAGAAAGACCACAGAGTAAAAAGATAAGACACGTCTGTAAAAAGAAACACACGTCTAACAATGGCTTTGCATCCAGCTACTGGAAGGATATATACACATGTGCGTGCTGCAACCCCCACCACACACACAGCCAGAGATAGCAATTCTACAGATGAATAAGAAAAGAGAGCAAACAGCTGAACAGAAAAACAGGGACACCAAAAGAGAAGCTATCAATGCCCACAGCAGGCCGCTCCGTTCCCTAGGACCTAACGTGAACACGGTAAGATCCAACTTCCGAGCCTCTGGCAGGGGCCCAGGTGGGGGTCAGGGAAGGAGGGCACTGGGCAGCCCCTGGGGACGGACTGGCGCAGTGACCTGGCACTCCACTCCTCTACAGGGACCCTCAGAAGACCCCGCACATGTGCCAGAAAGCACCGCGGAGGATGCCGAAAGCCGCATCTGAAGGTAGCAGCTCCCCAAGGCCCGCTGCAGGGCCATCCACGGGAAAACGAGCACGCTGTGAAAACTCACAAGACCGATCGCTCAGCACCAGCGAAGATCAGTCACAGTGACATGCATAAACATGAATCAGCCTCCAAAATAGTCATGTTCAAAAAAAAAAAAAAAATGAAACATACAGTATGATTCCATTTACATCAGGTTCAAAAACACATAAAATGAGGTCGCACTGTTGAGGAACACGGACAGATGAATTTCTTAAAGCCAAGGGATGGCATATGAATTTCTTAAAAACCAAGGGATGGATTTCTTAAAGCAGAAACACAGAAGCCCTGCCAGCGGCCCCTGGCTTACAGCGGGCAGGGAGTGCACGGCTCCGCCTGGTTCTCTCCTTTAAATGACACTCTTCACATTCTTCAGGAGGTGAAATATTCCATAATCAAAATTAAAATAAATATGTGTGGGAAAAACTTTAAAGGTACACCGGAAGCCGGCTAAGAAAGTAGTAAGTCAATTCAGAAAATAAATGTGAAGGGAACCATGGAGAACTGACCGCGGCACCCCCCAGCCCGGGACAGACAATACGGGCAGGTCCAAATGTGCTAACTAGGGGAACAAGGAAATGAAACCTCTGAGATCCTTTCTGCAGAAACCGGGACTCTCATGGAATCAAAACTGTCTGCTTTGTCACTGCACTTTTCTATTAATTACTGGCAAATACAAAATAGACTGATTATAGCAGGTTTCTTATACTCTGTGAATCTGTTGAGTCTTTGGGAGTTTTCTGTTTATCATCTCTGCTGGTTTTTCACATCTTACCGACACTGTCAACGTTTCAAAGTGAAAGTCACTCAGTCGTGTCCGACTCTTTGTAACTCCACGGACTATACAGTCCATGGAATTCTCCAGACCAGAATACTGGAGTGGGTAGCCATTCCCTTCTCCAGTGGGTCTTCCCAACCCAACAATTGAACCCAGGTCCCCTGCATTGCAGGCAGATTCTTTACCGGCTGAGCCACAAGGAAGCCAAGAACACTGGAGTGGGTAGCCTATCGCTTCTCCAGTGGATCTTCCCGACTCAGGCAACAAATTGGGGTCTGCTGCATTGCAGGCGGATTCTTTACCAACCAAGCTATCAGGGAAGGCCCGTCGACATCTCAAATGTAATGAATAGGTGACTTACTACAGTGCTGCTGTTAGGATAAGGCGTCTAGAAGTTCCCACTGTGAAAAAGGCTTGCTTCTGCTTTCAAATAATCCTTAACTATTTATACAGACTGTTCATTTCCTCCAAATCTGGGGACTTTTTGGTACTCATTATGAAAACTGGACTCATCATTTTTATTTTTTTAAAAAAAAACATTCTCACATATTTCCATAATTTCTCTACTTTCCCTGTGCCACAACGCTCTTGCAACAGAACTTTAGGTTGGGAATAACCAGAGAAGGTGCTCTCAAAGTCTTTCCCCAATATTCCATGTGGGGTTTTACATCTCCACACGTAAGTGCAAGCTGCACAGAATGTTTGTCTCATTTTTGTCTCCAGCAGGTTCTAGAATGAAGGCACTTTCAGTTTCACAGAGTTTGATAATATTTTTCTAACCGAGGCAATCTTAAGGAGGGTCAACATCACATAAACGTTGGGAAAATATTGAGTAAGGAGTAGGTGCTTTAAAGAAACACTCAGGCAAACTAGTATCTATAAGATGGATAAACAACAAGGTACCATTGTATTGCACACAGAACTATATTCAATACACTGTAACAAAGTATAATGGAAAAGATGCAAAACAGAATGTATGCATATGTGTAATTGAGTCACTTTGCTATACAGAAGAAATTAACAGCAGCGTAAATCAACTATACCTCAATAAACTTTTTTCAAGAAAAGAAACACTGAGATGGGTCCTTTATCCCCAAACCACCAGCCCCCAGCACACTCTCACTGCCCGTGAAGGCCAGGAAGGCTGAGCTCAAAGTTTCTAGGAGCAGAGCAAATGTGTTTGCAGAAAAGGCTATTTACTCAGAGTGTTTCTGTCTAAGCTTCTTATTGGAGATTTCTCCCAGTTCCTCCTGCTTGTTTTCTTTATGACTCAGCACTTCGAACGTTGGCATTTATCTTCAAGGTGACTATATTTATTCTGAGAACCTGGATTCAGAAGCAGCTTTCCAAAGATCCACATGGGTCCACTGTGTTCCCTGAAGTTTATATTTTTGCAAAATGACAAAAGGTTCAATGAGATGAAAAATTCTAGCAAGTTCCTTCTGCATCAGCTAGCTATTTATGGGATAAGCGTAATAATCCCTAATTCAATGTAACGTAAGTATAATGCATGTGCAGGTAATCGGTCGCTTTAAATAGCTACAAGTCCTGTGCGCAGGGCCTATGGGCCTGCCGCAGAGCTCCTGTCACCGTTGAGACCACCTGCCCACTCAGGAAGACCATGGAGAAACCCTGATCTGTCAGGTCTATGCGCCCCCCCCAAGCCCCCGCATGGGCGCACACCCCCCCAGGGAGGTCAACACTTCCCCTTGACAGCCCACCACACCTCTTTGGGGCCTCATACCATGGGGGACGAAGTCTTTTAAAGCTCCCTAAGAAAGATACGCTTGTCCACCCCAGATGGACAGCAGCTCCCACAACGTCAAGTCTCAGAGCCCCTCCACTCTCTTAAAAATTATCCAGGACCCCAAAGACCTTTCGTGACATGGTGGGACCTAACAGTATTTGTTGCTGTTTAGCTGCGAGGTCTTGTCTGACTCTTTGAGACCCCGTGAACTATAGCCTGCCAGGCCGCTCTGTCCATGGGATTTCCAGGCAAGAACACTGGGAAGGGCTGCCAGTCTCTTCTCCAGGGGACCTCCCCGAGCCAGGGACTGAACCAGCGTCTCCTGCATTGGCAGGCGGGTTCTTTACTGCTTAGCCAGCAGAGAAGCCCAATCAATATTTACCATGTTAGAAGTTAAAACAGAGAGATTTTAAAAATTATTCACCTAATTCATTTCAAAATAATGATGAACACAGATCACCTAATTTTAGGGGAAAAAAAAAAAATAAGTACCTTTTCTAAAACAGAAAAGAGCTGGTGGAAGGAGGCGCTGTTTGCCAACCCCAGCGGGATCACTCAGGCAGGGAGCCATCACCTCTGCTTCCGAGCTCCGCGTGTTGTGACAGGTGTCTGGGCGGCAGTGACATGGGGAAGCGCCGCGGAGACGCGGCTGGATCCGGGGGCGCATCCAGGATGCTCCAGCTCCACGACTCCAGGATGGCCGTGGGCGGGCCTGTCTGACGCGACGCCGGGAGTCGGCAGGGCGCACAGGGACCGCGGGAGGGCCGGGTCCCCGGTGAGCTCCGTGCACCTGGCCACGCCCGCCGCCCCAGCGCAGCCCCGCACCGCGACCCGGGTCAGCACGTCCAGGGGTAGAGGCAGCTCCCGCCGGGACTTCCCACGGCGCCGCGGGTCGGCACCCCAGGGGGACGCCCCGCTCCAGGACGCTGACTTCCAGCTGAAGGGTCGCCGTGGTGGCTCACACGGGTGACGGACTGACTTCCTTCCAAGGGAACTGCCTGGCAGTCCTCAGGTCTAAATAACCACAGTTGATCTGTGGTTGTTTCTGGCAAAGGGCCGTGTCCCGTGAGAAGAGTGGTTAGTTCAGCTGGCAACTTACTGGCTGAGCAGATCATGGTGCTTCAGCATGCAGAAGAGCTTTCTGGGCATGTCCCCTCATTGCCCAGGATGTCAAAAAGACGTGCGCCCCCAGGGTGGAGACACTGCCCAGAAGGAACAGTCGTCTTGCCTCATCCAGAATATTCCTAACTGAAACCGGCTCCTCAGTGCGATACCCGGCGGGGAGGAAGCCCTGGGCGGTGTGCTGTGGCACCGGCTTTGCTGCCAGCTGGGGCGCGGCACTGTCACCACCGCTGTTCCCGGCCACCAGCAGACACAGCAGTGCAGTGAGAAGCAAAGTCCTGTCTCAGAACTCTTACAGACCACCCCCAAGGGGCTAGGGGACCCCTGCCCATTTGTGAAATAAATTGCTTTCATGAAAACAAAAGCCATCCAGTAATTCTGGCCGACCCCCCGTGAGGCTGCTCTGTGGAGGATATCTGCTGGGTGCCGGGCAAGCCTACAGAGGCACAAAGGTCAGTCTCCGCTTTCCAGGAACACACAGCCTAGCAACACAACGGATCACGCAAAAACACGGGAGGGAGGCCTGCAGCCACGCCTCTGTCTCCAGCTTTTCCCCAGCAGGGACTGTAGGGGAAGGAAGATCCCACAGGATGGAGGGAAGCATCTGAAGGATGACAGCTCGGGCCCAGGGTCAGGGAGGGCTGCGCCCGGGGACAGCCAGGTCACAAACCCACAGGGCCTATGCAGGAAGAAACACTCGCCTCCGAGCAGGTGGAAGTGGCACAAAAACTCAGTTTAGGGATTTCTCTGGCAGTCCAGTGGTTGAGACCCCACCTTCCATTGCAGGCAGTGCAGGTTCGATCCCTGGTCAGGAAGCTAAGATCCCAAAGAATAAAACAGAAGCAATGCTGTAACGAATTCAACAAAGACTTTAAAAATGGCTTATTCAAAAAAAAAATTTTAAGGTAAAACTTAAAAAATTAAAGGTAAAACTCACTAAAAATTAAAAAAAAAGGTGAGAATTGTGCATTGCTCTTAAAATGTTTCACTTATAAAAAACACTGACAATTTCAGAATGAAATACATTTTCTGTAGCGCCCTCTATAATGTAAGTTACAAAATGTCTATCTGGACAAGGATATATACAAAATGGTGTGCATTTATTAAGCACTGAGGAAGTCTGATATAACTCTTCAAAGGTTAAGGATTAACATAATTGAAAGTGTGAAACTGGATGGCAGCTTTTAAAAAAGAAACAGAAACAGCTGTAGTATAACAACGGGAAACTTTTGGCATCTGAGGGATATTTTCAAACAGAAAGTGCTCAGAGAACCTGAATTGCAAACCCAAGTAGGACAAGCAAAGGCCAAAATTTAACCACAGTTAGCGGAAAGAAACACATCCCGGAGGCGCCTGACAAGAAAGCCAGTCCTGCTGCAAATCACCAACGTGAGCAGAGAGGTCCACTCTGCGCGGTCTCGGAAAGTTAGGAAAAGAGGAAAATGAAAGCGAAGAGGACATAGCGACTTGGGTCTCTAAATAGTGTCAATTAAACATGAGAACAGCAATGTTGAAACCCATTAAAACAAAATAAATAAATCCTGCATAAACAAAGCTTCCCGTGAGGCCCAGGGCTCTGTGTGTGGGCTCCTGGTGGGCCCTGGGCGAGGCCAGGGGTCTGAGTGTGCCCCCGAGGCGCTGGACATCGCCAGTGAGGACATCGTGTCCTGGATCCCTGGGCAGAAAATCACGAGGCTCCAGGCTGGCAAACTGAGGATGTGGCCGGCAGGGCCCTAATCCCATGAGACTACGAGTAAGAGGGGGTGTCAACCGTGAACCTCGGCTGAACTCCGCCTGCTCTGCCCCCCGTACAAAGTCGTGCCCGCCGTTCTCAAAGTCTGCATCCCTGGAGCATCCTTGGAGCATCCCTGGAGAGGGGGGGCACCTGAGTGGGGAAGGGGAAGGGAGGTGCGGACTTGAGGACACAGTGGCAGGGACTGGAGCCAGAGAAGGAGAAACTGTAGATGTGGCGGCCACACCTCTGTTTAGGAAAAGCAAGACTCAGGATGTCCCTGGTGGTCCAGTGGTTAAGAATCTGCCTGCCCACACAGAAGACATGGGTTTCCTCCCCGGTCCGGGAGGATCCCACGTGCTGCAGAACAACTGAGCCTGCGTGCCACAACCACTGAAGCCGCAGGCTCTGGAGCCCACCCTCCCCAACAAGAGAAGCGGCAGCAAAGAGGAGCCCCCGGCCACTGCACCCAGAGAAAGCCCAAGAGCAGCAATGAAGACCCAGAGCAGCCCAAAGTCAATCAGTTATTTCATCAATGTTTTACAAAAAGCAAGATCTGTACTGAGCTGAGATTGTAGCTCTGACTGCCTCCAAAGAAAACCTTTAAACAAGCCATGCCCTCTTCACTCAGAGATGCTGAAACAGTGGGATACCCAAGACAAGGGACGCAGCTGAACCCTGCCTCTACCCCACGTGCAAAACTGAACTCAAAACAGATCAAGGACCTAAATGGAAGAACTAAAACCAGAACGCTCTTAGAAGAAAACAGAGGGGAACCTTCATGACATTAGAGTCAGCAGTGGGAGCTTCTATATGACCCCAAAAGGATGAGAAACAAAAGAAAAAAAAAAATAAACTGGACTTCATCAAAATTAAAATGTCTGCACATCAAAGGACACGCATTATGGAGTAAAAAGACAATCCATTGAATCAGAGAACTATTTGCAGAGCATAAAATCCAGAATATATGGAAAACCCCTCCAACTCCACAACAAAATACAAACCACTCAATTCAAAAATGAACAAAGGACTTGAATAAACATTTGTCTGAAGGAGAGACACACATGGCCAACAAGCAGGGGAAGAGATATTCAGTCCATTAGACATCAGGGCAGTGCAAATTAAAACCACAGTCAGACACCACTTCACACCAGCAGAAGGTTATCATCAACAAACAAGCAAACAAACCAAGAAGGAAAATAACAAATGTGGGGGAAATATGGACAAATTGGAACCCTCTGGTATTGCCAAAGAGAATGCAGAATGGCACAGTCACTGTGGGAAACAGTTCAGCCGTCTTTCAAAAGTTAAAAACAGAATTCCCATATGACCCGGCAGTTCTATTCCTAGGTATCTTCCCCAAAGATGCAGAAGCAGAGACTAACAGACAACGTGCACGTCAGTGTTCGCAGAAGTGTTATTCACAACAGCTAACAAGTGGAAACAGCCCAAGTGTCCATCAGTGGATGAATGGATACACAAAACATGACCTATACAAACAATGGAATGTTATCCAGCCTTAAAAAGGAGCGAAATTCTCATGCATTGTGCAACACGGATGACCCTTGAAAATACTGTGCCAAGTGAAATAACCCAGACACAAAAGGATAAACATCCGTGATTCCACCTGTGTGCGACGTCCCGCAGAGACAGGCTCACAGGGACAGACAGCAGCCCAGGGGTAAACAGCAGAGAGGAACGGAGCTCATCCTTACAGGGAAACGGCTTCTGTTCGGGATGAGGAAAACGTTCTGGAAATAGACGGTACTGATGATGACATAACACTTGAAGGTACCACACTTAAAAACGTTAATGCTCAGGCCGTCAGTCTGTGTTATTCATATCTCACGACAATTTAAAAAGCACAGCAAGCAGACAAACTGGCATACGTGTTGGTAAAGGAGCTGAGGTAACAGCCAAGCATCAAAAGAGAATGAGCAGTCATTTTATTAACTAGTGCGGAAGGAACCTGAGGACGGGAGGATGAACACAGAGGGGGGCTGGTCGCAAAAAGGAAACAGGTGGCTCTTTAAACCCCGGTGATGTTTCTCAAGAGCCCCCAGGCCCTCCTGCTGAGCACCGCCCAAGCCTGCAGCCAGAGCCCCTGCCTCCACCGCGACGGCCACCTGGGGCGGTTGATCGTCTCTCCAGGAACGCGCCCGGCCGGGTTCCCGGAGAGACACAAACCGGAGGCCCCCACACAAGACGCAGAGAAAAAGGCGACCGCATCCCTCAGCCGCGGCTCCTCGCAGCTGCACCTGCTCGGGCGAGCGCCAGGCTTTAGCCCCAACGATGAACCAACGGCCTTCCTGCACAAGTGTCTGCGAGTCTCTGATGTGCAGAGCCACAAGGAAGCGCGAGCTGGCCTGCGGCGTCCCTGAGCACAGGGGCCAGCGCCCAGCCCCACGGCTGAGCTGAAACTCTGGGAGGCTCCTTCCGGGGTGATGGGGTGGCTACAGCAGGGGAGCGGAGGGGCCCTGCTCCTGCAGCAGAAGGCGCACTGGCTTCCAGACCCTGCTTCTGGCCACGACGTGGGGCCCCAGGGTGCAGGTGGCAAGACTGGCCTCTGCTGCCCACCCGGGACAGGGAGATCCTCTCATCGGCCCAGCATGCAAGTCAGCATCTCAGACACCCAGTCTCCGCTGCTCACTTACGGGTGCTCCTGGAAAATGTGGCCCTCACCCCAGCCTGAGCACAGGCCGCAACAATCAGAGACGGAGAGCCTTGATGGCCCATCACTTCTTCTCCTGAAGGTGGAAGCAAGCCCACTCTCCCAGGCCTGTCCCGCCAGACCACTCGCCACACCAGTTAGGAAGGCAAGCTCCTTGAAGATGTCCTGGAGGCCAGGATTTCTGCAGGACTCCCCTGTAGCCGGGCTCAGTTACAGCGTGCCGACTGCCCAGACGACCCATGGAAACACTGGAGGCCCAGGCTCTGTCTCCGAGTCACCCTGGAAGAACCGTGACGCAGGTCTGAGCCCGCTCCCCTGTAAACTGAGGCTTTGGGGATGGCGTGTCATTTGCTTTCCAGCCCTTTCTGATGACGGCCAGAGCACTGCCAGGGCGCCTGGGCGGAAAAGCTTCCACGGAGAGAACTTCGGGATGGGACTCTGCCCAGGGACTCACGGAAGATCGCTCAGGCTGATGAAAAGAGTCAGAGGAGTTTTACAGGAGGCTGCACAAGGCTTAGGGTCTGAAGGGTGAGGGCTTCCCAGAGGCCGAAATGAGACTGAAACCTCATGCACAGACGACCCCCTGGGGGGAGGCAAACACTCCTGACGGTGAAGGCACGGTGTCACCGACATGGGAGACCGGGGTGAGAGCTGCACACTTCAGTACAGAAGGCACGTCTCTGCCAGCCCCGCCGCAGTGACCCATCGAGCATCGGTCCGGGGAGCTCAGGCCCTCGGAGGAAGGGCCTGGCCGCACACAGAGGCGCTGGGCGCCTTCCCCCGGCCGCTCCTGCTGGCGCTCCCAGGGCCGCCGAGCTGGCCGGGAGTCAGAAGCGGCGGGGCTGGGCTGGCTGTTTATGTCTGATCCGGACAACAGAGGGCTTATGACGACTTGCTGACGCGAGAGCACCCCGACGCCGCATGCCAGAAGTCAACCGGGGGAGGAGGAATTCTTTTTAAGAAACCACTTGGCGGCCACAGCCCTGCCTGATGGGCTGAGAGTGTAAGCTGAGCTCTTCCTCCAGGCCCCGGGCCGCCAGGGAGCAGCAGCACGCCCGGCACCCACAGGCCACAGGGTCAAGCTTGGGCAGAGCTCCCGGGCCAGGAGAGCGAGGCCCAGAACCGGGTGCGGAGTCCAGCCGCGTGGCCCGCCCTGCCCTCCGTGGGCCGCTTCTCCCCAGACGGAAGCCAGGGCCTCCGCCGGCCTCTCAGGGCCAAGGCGACTCCAGAAGTTCCTGGGGGACCACTGCGGGCTGGGCAGACCTGCAGGTAGGTTCTCCTACTGGGGCGATGCGTGCCCCCCGTCTTTTCATGGTGGCAAAACGACTTCCTCAAGAGCTGGCTTTTAAAGTTTGCAATCACTAACCACCAAGAAGGAAAATGTGAAAACACAGACGTTTGATCCCGGTCCATGGTCTCAGGGCAGCAGGCCCGGGAGTCGTGCACCCGGGGGGGCGGGGGGGGGGGGGGCGGCAGAGAACAAGGTCGCACAGGCCCCCCCCACCCGCTGGCCTCGCGTGCCTGCCCCCTGCCTGCTGGGGTCCCCCCCTCACTGACTCCCCACTCTGTGCCGCCCCTGCCCCGGCAGCAGCAGGTGGGACCATCTGGACCAGGGGGGCAGTTGGTCTTGGCCGGGGGAGGGGAGGCCGATGGGCAGACGTGTGCAAACACCCTCGCTGGAATCTGCTTTCAGAAATGATGTCAGTGGTTCTCAAGTTTCAAACACAAAAAGACACGGGGTGTTTATGTTTATCGAAAGGGCCTGAGCCTGACAAGGGTGATGAACGTGAAACTTGCCAGACGCTCGGGGCTGGGCCTGGGCCCCGTGACAAGGACGGCAGCTGCCACGCTGGGCAGAGCCAGGCCGGGCCGCACGCTGGCCCCGCCAACCCTCACAGCAGCCCCCCGAGACTAGCCTCTCCGTGTGACCTCAATCCTCAGATGCTGAGCCCAGAGGGAGGGTCATCCGTTCCCTGGGGGTCCAGGGTGGGATCCCCGCAGCCCACTTCCAGAGGGCACTCGGACAGCACCGGGGAGCCCAGAGGAGGAGGCTGTGAGCGCCTGAGGGCACCTCACCAGGCCCATCACAAGTACTCTGTCCTTCCGGCTGCAGGGGGCACATGAGAAGGGACAGGGCGGCCACACCACTGCCGTGCCTCTGCCTGGAGGGCACCGCCTCCCCCTCCCCAAAGTAACGAGCCACGAGCTGCCACCCCCCAAGGGAGCCCCGCGCTGTGTCCCAAGGGCACGTCACTCGCCAACACAGACGCCGGTTGCAGCACCTCCCAGGCCACACGGGGAGCCTGCTTGTGGTGCCCTGGTGACCTGGACCGAGGCACCCCAAGAGGCCAGGGAGGGGGAGTCCTGTGCAAGAGCAGGAGCTGCCAGGCCAGCGGCGGCGGCGTGTCCTGCCTGGGCCTCTAGACGAGAACGACCGGGCCCTGCCAGCTGCCTGGACGCAGGCCTCGGCGCTCAGCAGGGCAGGCAGCGCTGCAGCAAGTCCCAAGAGGCGTGTGGCCAAGCAGGCCTGCCGGGGCCCCAGCCCTCTGAGAGGCTGCTCCCCACCACCAAGTGGGCACAGACTGCCGCTGACCCCCAGGAGGAGCCGGAGTTCCCAGGTCAGCCAACCCTCAGGCTTGCTTATCTCCAGGCAGGACGCGCATTCCAAAAAAACAAAGTAACTGACTGCAGTGCTGAGATGGGCTCCCGGTCATAAAGCCTCACCTCCTGCAGGGAGGAAAATGCTGGCTTCCTGAAAACTAGCAATCTGTAATTCAACTGTCTTTAAGTAAAATTATGCATTGAAGCTGAAGCTCCAATACTTTGGCCACCTGATGTGAAGAAAAGACTCATTGGAAAAAGATCCCGATGCTGGGAAAGACTGAGGGTAAGAGAAGGAGACGACAGAGAATGACATGGTTGGATGGCATCACCGACTCAATGGCCGTGAATTTGAGTAAACTCCGGGAGTTGGTGATGGACAGGGAGACCTGGCGTGCCGCGATTCATGGGGTCGCAAAGATTCGGACACAACTGAGCAACTGAACAACAGCAAAATTACTGACTGACCACCACCAGCAACAAAATTATATTTATTTTTAAAAGATCTAAATTAGCAACTATAGGAGAAAATATACTTCTAAAAAACCAAACATGGTATTTATAAGGTACCCACATTACATGCAATGCATGTGTTAGAAAGCAGAAAAAGTGAATTTTAATGGCAAAAGTAGTTTCCACCCAAGCCTCCTCCCCCCCCAAAAAAGCCATTAAAGAAGAGATGCTGTCTCACACTGCTGCCCCTAAGTATAAAAATCCCCGTCGCTATTTGCTGACCTGTGGCTTACTTCCAACCCTGCCAGCCTTGGCTGCCACTTGAACGTGAGAGCCATGGACTCTCAGAGGAGGAGGAGGGAAGTGAGAGATCTTCACTACCTGACCACACCCCCTTCTCAACACACAATGGGAACGGGGCCTAGGGCTGCATGAGCTCCGCCCTGCCCAGTGCAGAAACCGTCGCTGCTATAGGCAGGACATTAATGGCACGAAAAGCCATGTCCTACGAAATCATTCTCAAGCTAAATCTGGAATGAATTCTTCATTCGCTCTGGGGGGAAAAAAAAAAAACAACAAGTAAGTTAAAAGCAAGGGGAGGCGGTGGGGGAGGCAGGCTGGCAGGAAGGCGCTCGCCAAGTGTGTGCGGCACTCAGATCTGGGGACTGGACGTTTATAAGGTGTGACATCAATCACCTCGTAAAACACCCAGGCAGAAGTGCCGCGTGAGCAGCCCCGGGCCGCAGGTACGCCTCGGTCCACTATAAAGTGCGCCCGGCAGTTCCTTCGCTGAAGCGGGAAGGTCAGCGCACGCTGGGACAGCCACCCGGGAACCCTTCCACACACTACGTGGCACCTTCCACTTTGGCTCCGGCCAACTAGCCCACGTCGGGCCAGCCCTGCGGCACAGCGGTTAACACGGAAACATACACGTGCACCGTGAAGGCTGGGGAGTCAGAGAGCTACCAAGGCAGACCTGAGGGGCCAAGACCGCAGAGACCCAGAAACAGACAGCAGGGCCCGGCGTGCGCCCATTTCCCCCAAGAGGCCTCTGCTGACACACCAGGGTCCACGGGGGGTGAGGAGCAGACCCTGGGAAGGGAAACGCCTTCAGAGCCTGCCCCTGCGAGCGTCCCAGCTGGGACGCTTACATGTTAGCTGACTCACTGGAAAAGACCCTGATGCTGGGAAAGACTGACGGCAGGAGGAGCGGGTGACAGAGGATGAGATGGCTGGATGGCATCACCGACTGGATGGACGTGAGTGTGAGCAAGCCCCGGGAGTTGCTGAGGTACAGGGAAGCCTGGCGCGCTGCAGTCCATGGGGTCGCAAAGAGTCAGAGAGGACTTAGCAACTGAGCAATGAACAACAGCAAAAGAATGAATACCACCTCACAATTACAACAAGGAGTTTTAAAATATCATTCTCAGTAACTGACAGAAAAAGCAGACCACAAAAATCAGTAAAGAAACAGAAGATCTGAGCAAGGTGATTAACATATTTGACTTAACAGACACACACAGAATTGACGAATCTCAATTATATTCTCTTCAAATAAATATAAAAATCTATCAAATTGGCTATATAATGATAAAGCAAAATACAAAAAGTTTTTAAAAACTGATAGTAAATACAAATTCAGTGACCATAATGAAATTAAAGTAGAAATCAGTAACAAAAGCAAAATACTAAGGAACTCACAAAAGGCTGAAATAAAGAAAGAAAATAACCCATGAGCCAAAGAAGAAATCAAAAAGGAAATCAGCTATTATCCTAAACTGAATCACAACGAAAATAACAGTAAAATACCTGTGTGATCCAGAAAAGTCAAATATAAGTGAAAATTACTGCTTTAAGAGGATGCACTATGAAAGAAGAAAATCTGGGAATAAATTCAATGACCTAAATATTTGTCTCAATTACTTTAAAAAAAAAAATAGTAAATCCAGAGAATAAAAGGAAATACTAGCAATAAGATCAGAAATTGATTTTTTTTTAAAAGAATATCTAATAGAAAGAAGAAAATCAAACATGGTTGTTTGCAAATATTAAAACAACTGTCCCAGAAAGTCCAGTGGGGAAAAAAGAGAAAGAATAAACAAGCAATATGAATGAAAGAGACATCAGTATAAATCCTATGAACACTACAAAGATAACACGAGAGTATTTAAAAACCTACACCAGTACATTTGAAATTTTAGACAGAAAGAAAAAAAATTCTGAGAAAAACTAAACACATCAAAATTGACACAAGAGAACTAGAAACTTTGAATAGTCCTACATCAGTTGAGGGTATAATTTAGAAATCATCCTACTAAGAAAACTACAAGATAGGTTCACCAATGAATTCTTCCAAATATTTAAGAAAGAAGTAACAACATAACCTTATCTAAACTCTAATCCACTGAAGATCAGACAACTATGGCCCAAGGCCGGATCAATCTGTGGCCTCACTTTGTACCATTTGCTGAGTGAGACTGGTTTTTACAAGTTTAAATGCCTGTTTTTTTAAAAAAAAGGCATTTAAAAGTTTAAAAAAAGAAGAAAAATATGCAATGGAAACCATATGTGTTCCACAAAATATTTACCATCTGATTCTTTAAAAAAAATTCTGTCAACTCTAGGAATAGAAAAAGAGGATAATCTCATTCCATTTTAAGAGGCCAGTATAAACTTCATATTAAAATTGAACAAAGACATTTCAAGGAAAGAAAACCACAGACCAATTTCACTCATGAATTTAGATGAAAAAAAAATTAAGCAAAATAGAAGCAAAATGAATTCAGATAAAAGAAGAATAATATATTATACTCAAGTCGGATTTACTAAGAAAGGTAAGGCTGGTTAACATTCAAAAAATATTCAAGAAAATTCATCACATTAATCAAACAGAAGGGGGGAAATCATACAATTAATAGATGCAGAACAAAATGTAATATATTGTTTGTCACTGTTGTTTAGCCCTAAGTCACTTCTGACTCTTTGCGACCCCATGGACTATAGCCCGCCAGGCTCCTCTGTCCTTGGGATTTCCCAGGCAAGATCATTAGAGTGGGTTGCCATTTCCTTCTCCAGGGGATCTTCCCGACCCAGGGATTGAACCTACATCTCTTGAATTAGCAGGTGGGCTCTTTACCACTGAGCCACCTGGGAAGCCCTATATTAAGTTGAACCAAATGAAAGTGTCATTTTTGTAAATTGAAAAAGATCAAACATCTGCATACCATATGGTTCAATCTAGTATTTTAACTGACTCATGAGAAAATTCAACTAATAAGAACAGAAGACAACTGCATTGGTCTGATAGACTGTTACAGAAAACCTACAGCAAAGTTCATATATAATGATGAAATGTTGAAAGTTTTTCCCTTGATATTCAAACAAGACATAGATGTTCACTACCACTAATTCTGTTTAACATTTGATTGAAGGCCCTAGACAATTCAATAAAGCAAGAAAAATACATAAAAAGTTTAAAACTTGGCAACCAAAACAATAAAACGTCTACTATCCACAAACAGTATACATTAATATCCCAAAGAATGTACAGATAAACTAGAAAATAATAAGCCAACTCTGAAAGCTGTCTAGAGACAAAGTGGCTACACAAAACCTAAGTGTATTTCTAAATACAAACAAACGGTGAAAATTTTTAAAGGCATCCCATAAAATACCTAGAAGCAAATCTAACAGACAGTATGAAAGAACTCTGCCCTGTGAAACACAAAACAAAAAACATGATTGAGACAATTAAAGAAGACCCAAACAGAAAGATGTATCATATCCACGGAATGGAAGATTAAAACAAACTGATTTTATACAGAAGCCAATGAAATGCCAATCGAGATCCCAGTAGGTATTCTGTTGAAATTGAAAAGTTGATTTTAAAATTCATATGGAAAGGCACTGGGCCAAGAAGAACCAAGACAGCCTTTAAAATGATTCAAAAAAGCTGGAGGACAAACAATAGCAGCTGTTAGAAGCAATCACAAGCCTCCATTAGTTAACTCTGTGCTGACTGACACACAGATAAGGTCCAGGCACAGGCTCACACGTATGACCGTGACTGAGGACGAGGTGCCAACACGCAGCAGTGGAGAAAGGATGCAGCTTTTAACAGGATGATGGGCCAACTGGCCATCCAGACGGGAAAACCAACCCTCGTTACTACTACACATCCTCCTTTCTAAAAAATCAATTATAGGCAGACCACAGATCCATTTGGTAAAATGACACTTCTAGAAAATAATAGACTACAAGATTAAACCAGTCCATCCTAAAGGAAATCAACCCTGAATATCCACTGGAAGGACTGATGCTGAAGCTGAAGCTCCAATATTTTGGCTGCTTGATACGAAGAGCAGACTCACTGAAAAAGATCCTGATGCTGGGAAAGATTGACGGCAGGAGGAGAAGGGGGCGACAGAGGATGAGATGTTTGGATGGCATCAGCAACTCAATGGACATGAATCTGAGCAAATTCTGGGAGATAGTGAAGGACAGAGAAGCCTGGTGTGCTGCAGTCCATGAGGTCACAAAGAGTCGGACATGACTTAGCTACTGAACAACAACAACAACAGAAAATAACAGACTCTTTCCATTGCATTCAAACAGGCATAAATAAAATGACCAGTAGCTGGACAATGTGAAAATTAAGAACATCTGTTCATCAAAGAGCATCATTAAGAAAAGTGAAGAAGCAACCCACAGACTTAAGAGAAAACAGCTAAGGAAACAATCAACAAAGAATTCATCTCTTGCCTACGAAAACAACGACCAGTCAGTAGAGAAAATAAAGACAATTGAATCTTTTAAATGAGCAAAAGATTTAAACGGGCATTTCAGCAAAGGGGACATCTAGCTGTTTGATAGATATGCGACAGGACGCTCTGCAAGTTCAGTAACTGGGGATATGTGAGACACGTCGCAGTGGCCAGCACAAAAAGGAATCAGAGTGCCACGCGCTGGCCGGTGGGCAGCCAGTAGGCCTCTTGGAGCGTAACCTGACACAGAAAATCTGAAAATCGGGCTCACGCACACCTTATCAAAAGAATGCGTGGGAATGTAACGGGAGCTCTGTGTGTAAAAACCCCAGCCTGAAACCACCCAGGTGTCGTCAACAGACAACAGATAAACCATGATCTGCTTATACAATGAAATATCACACACCCAGGCAGAGGAGCACACAGCTCTGGGCCACGTGGTGTCAGTCAGCCTCACAGACAAATCGTCGAGGGAAGGAAGCCAGACAGAACAAGAAGATGTTCTGTGGCTGCGTTTGTATTAGGGAGACCGAGCCTAGGCGTGAGAAGCTGCAGAGGAGATTCTGGGGCGGGGCAGGGAAGGGGCTGGATAAGGGTTTCTGGAGTCCCCCGAGCTCTCCTCTTCCCACTCTGCACACGCTCACCAGTGTTTCCCTCCTGTGAGAATTCAAGAGGAGCACTGACGGTCTGTGCATCTGAAGATGCGTGTCTTACCCCAATGCAAAGCTCACGCAGCATTGGGAACCGGCAGGGCAGCGCTGTCTGGGGAGGCAGCAACAGTGAGAAGGCTGGACAGAAACCCTAACCCTCCCCCGAGTGCCTCCTTAACTGAGCGACATCACACCCGCGCACAGCCATAAAGAAGAATAGGAACTTGTTCTGTGCTGATCTGGGCTCCCCTTGTGGATCCGCTGGTAAAGAAGCCGCCTGCAGTGCGGCAGTCCTGGGCTCGATCCCTGGGCCGGGAAGATCCCCTGGAGAAGGGAAAGGCTACCCACTCCAGTGTTCTGGCCTGGAGAATCCCATGGACTGTATAATCCACAGGGTCACAAAGAGTTGGACACACCTGAGCGACTTTCACTTTCGCTTTCTGTACTAATTTAGAACAATCCCCAAAGAGAAAAGTTAAAAAGCTGGGTGCCTAAGCACCTGCAGTCTTCTAAGTATCATTCATAAATAGAGACTGGACAAGAGAGAACACCTATGCATTTATTTTTTTAAAGTTTATCGATAGACCTTACCAAAAGCGGAGTAGACAGGCAGAGTTCCCATGTGCTCCACCAAGCAGCGCTGCGCTCCGCTGCCGCGGCAGTGACCTTCACACAGCCTTTCTCGGGTTAAACCTTCTCATGATAGCTGCGGGACACTGTACTGGCAGACTCGTTCTTAGTGAAGTACAGGTGGGCTACAACGCGTGGGGCGTGGAGCCACGTGACTCGGTTTATAGGTGCACGCTGATTCTTTTCCGTTACAGGTTACTACAGGACATTGAATATACTTGTTAAGAAGTTCCTGTGTATCATCGTTGAGATTCCACGTGTAAGTGGTATCATATGCTATTTTTCTGTCTGTCCTAGTTCACCTAGTGTGATAATCCATAGTCCACCCAAGTTTCCGCCCGTGGCAACATTCCATTCTTTATACTGATAACGGTATTTTTAAGTCAGGTCACCGCTCCCTTCAGAGCCCCTCGTATCCACCCCAGGAGCCCGCCGGGCCCCGTGCTGCTTTGAGTCCGCACGTCTGTCTCCCCAGGCTCCCCTGGGCTGTGACAGCTGGCTGCCGACAACGCTGAGGGTCTGGAGACGTGGGGCGGGTGTATCACAAGACACCCCTCTATGGGGGCCGGACGGCTGGCACGACCAGGACTCAAGGTGGCCCCAGGGGCAGGAAGGTCACAGAGGTGAGGCGCCATCATCTGCACACAAATTAATCAGAAATTCCCGGAGAACACACATGCCCCACCGCACGGGCGGTACAGAAGAGTGAGCGAAGAAAGCTGGCTATCTCTCTCGAAGAGGAGGAGATTAGGGCTCCTCAGAGTAAACAAAGTGAGCCCAACTTTGGCAGACGGGGAGAAGAGCCGGGGCTGCCGTCCCAGTCACGCGTTTGGTGACGGGCAGCCGCGTCCCACGCCGCCGCTGCTGGTCCTCTCCTGGGCCCCGTGAGCTTCCCACGGCGAGGGTGCGCGAGCAGCACCCGCGTCTGCAGAGCCCACTTCTGCCCCCAGACAGATGGGGTCACCCCACGGCCCTGCCTTCCCAGGGACAACGCGAGCTGCTTCGGCTCAGGGCCATGGACCGGGCCCCAAGGGGACCCGCGGGCAGCTTGGAAGCGGCCCGACTCGGGACCAGTGACGACTCACAGGGAGCACGAGCGGGGCCGGCTTGCTCCTCCTCGCTGCTGTCTCTGCCGGGAGGGAAAGCCACAAAGGGGAGGAACCGCTCAGACGCCTCCTCCCCGCGGATGGGCGCGGACAGAGAGAAGCGGAGGTGGGTTTGTGAGTTTCTGGCCCGGAGTCCATGGCGGGCTGCAGGAGGGCACCCCACCAGGCCCATGCCCTGGGGAAGCGGCGCCTCCGTCCCACTCATCCCCCAGGTCCCGGCTGCTCACAGAGGACTGCAGGGTGAAGGAGGGGCAGCTCAGCTCTCAGCTGGGGGTCCAGGCCCCCAGGGGCACCGGCTCACCTTCGTCCCCAAGCAAACCCCCCTGAGGCCCCCCTGGGCGCCTCGCTGGCACCCCGAAGCTGGTGTGTCCCGAGGGCAGGGGGCTTCTTCTCCCTCGCCTCCCTGCTCAGCCCCTCATCCCTTCCTTGCACCCCAGCAGGCCAAAGTCCCCACTCCCCTCCAGTGGGGTGGGACCTGAAACCCGTTTCCAGCCCCTGCAGAGCACGTGGGACTCTGTACTTCTCCAGGCTGACCCTCCGCCACCCCTGCCCCCAGGACGGGCGTCAACATCGAATGGCGTGAACTTTCCAACTCACATGCTGCTAAATAAGGTACCATTCCACGCTCAGAGTCTCTTCGTGTTTGCTTTTTAAATTCAAAACTAGAATTTGATATTCAGAATTGAGATATCACTCTATAAAATGCGAGACAAATTCGTACTTTTTCCAGGCCTTTTCTTAAATCTGCTGCAGCTGTCACGGAACTTCTTTGGGTTTGGATGAGTATAGTTTAGGAGTGACAGAAACCACTGCAATCAGGGAGGCTCTGAGCTCAGTCAATCTAGGAGATTCCAGAAGCTTCCAAAGCATGAGGGAGGCTCAGCTGCAAACAGCACTTCAGCCAGTGGTGGAAGGTTCCAGAGCAAGATGCTCAGGTCACGTGAGGCAGGCGCAGCAGCTCCTGCCCCCGCCCAGCGTCCACTAGGACCTGAGCTTCCACTTCCTATCCGCAGAGTTTTGTTTCCAGCAAGCATGCGTTTGTAGAACTGACTTGAGAGGGATCCACAGTAACTGTGAAGGCAACAGAGGATGAGATGGCTGGATGGCAGCCCCGATTCAGTGGACATGATCCTGGAGAAAATTCTGGAAGATGGTGGGGACAGGGAGGCCTGGCATGCTGCAGCCCATGAGATCACAAAGAGCTGGACATGACTTGGCTACTGAACAACAAAATGGGAAAACTATGGATTTGGTTGACATAAAACTGGAAAATACAGACCCTGGCTTTGTAGAAAATATGGGTGAATATGTTATCTCGATCAGTGATTTAACCCATGTCTTAAAATGAATATAAACGCCCACACCTCGAGCCATCTGTCTGCCCCTGTCCAGGTGGAGTCCAGCTGCCCTCCGGGGGAAGAGGGGATATGTAACCCTCCAGTGTGTGGCTGTCCACCCAGGGGTGGCAGGCCAGGCCCAGTTACACTGGATGCCCATCCCTTTCCAGGGTGGAAGGTCTAGATGTTGACCGTGACTACAGGGCCACCTTACACGGGCCCCTGACCCCTCTGCTCCAGTGCGGGGCTCCAGAGGGGGTAGACACGGGCTTGTCCACCTGCCACTGCACCACCTTCCACCAACCTCATGGGCAGGTACCAGGCTGAAGGCGAAGTTCAGTAGCCAGCGTCCTTCTGAAGGGCGAAGGCCGGGTACAGGACAACGCAACCTACCTCTGGGAGGCAGCCAAGGCAGGCCAAGAGGCCCTCCAGCCGTCCTGCCGCGGAGGTGGCCCGGTCAGCACACAGAGCCGGGGACATGCGGCTGCTCGGCCCAGTGGCGAAGCCAGCCTCCCTGCCCACCCGGCGCCTCCCAGCTGTTCCAGAACTGGAAATGGTTGAGAAGCACCAGCATAATGTTCTCGCAGACAACACGCAATGTGAGAAAGGCTCTTTTCTTCTCACAGATAACACGGGTGTTTGAAACCGTACCCCTCAGTCCGAGCAGGCTCACCCCATAGGAACACACACGGCCCAGAGTCCTCCGCAACCTCCCGGGAAAGGCCTCAGAAACGGCATCTCCTTCGGAACCACAGCTGCTGAGGCCGTGTCTGAGCCAATCGGTCACCGGCCCACTCACAGCAGGGTCCACGTAACGTGGGCTGGAAGCTGGAGCTCCCAGTTTAGAAACTGGATTGCCTGTAAATGCGAAGGAACCCTCGCCCAGAGGGCCTCAGGGGCCGAGTCCTTGGCCCCGCGGGGAGCTCAGAGAAAGGCCAGCTGCGAACAGAGAAGGCCACGTCCCGGTCCAGGCCGGGGCCAGCGGCCGTGTGAGCCTGACCCTGGGCAGACAGACCAGCCAGTGAGGCAGAACGTTGAGACGAGAGAGGAAGGGGCGGGAAGGCTGGACGCAGAGGAGGGCAGAGCGGGGACCACGCCCCGCCCGGGGGTCCCCCTCTGCAGCACGTGGGGGCAGGGACGAATGGACGTCCGGGGTCTGGGGTCTCCCGGCTCCACGCAGCAGCTCATCACCCACCAGGCCCTGCTGCCCCCTGCCTCCGGGACGGCTCCAGCCCCCATGTGACACCCGGCGTGCCCAGCTGGCTCCTCACCCAATAGTGTGGCTCCAGCCCCCTTTCCACGCCACCACAAATGCCATGGATGGCCGGGGAAATGACAGAAGGGAGCCCAATCCTAGAAGGACGGAAGGGCAGACAGACGGCTGCACTCTTCTCAGAAGCCCCATGGCCCTGGTGGGGGTGGCTGAACTGAACGCCTTGCCGGCCGCTTAGATCCCAGGCAGCGTGTGTCCCGAAGGCTGAGCTCCTTGGGACGGAAAAAACTCAGTGGGGTTTCAGCACTTTCAGGCCAGGTCTCCTGCGGGCACTGAGTTCAGACTCTCCCCTGCGATCCTCCAGCCCTCACCTTGGCTCCTTCGCAGTGGAGCTGATGAACTGGAGACTGACACCCACCCCTTCCAAAAACGACATTGACGGCCAAAACCGCATCCAGCAAAGAAGCAGCTCCCCAGGGTGCAGCGTCGTCTGGGAGGACGAGGACGCAGGGTTCCCCACAAGGGCCCGGGAGACGAGGACCCCACAAGCACAGCCCTCAGGCCAGCAGCCGCCTGCACCCCGCCCCCACTCCAGAGCCTCAGACCCCCCACGAGGAGCGCCCCTCTGACCTGGTCCCTCTCCAGCAGCCACGCCACTGTCCCTGTCACTCAGGGACCTGTGCTCACCTACAGCTAACAGGTGGCCACAGGCACCCACCAACCTCCGATGCAATCCTGACCCACCGCCCCGTCTTCATCCTCATCACTGTCAGTGACTCGATGCCAACACACAGTGAGTCTCCGGCATGGCGAAACACAAAGGCCCTCATCTCCAGCTTCAGCTAAACCTCCCAGCAAAAATCTCTGCCCTCCAAGGTCTCTGCCCTCCCCAGCGCCTCCCCAATTTTCTAAAAGCTCTTTCTGTGTATTAACACCTAAGAAAGAGATCCATTACCCCCCTTCCTCCCATTCCCTGATGCTTTCAGTGAGAGTGAAATAAAGCAGTCAGCTCCCCGGGCCCAGGCGTGACGGCTCTGGATGAAAAGCCACGTGGAGACTGCAGGTGTTCGGGCAAAGCGCGGGACTGGGCGGCTTTTCAAGCACAAAAAGCTGCAAGCAGGCTTGCATTCGTGTCAGACCCTAGTGGGGGCGGGGCTGTAAGAAACAGTCAACCAGCCCCTGACTTGGGTGAAATCAATAAAACACGTGAAAATGAGGAGCGTTAAGAATTCTGAGTCACGCCGTTCAACACTGGAGGAACTTTCGCTAAATACATCTACTGTAACAAATGCGGACACGTCAGAACGGGCCCTTTGTATCCAGCACAACGTCCAGTAAACCTGTGCTAACAACAGACTCCGCTGAATCTCCGGTAACGCCAATAGCACCGCACACATCCCAATGAATCAACAGGTCAGCGAGAGACGCAGCTCTAACAAACGCCCAGTTTCTACGAAAGACATCCCAGGAAAATTCAGAACACTGCACCTAAGAAGGAATAAGCTTGGCTGTGAATGCAAACAAATCAAAACAGCATCTTTAGCTCCTGGAACACAAGGTCGTCTCTGGGCGTCAGCACCGTGAACAACTGCGTCCTAAGAAGCAGTCTTCTACAAGACGGCCTCAGAGTTTAAAGGTAAAAATAACTCGCCATCAGTCACAAAAGTTCCCTCGGAGAAAGAGGCTTGCAGACAGGGCTTAACAATAATAAATCATCAACATCCGGCAAGGGTACAGTATCGGAGCGCACGTGGGAGCCCCAGGAGAACGTGATCTTGTGCAGAAAACGAAGCCCCGAGTCAGTGACCCCCGAACAACCTCCCTCAGGATGCTGGCACGATCTCACAGAAGTCCTTACAAACATTATTGCAAACAGAGAAAAAAGAAGCATTTGTAGGACAGATATGTATATTTTTTAATATCACCTTTAACAAAGCCTCCCTGATAACTTTCAAAAGTATCCAGTATTTGCAGAAGCGAGAGAACGGCTGTAACAGGGAACACTGCTTTTCATCCTAAAACCCCAGAAACGCTGAAGGTGCGCTGCAGCCTGGAATGTTCCCGTTCCGAGTCAGGACCATCCCATCCAAGCAGCGGCAGCAGGAACCCTGTGCTGAGGAGGAGGAGGAGGGCTGGGGGACACAGAGCCTGAAGCCCAACAGGGCAAGGCCACCGTCGGACGGCGGGGCTCCTGCCATCGGAGGTGGGGCTTCTGTCCTCGGACGGGGGACGGGGCTTCTGACCCCGACAATGGCCAGAGTCGAGAGCCCGTCGCAGCCTCCCCACCTGCCGGGACCGAGCGTGCCTGCGGACCAGCCTCTGCATCTCAGAGAAGCCAAGTCCATCCCTCTCACTTCTGCTTGTTTTGTGGGGGGGCAGACATGAAAGTCACACGATAACGTCTCACTCCATCACACCCTGTTTAGCACTCCCTGTCACAGGCTGATACCCCCACTCTTACCAAGTGGGGATGAGAAAACCCATCTAAAAGCACAAAGCCAGAGACAGCAAGGAGATCCAACCCGTCCATCCTAAAGGAAATCAGACCTGAATATTCATTGGAAGGATTGATGCTGAAGCTGAAACTCCAATACTTTGGCCACCTGAGGCAAACAGCTGACTCATTGGAAAAGACCCTGATGCTGGGAGAGATTGAGAAGGGGACGACAGAGGATGAGGTGGTTGGATGGCATCACCGTCTCAATGGACATGGGTTTGAGTAAGTTCCGGGACTTGGTGATGGACAGGGAGGCCTGGCGTGCTGCAGTCCCTGGGGTCGCAAAGAGTCAGACACGACTGAGTGACTGAACTGAACTGAGAGACGATTCGACAAAGTTCACAGTCATTTGCCTCATTTGGTTTTTTTCTTAATCATTTTCCAAAAAAAAAGTTCATTTTTGAATCATGGTCTCGTCAAATAAGCAAATAAAGTGGAAGTAAAACAAAAGGTTTCAACCAAAATCTCTCCCATTAACCTGGCCAGGCCCCCAGCCAGCTCTAAGGATCAGCAGAGAGAAGGTCAGAGAAGTCCAGAAGTGTCTCAGTACACTCGAGACACACTGGGAACACTGCAGGAGCCAAGAGGTGCAGCCACGACAGGGCCTTGCTGTCTTAAACCAGCAGAGAGCGAGGCACGCGTCCCGGGAGGGGACGGCCGGGGTCCCTTCCCCACGCCAACAGGGTCTCAGAACAGACAGGGGGCGGGCCCGGGTGGGCCTGGGCACAGCAGCCCTCCTGGTCTGGACCCATTTCCGACGCCCGCCTCTCCACCCCCTCTCCTCTGCCCGCCCAGCTTCGCCTCCAGGCCCGTCTATGCCCCAAGGGGCAGTGCAGCTCCTGCCCTGCGCCCAACTCCGCTCACACGTCCCTCCCGGGGACCCTGCCCCCGGCCCACCCCCTCTCTCCCCGTGAGCCCCAGTGTGTCGAGGTGGCTTCATGCCTCCCTCCACCTGGCCCGGCCTGAGCACCCCACATAAACGCTTGGGATCCAGTAACTGGTCCAGGGTGCCCAGCGTCTGTCCGGCAGAGGGGCCCACATCCCTCAAGGACAGACGATCAATTCTGGTTCCAGGATGGTCTCTAAGTAGATACCTGGCCTCAGCCCAAGCCCTGGACGGCAGTCAGTACTGGTTTCCTCGTGGACAGAACAGGAATAACTGTGTTCTATCTCACTTCCCGGGCTCCCCAGGTGATGCTAGTGGTAGAGACACTCCCTGCCAATGCAGGAGGTGAAAGAGAGGCTGACTCGATCCCCGGGTCAGGAAGGTCCCCTCGAAGAGGGCGTGGCAACCCACTCCAGTTGTCTTGCCTGAAGAATCCCCATGGACAGAGGAGCCAGGCAGGCTACAGTCCACGAGGTGGCAAAGAGTTGGACATGATGGAGCAACTTAGCACACACGCACGCATCTCACTTGCCAGGCTCATCATGGAAAACCATGAAGTAACCACAAAGCACCGTTCAGAACCATGTCGCTATTCACTCCAGGGTCTGACCAGCAGTCAGCAAGTAACCAGTGTTGGTCTATTACTATCAGGAGCTTGAAACATCTATGTTTTTTGCAGACAGAGCAGCCCCGGCCCTTCACAGCCCAGCGTCTGGGGGTGGGCGCTCAGCACCCACCTGTCCGCCTTCCACCTGCCCCTCTGCTGGGCGCCTCAATCACCGCCCTTCTGTTCCACCGACAGGCTGTATGCTGTGGTTTCTAATGATCCTGGCTCAGGGCTTTCTATGTCAAATACATACCGGGAGTTCATTCTTAAGTTTCAATATCATTAATCATCCAACATTCAGCATCTCGGAATTCAGAAATTTGCATTTCTACAATGGCGGTTTTGAAAAAGAGGACATAAATGCAAATGTTCCACAAACCGTATAAGAATTTTCAGAGAACTGCCAAAACAAACCATCAACGCTCCATTGACAGAGAATTTTCTCAGCTCTTCATAACGACTGAGCATTCGTGATTTTTAAAAGACAAAACACAATTTGAGGATTTAGAGGAAAAAGGAAAAAAAAAGAAAAAGGGAAGCTGAAAAAGAAGCTGTTATGTCTCCATGATTTCCAGAACAAACCTTGACTGATTAAGATCTCGGATAATCATGGCATGGAGGATCTGGGCCACGACAATTCAGGAGCCGTATCTGCGCGGATGGGCGCCCAGAGGAGCCTGGGGCCGCACGCAGCTGGGAGATGCAGGGGCCGTTTCTGAACACGCCCTGGAGGAAGCAGAAGCAGGTGCTCTGAGCGGCCCGTGAGCGCCTCCTTCCCCAAGGTCAGGCTAAACAATGAGGCCGCCCCCCCCCCCCACACACAGGACACCTGCCTCCACTGGCCTCCAGAGCCCTGGTCTTGCTCTGTTGGATCTCGAGTCTGTTTCTGCGTTCCACAGGACACTGGGGGCCGGGCTCTTCTCCCTGCATGCCCGGGCCTCGGTCTTGTCCAGAAGCCCCCAGGTCTGCCCGCCAGTGGTTGGGGACTCGCCACGCCAGATGCGTCCTGAAGAAGCTCTCCCCCAACTCCCCCGGCTCCTGGAGGGCGTGACCACAGGTCTCCTGGCCTGAGCCCCCAGGACTCCGCCGCTGCACCTGCTGGCTGCAGGCCCACCCCCCAAAAGCCCCGGCCTGGGCCTTCCCAGGCCTCATCTGTGGCTCTCCCGGGGCCTCAGCTCTCTCTGTGGCCCAGCGCCTCACACAGGGCCCACCACCCACCACCAGCCGCTCAGAATCAATGTTCCCTTTGTGTTCCCTGCGGGTCCTCAAAACTCATTTCCTCCTCTTAAAACTTTGCAATACTCCTGAAACATTCCATCCTCGCACAGCACAATCTAAAAGACAGAAAAATGCGTCCTTCTGAGGCCGTTTCTAAATCGAAATAGAATACACCGCTGGTGGGTAACCGAGTGGAAAGAAACAGGACTTAGGATCCAACAGGGAAGACCAGGGCTCGGGCCCGGGCCGGTGGAGCTGACAGCCTCCTCCCAGGTCCTGCACGAAGAGAACTTCACGGCGGTCGAAACAAATCAGACTAGGTCGAAACTCATTAATCACCAAGTTACTGTCGACACAGACGTTCAGCTGCTTTCATGTGGATGGGGCATTTCAGAGTGAAGAGAATGCTGACAAATCAGAGTGTGGTCCCAACTAAAACATGGGTCTGAAATATACAGATTTCCCTCAAAATGGCTCATCTTGTGTTTTAACACTACGCAGCCTCTCGCCAAGCTCCCAGGAGGGTCGGGACACTTGCGTGACTAGATCCCAGTCCTGCTCGGCCAGCTTCCTGTCAAGAGTGGGGTTCGGATGCCCACACGTGGTCCAGGAGACGGCACAGCAGGCTCCTCCAGACGCCCTCTGGGCAGAAGCGTCACTGCGAGAAAGCTGAGCTGCTCGGGGTGGGGTGGGGGTCGTAACAGCGTGGCCGAGGGACAGCCTCTCGTCCCGCCCTGAGCCAACCCAGGCCCCACGTCCCAGCACACTCGGGCTACGGGCACGACCACAGCCTGTCATCTGAGGAGCACGAAGGCAGGGAAGAGGGGGAGCCTGTACCTGCCAGCAGACCCCCGGGCCCTCAGTGTGGGAGGAGGACTCGCCTTCCACGTGGAGGCCCCGCACATCCCCGCAGGAAGGCGTGCAGCGCTGGGGCGGGAGAGGCATCGCATCTCAGCACCTCTCCTCACTCCTGCTCTCAAAGGAGCATTCTCTCAGCCTGAGTCGGGCCAGGCCGCTTCCTCGGGCCACTCACAGCTCTCGCAATTGTTACTCAGAGCCATAAAAGCCCCACCAGTCAGCAGTTTTACGTCAGAGCGCCAGGGCCGGGCTCTGGCAAAGTGCAGAAGGAACGGCAATAAAACCATAATGCGCACCTCACCCAGCACCAGAGGGGCTCAGTGCGGGGGGCCGGGGGAGAAGACCTCCACTCTCCAAGTGAAAAGCTCGTTTCACCACCGGGGCCAAGCCGGCCGACTCCGCAGGCGTGACGGGGGCCCCGTGGCGCCCGAGGCCCACACAGGGGCTGGCGGGGCGGCGGCCGGGAGGGACGGGGGACAGCCAGACAGAAGGACATCGCACGGCCCAGGGAGGCCGAGACAGACATGGAACGGAAGGGACGGTGCGGCCGAAGACGGGACAGGGAACCCCGGGCAGGGCCCTGCTCCGAACCGCAAACGGAACACGTTCGGTGTTAACTCTTCTCCTCCTCCCACAAATCCACTAAAACAACAAAACACAAACACCAACACGAAAGACTGGCAGGAGTCTACATGGTGGGAACACGTGGCATCAGCTGACAAGGGACAGGGAGGGACTTCCTGGAAGACGTCCGTCTGGGGGATCCAAGTGATGGGGGACCACCACGAGCGAGCAGGCGGTCACCGCGGCAGGCCTCGGGCTTGTGGACGGTGGGGGGGCCGTGCCGACTACAGCTCAGCCCAAGCCCCAGCCTTCACCCCCCCGGGGCGGGGATGGGGGGTGTGGATTGCAGAGCAGCCGGGAGAGACCCGCCAGCAAGCCCACCCTCGCATCGGCAGGTGCTACTGCCGAGCGTCGGCTACCCAGGCCGCTCCAGGACTGCCCTGGGAGGAGGGGGCATCAGACAGAGAGGAGGAAGGGGGCCAGGCCGCGAGGCACCCCGGCCTCGCCAGCCCCATCCGCCGAGAGGGGCACGCGCACCACGCAGGACCCGGCCGCAGTCAACAGCCACGGGCGAGGCCTCTGCGCGAGACATGAGGACTCTGGGAAGGAGGCGAAAGCAACACCCAGCCAGATCTCTGCTGCTCATGGGGACCAGCCTCGAGGAGGAGGTCTGCGACGGGAAGATGCTGCTGCTGCTAAGTCGCTTCAGTCGTGTCTGACTGTGCGACCCCACAGACGGCAGCCCACCAGGCTCCCCCGTCCCTGGGATTCTCCAGGCGAGAACACTGGAGCGGGCCGCCATTTCCTTCTCCAATGCATGAAAGTGAAAAGTGAAAGTGAAGTCGCTCAGTCCTGTCTGACTCTTAGCGACCCCATGGACTGCAGCCTACCAGGCTCCTCCGTCCATGGGATTTTCCAGGCAAGAGCACTGGAGATAAGTGGGTGGAGAGGCGTTCGTCAGCCAAGAGAACCCAAGGGCAGAGACACTTTTAGGAGACTGATAAACTCTGGGGCAGAGAGGCACGAAACGAGAGAAACATACTGTATTTCGTTACGAGACCGGGGCCACCAAGACACACTTGCTAGTTTTCAAGCACTGACAACCATAGCCCCAGACGTCTCACTGTGGAAAGAACACACAAACCACCAGCATAAGAGAAAGTGCACGTTTGTCTAGAAATCAGAGACAAAGAAGATAAAGCTCTGCTGACGTAGTAATATAACCACTGATCTAAGTAACTGAAGTTATTATGTATAGATAACACATAAAGAAAAATGCATACGTACACTCCTATATATAAATATACTTGACCTTTGAACAGCATGGGATTGAACCACCACACAGTCTGCTTACAGCAGCATTTTTATGGTCAGTTCCACGCACAGCACCACACCATCCGTGACTGGCTGAATCCACAGGCTTGGAATCACAGATGCAGAGTAGCCAACTTCCAATGCGGGGAGCCAACGATAACCCACACATGGATTTTCCACTGTGCGGAGGCTTGGCACCCCTGACTCCCGGGCTGGCCCAGGGTCAACTGTACATAATGCACATGCATGAGAAAACTTCACATACAGTATTGATGCATACACATAGACTTCTTTAGATTTAAAAAAGAGAGAGAAAAAAAATAGGGGAAAAATAAAGGCATTTTTTCTCTTCAAATGCCTACTGGCATGTATGAGATTTACGTCTATAGCAGCTCATAAAAAATCTGGTATCACTTCACACTGGTCAGAATAGCCATCATCAAAAAGTCTACAAACAATAAATGCTGGAAAGGGTGTGAAGCAAAGGGAACCCTCCTACACACTGTTGGTGGGAATGTAAATTGGTGCGGTCACTATGGAGAACAGTATAGAGGTTCCTTAAAAACTAAAAATACTGAGAGAACTGCTCTATGACACAGCAGTCCCACTCCTGGACATACATCTAGAGAAAATCATAATTGGAAAAGATACAAGCACCCCAAGGTTCAGGGTAGCACTACTCACAATAGCCAGGACCTGGGAGCAACCTAAATGCCCGTCAACAGGGGAGTGCATAAAGAAGACATGTCACATATATCCGATGGAACATTACTCGGCCACTAAGAAGAGTGAAATAACGCCAATTGCAGCGACACGGATGGACCTAGATTGTCACACTAAATGAAGTTCAGACAGAGAAAAACAAACATCATACGAACTTATTTACAAAGAAGCAGACTCACAAACTTAGAAAACAAACCTAAGGTTAACTAAGGGGAAAAAGGTGAGAGGGATAAATTACAGAGTTTGGGATTAACAGACACACACTATACATAAAATCGACAACAAAGTCCTCTGTACAGCACAGGGAAATCTACCCAATATTCTGTATTAGCCTAAGTGGGAAAAAATCTGAAAAATAATAGATATATGTATGTATATGTACACACACACACACACACATATAAAACTAAATCACTTTGTACACCACAAACGTTGTAAATCAACTACACTCCATTATAAAATAAAACTTTTAAAAATGTGCACCCTCATTTATACAATAATGCAAATTCAAACAATAAATTTCCCCTGGCATGCCGACAAGAATGAGACAAACTGAATCTAGCTAGTGCTTCTGCAAATGAAGAAAAACACATATGCTCATGAACTAGGATTAAGGGGAGAAATTGAGACAGAGGTTCTGGAGCCACGTGCAAAGTAAACAAAGTTTCCAATGCAGGTGCCCACTCACCCAGCAATTCTACTGCTGGGAACTGACCTAATGGAGATAGTCACAGAAGTGTGTGTACAAAATACATGAATAATAATTGTCTGATGATGATGTGGGGCTGTTCTAAATACCGCTGCAGCCACATAAGCATCTACCTATAAGCTACCAAAAACAAGTTAGGTTTATGTACATGCTGACATCAAAAGGTGATCATAAGGTACTAATGGAAAAAAAACAAAAAATGAAACACAAAACTCCACAGATAGAATGATTAAAACATTTCTACACACACCCTGTATGTTCAGACACAGGAGAAAGGCAGGCTCCCCAGCTCTGAGTGGAAGAGAATCCATGTTCACCCACTTCGAGCCAGACTGTTAAATTACATTTTACACTCTATATCAGTCAATACACGAACAATCTAAATCAATAAAGCCTTCGTATCTAAATATAAGCGGGAACTCTGCTCTCAGAGCTTCAGACAGCTCTGTTCAGGCCAGGAGAGGACGTGCAGGGGGCCGAATTCCAGGGAAGAGCACAGACCGAGCCCCCCACTCTCACCCAGCGGGGACCCCAGCCACACGGACGGAGGCAGGGCCTCCAGGACGCCCCGCGCCTGCCCGAGTGGACTCAGGACAACAGACGTAAACGGCCGGGGGCCACGCTGCAGCGGACGGCGAGGCCGGACGAGCCAGGGCTCGCTGCCACGGGGTGGCTGGGTGACGCAGTTACGGGGCTAGAGAAGCCTGAGCACGCGTGTCCCCCCACGCTTCCGATCCCGAGAGCCGCACAACGTGCTCCCCGATCCCACCCGGCCACGGGCTCTGTGGCCCCGGACCCGTCACCTCTTCCTGCCAGGTGGGGGACGTCCGGGGCCTGTGAAGTCTCGCTGTGGGCAGGATGCGAGCGCCGTTCTTGGTGAAACCCTGGGCACCAGGACTGATGCCTGCAGGCACCCACCACCAAGGGGCACCGATCGTGTCCAGCTCGGCCCAGAGGCAGCCCACCCCCACGGCCCCCAGAATAAAAGTAGCGGGAAAAGGAAGCGCTCTCTAGACCATGCATGGCCCTGCGCCCATCGCCTCCCTGAGGCTTCAGGGAGGCGCACACTGCTCAAGTCGGCGCGTGGGTCAGGGCCAAGCCTGGACCCCGACCCCCGAGAGGCCCCGCTCGTCTTTCTGCCACTGAGATGGAGAGCCGGCTGCCCTGCTCTTGGGGCCGACCTAAGCCAGCTGGGCTGGTGATCATGAACACAGAGAGAGACCCGGGACCCAACCGCCACGAGAACACGGGGTCAGGCTTACCTGGATGGCTTTGCGAGCTCATTGCGAGCAGCGGCTTCTCCTTCAAAAGATTCAAAATGGCTCAAAACTTCCACGTAAACGAGAGCTCCAAAGAGCCCAGAGTCCGAGCGGCACATACAAGTCCAGCAACGGGCAGGGCCGGCCCACAGCCACCGAAGCACCCTGGTCTCGCTGACCACGTCGCGGGCCCAGAAATCCAGTGGAGGGCGGGGATCTCCAGGGGCTCTTAGGAGACAACCTGTGTGGGCAGAGAAAGGGGCGGCTTCGGTTAGGAAGTGCAGCCAGGATTCAGTCATTTGTGTGCCTCCCCGCCCCTTGGGTGGATTGCTAAAACACTCGCGTGGACTCGTCATTTCTGGTCCTACGAACTACAAGAAGGCCTTACATACAAATGGGTTCCCTTCTGAGAACCCATTCGTAACTCTGCTTTGTTCGTAAGCCCAAGCGAGTTCATCTACGTTAACCCAACTTCACAGATAACGTCAGACAGGTGAACTAACTGATGTGACTTGACATGCGAACGTGCATTTGCATCTTTGAAGATTCATGGTTCTAAGGCTCATAGGTGGGGGACTGGCTGTACTTGAGGTTTTGTTAGTAAATATATATATGTGGATATGTGTAATAATGTAGCTGCAGCGCAAGCTCGGAACCATTGACGGAAAACACTTTAAAAGAGAAATCACTTGGAGCCGACCCGATCCCCCCCACACACACATTTTTCCATTCTCGCAGTATCCCCAGCAAAATTTCTGTTTTACACGGCGGCCATCTGAGAGTCTGTCTAAATTCAGCTTTGCTCACTTGTGCCTGCAACAGTTTCCAGGTCTCTATCTTCACGATAACCATTTCCCCGATTCATTCCCATGTTCTGATTTTAAGAGTACAACACGCTCATCACAGGAAGTGTCTAAAGAGCCATCCCGACGCCGTGACACACGGGCAGACGCTGGGTGGCATTTTGGTGCGTGTCCTTGCCGCTGGGCTGTGTCACCTTTCCCCGCACAGACTGCCAGCTCCACAGTCGGGCACCCTGCCCTCTCTGCCAGCATGACGGCTGGGAACTCCCCAGCGTCAGGATCCGCTCCTGGGAACAGTGCTCTGAGGCTGCGCTGGGAGCCGCCTGCCTCCTCCCCCACCGCGGGCAGCTCTGACAGCCCTGGCCGTCAGATCACAGGCCCTGTCCCCAGACCCCTGGAGGGTGACACTGGACGGACACCAATCCTCTTCCCAAGTCCAGCCTCTTCCCCAGATCACAGTCAGTAACGGAGGAACCTATAGAAATGGGGGCACAAACGCCCACTGCTGAGCATCTGCCTCTGCGCCACGGCATCACCTAGGACTCTCTAATTTCCTTGGTGTGATGAGCATGGGTTACAACTGGAATGTAGACATAAACTGAGAACACAGTGACTATGAAAATCCTCATACTGACCCTGGTCAGGGTTCCTCTAAGGCTTATTATCTGCCCCTTTAACAGTGTGACAAATTCCTGTTCTTAATTAAACTGTTCAAGGATTTTCCCCCCTATTGCTTATAACCAAAGACCTCTAACCTATTTATCATGTAAAGAACTAAATCCCAAAAGGTGTCTGGTTAGATGGTACCCAGTAACAAATAACCCCACAACTGACCAGCATCTTTGCGATTATTGTTCTCTACATGGTTACTTCCTTAGGAAACACAATGACTTATCTCACGTTCAGAGTTTTTATTCTTCTCTTGAATAGATGAAGAAGATATAGTACACATATGCAATAGAATATTACTCAGCCGTAAAAACAATAAAGTAAAATAATGTCGCTTGCAGTAACATGGATGAACCTATAGATTATCATACCAAGTGAAGTTAAGACAGGAAGAACAAGACAAATACCATCTAATATCACTTACATAATCTAAAATAAGACACAAACAAAGATATCTGCAAAACAAAAACAGACTCACAAAGAGAACAGGCTTGTGGTTGCCAACTGAGGGAGGGATGAACTGGGAGTTCTGGATGAGTGGATGCCAACCATCATTAATATACACAGGAAGGAGACAAGGTCCTACTGTGTAGCACAGGGAATTATGTTCGACACCCTGACAAATCAGGATGAAAAAGAATATGAAAAGGAACATGTCTAGGTATAAAGGTCACTCTGATGTACAGCAGAAATTCACCCACTGTAAATTACCTGTACTTCAGTAAAACTTTAAAAAATAAATAGAAATTTTATTCATCTCTTGACCAGAAAGAAACATTGCAGCCTTGAAAGCAATGTAGGTGGTATATTTTGCAAACTCTTACAAAGCTCAGACTGCAAGGAGATCAAACCAGTCCATCCGAAAGGCAATCAATCCTGAATAGTCACTAGAAGGACTGATGCCAAAGCTGAAGCTCCAATACTTTAGCCACCTGATGCAAAAAGACAACTCATTGGAAAAGACCCTGATGCTGGGAAAGACTAAAGGCAAAAGGAGAAGGGAGAGACAGAGGATGAGACGGTTGGATGGCATCACCAACTCAATGAAAATGAATTTCAGCAAATTCTTGGAGATACTGAAGGACAAGGAAGCTTGGCATGATGCAGTCCATGGGGTCACAAACGGCTGGACACGACTTAGCAACTGAACCACAACAAATCTCAGATGGCTCTGAACCCTCCACCCAAAAGTCACAACATGGCTGGGTATAAAAGTCTGACATCACAACGCTTTCTCCCTCAAGGCCTTAGCTTCCGCCCTGCAGTCAGACACAGAAAACCTCTGACCAGCCAGGCAGTGCTTCCTTTCCAGGAAACCTCTAGGGGCTGATTTCTGATGCTTTCTTCTGTCTGCATTCTGCCAGGATTTTGTTGTTACTTTAATCTTGAAGTTCAAATACGGTGTCAGAAGATGTATGGTAAGAATCTCTTTTCATTTATCTTGCTCCAAACATGAACCTTTTGGTACACACCGGTCTTCTCTTCTGCTCAGGAAAAGGCTCTTTGATCACGTTTTGGTGACTGCTTTGCTACATCTATTTTGGTGTCTTCAGAGCTTTCCATACCGTCTGGCTGGAACCAGAAACCCATCGTATCTAGCTCCTCTCAGCACGCTGCCTCGTGGTTTACTCTGCATCCCAAGTGCCTCGGCCGAGTGGTCTCCACGTCACTGCTGCTAAGTCCCAAGATCTCCACTTCATTCCGATGGCTTTGCATACAGATTTTAACCAAACCTTAAGCTCTTTGTCTTCAACCATCTCCTTTATGACTCACTCCATTACCTTCTCCTCTCAGCTGAGTCCCTCCTCACGATCTCTGCTCTGTGTGTATATTTCTGGCCACAGCCTTCTGAAACTTCTTTTTTTTCTGATTCTGACGACTGACTGTTCTCTTCTGCCTTTCAGGAGAGTTCCCTTTCCACCACAAGCCAGAATACCTTTTGAGACTCCGTGGTAGGGATTTACTTCTGTTTGTTTATCCTCAAATGAACATAACTGTGGTCTAGATCTGAGTTTTGCCCAAAGACTGTGTACCTCTGATCCTACCCCTGCTCTGGCCACTGCAACAGTAGCTAAAACGCTTCTCAGAGACACCCCTCTGGCAGCTGACACAAACAGAACCCAAGATAAGTGCTCAGCGTCAGCAGGCTCTCGGTTAGCACAGGGCTGAGGGGCTGAGACAACCCAAATGCAGACAGAATGGGACACAGAAGAACTGCTACAATACAGTTATTATCTATATAAGCTCCTTCTGTCTTAAGAAGCTTCTGCTATAATACAATAATGCACTCTGGGAAGAACGCACACTCCAAAAACTTGCATACAAAAATACCAGGGTTTATGGGGGAAAAAAAAAAGGTTGGAGCAGACTATCAAAAGCTGCAATTTAATAACTAGAATACTAAAAAATCAATACTAACTCTAGTTTTAAAATCATCAGTTTTTAGAAAGACATGTAAAATTCCTAATAAATGAAATGTCCAGCAAAGGTAGAGTTTTATTAAAGGTGGCAACGTTTTGATGAGAGAGGTTAAAAGGAAGAACTGAAGCTTCTGAGTCATGGAACAGGGGACAGAACACATAAAGATGGAGAAAACCATGCAATAACCAATTTCGAAAAAGAGCACCTGGCCAAAAGCAGCAAGAAGTAGGAGCCACGGTGGGGCGGGGGGAACGGGTGTGAAGGCAGACACAGATGCAGGGAATCCTTCCAGGGTCCTCAGTGGTCACACCCTGTTCCTTGAAGTTAAGAAGCATTGCTGAAGCAGGAAAAGTCAAGTCAGACCCAGCTCGACGTCTGCGTCACACCGACACCTCCCCCCCAGGTACTGGGAGGACATGAGCTACTTTGAGTCACAAGAACATGCCCTGTTCCAGGGCGGGATGTACATGAAAGAACCGTCGCAAGCCCAGTGGATTCATTTCTTGCTGCCGCAGGAACAAAGGACCACAGACTGAGTGGTGTAAAAACTACAGAAATGCATTGTTCACGATCAGGAGCCATGAAGTTTTCAAAAGTCTGAAGTCTGGGTGCTGGCGAGGCTGACCTCCCTCCAAAGCTGCAGGGAAACCCGCCCTGGCCCCTTCCTGCCTCTGGGGACTGCTGGCATCTTTGGGGTCCCTGGGCCAGCAGCTGCAGGGCTCCAAACTCTGCCTTCCTCATCTCTCGTGTGTCTGCCTGCACTTGGCCAACTGCCTAGGACACAGTCACACAGGATTGGAGGCTCAGCTGACCTCAGCACGACTTCACCTGCGTCACATCTGCAGGGACCTTGTTTCCATACGGGGTCACACTCTGAGGGGCTGGGGGTTAGGACTGCAACGTAGCTTTCGGGAGGGAGGCACAGTGCCAGCCCTGACGCCCAGGACACTCGGCGCCCAGGCCTCCCCCCAGGGGCTCCCCCCAGCCTCGCCAGCCTTGTGTGATGCTGACAGTCCCCTCAACTCACAATCCCCTGCACTGCAACCAGACCACATCCCACACAGGCCAGCTCCCGCTGGACGCCCCTAACACCACGAGGCAGAGAGGCAGAGGGTCTGGAGAGCGGCCCCGCGTGGCACAGGGCCCGACGGAGACTCTGTGGGTCCAGGGAAGGCAACGGGCCAGGGTCTCCCTCCCTGCCCTCAGCTGAACCTCCGGATGCCTCATTTGGCCCGGCTCCTCCGAGCCTGTCAGGAGACTCTGCACCCTGGGTCTCTGAGAGGAAGCAGAGTCCTAACCAGAAACTTCCAGACCCCTGTCGGATGGCAGTCTAGCTAACAGCTGAGAGCGCAAGCAGAACCAAGGCCGCCAGTGCGCTGGGCTCCAGATGTGAAGCTCAGAAACAACACGTTAACATGGACGTGACCTCAAGCAAGTGAGCTGAGCTCGCTCTGCCTCAGCTGCTAACCTGTGGAAATGGGGATGAAGGAGAACACAGCACTGTGAACATCACGGCGGTGTGACAGGACTAAGCAGTGGTGTTAGCACAGGAGGAGCCCCGTGTCAGGGCTAGCACACGGTTCAGTTCAGTTCAGTCCAGTCCAGTCCAGTCGCTCAGTCGTGTCCAACTCTTTGCGACCCCATGAATCACAGCACGCCAGGCCTCCCTGTCCATCACAAACTCCTGGAATTTACTCAAACTCATGCCCATCGAGTCGGTGATGCCATCCAGCCATCTCATCCTCTGTCGTCCCCTTCTCCTCCTGCCCCCAATCCCTCCAGCATCAGGGTCTTTTCCAATGAGTCACCTCTTCACATGAAGTGGCCAAAGTATTGGAGTTTCAGCTTCAGCATCAGTCCTTCCAATGAACACCCAGGACTCATCTCCTTCAGGATGGACTGGTTGGATCTCCTTGCAGTCCAAGGGACTCTCAAGAGTCTTCTCCAGCACCACAGTTCAAAAGCATCAATTCTTCGGCACTCAGCTTTCCTCACAGTCCAACTCTCACATCCATACATGACCACTAGAAAAACCAAAGCCTTGACCAGATGGACCTTTGTTGGCAAAGTAATGTCTCTGCTTTTTAATATGCTATCTAGGTTGGCCATAACTTTCCTTCCAAGGAGTAAGCTATCGATATGGCCATTATTTACTCGAAACCAAGAGCTTCTAATAAAGTTTGGACAGCTTCCTTGGGCAGCATCAGAAGTCCGCTCCTAGTCAGAATAATACAGACCAGATTTAGTCTCCCACACAAAGCACCTACAAAAGACAAAACTTGTGCAACTGCGGTTTCCAGACACTGACATCAGGCCTGGGACCCTGGGGGAGATGCACTCCTGCTGAGCTGCCTGGTCGTCCCAGGGGACTGAGAGCGTTCACACAGCAATGCAGGGTGGGCACGGAAAACGGTTTAAGGAAACAATGGCTCAAAATCTCCCAAATGTGAAGAAAACTATAAACCCACAGGGCTTCCCTGGTGGCTCAAAGAGTAAAGAATCTGCCTGCAATGAAGGAGACCCAGGTTCAGTCCCTGGGTCAGAAGGATCCCCTGGAGAAGGTAATGGCTACCCACTCCAGTATTCTTGCTTGCAAAATGCCATGGATACAGGGCCTGGCGAACAACAGTCCACAGTCTCAGAGAGTTGGACAAGACTGAGCGACTAACACTTTCACTTTCATAAACCCATCGATTCAAGAAGTTCAATCAACTCCAAGCACAAACACGCTATGAAGATTACACCAGGCCAGAACATAATTAAATTACTTAAAGCCAGTTTTAAGATAATGTCCTAAAAGCACTTGGGAAGGAAAAGTCACATGACAGACAGAGAAAAAAAATAAGAGGAACAGCAGATTTCTCAGTGGAAAGAATGAAAGCCAGAAGACAATGGAGTAACACCTTTCCGTGGGACACTCATGCACACATGCATGCATGCACACACACACACACACACACACACACACACACCTCCTGCCTTGGATGCTGCACCCCATGAAAAAACCTTTCAGAAACAAAGGTGAAATAGAGATGTTTTCACATATTCAAAAGTTGAAAATATGCATCACCAGCAGACCTGCACTAAAAGAAATCTCAAAGGCAAAATGAAAATAATGCCAGATGGAAACACAGATCCACAGAGAGGAGAGAGGAGTTTCAGAAATGAGAACTGTAGACGTAAAGATAAATGATCCTTCTCTGATGCTGAATCTCTTTTAAAGAGAACAGTTTAATGCAAAAATAACAATGTATTAAGGAGTTTACAGCATATGTACTAAGAAAACATGTCAAAAACAACACAAAGACTAGGAGTGGAGGAAGAGAGGTACGTTGCTATATGTTGTTACACAAGCCTTGAAGATAAAATCATGGTAGGCTGAAAGGTAGACCACAAATCCTAAACCCCCACTTAAAAAATGATTAACCAACTAGTCAACAAGTAACTAACAAGGCAATAAGGAAAATATAATAAATCGTAAAAATGCTCCACCCAAATGAAGGCAGAAAAAGAGTAAAAGAGAACAGAACAGTGACAAACGGAAAAGATAAAGCAAGATGGCCGCTTTAAACCAAACGACATCAGTGACCAGATCAAACGGCCTAAACACCCCCAATTGAAAAGGCAGATGCTGTCAGAGCGGATAAAGCAGCCAGACCCTGCTTCCGGAGTATAAAGAGGACTTGTGTTGGGGAGGAATGAAAATGGTCTGGGGAGAAGAGGCCATGCATTTCATTGCAAAACAAATCTTCCCCAAGATGCATGGCCCCAACTATATCTGCCTACAAGGAACGGGTTTTATTTATAAAGACACAAACATGTTAAAAGTAAAAGATGGAAAAAGATATAGCATGGTAATACTCCTCAAAAGAAGCCTGTAATGGTTAACATTTACTCAAAGTAAATGTTAAGAAAGACTATAGCCAAGGACAAAGAAGGCCATTTCATGATCAAGGGGTCAACTCAGCAAAGGGACACAACATGCCTAAACACGTGTGCACCTGATACCAGAGCTTCACACGTGAAGCGAAGGACAGCAGGGGGAGAAAGTACAAGGAGAGGTGGACAAATCCATAGCTGTGAACTTCAGCACCCTGCTCACGATAGTCATTACAACAAGGGACAGAAAATCAGTAAAAGCAGAGGAGATGTGAACACCACCATCACCAGCCTGATGAGAATGACATTTACAGAACACTGTGAACAACAGCAGAATACATATGCTCCACATTGTTTTTAAATGCACACACTGACCAAGACAGACCATCTTTGGGGCCATCCAAAAAATCTCAGTAAGTTTAAAAGCACTCAAGTCAAGATATAGAAAGAATGTCCTCTGACTAAAATGAAATTAAATTAGAAATCATTAACAGAAAGGTATCTGGAAAACCAAATATCTAAATAACAGATATAATAAACCAGATCTCTAAAACCAAAACTAAAGAATATATTTTATGGGTCAAAGAAAAAAGTAGAACAAATCATGAAGTATTTTGAAATGAACAAAAATGAAACACAACATATCAAAATATGTAGTGCTGAAAGGGACATTTATCACACTGAAAACCTGTGTCAGAGATGAAGGTCTCAAATCAATGACCTCAGGTTTCTCTGTAAGAAACCAGAAAAAGGATAAGTCAGACCCAAAATAAGCAGAAAAAAAAGACAACATCAAAGAGCTGAAATCAACAAAATATAAAAATAAATGAAGCTAAATGCTGATTCTTTGAGAAAGTCAAATTGCTCAGCTGTGTCTGACTCGTGGTGACCCCATGGATTATAGCCCACCAGGGTCGTCTGTCCATGGTATTCTCCAGGTGAGAATACTGGAGTGGGTGGCCATTCCCTTTTCCACGGGAGCTTCTTGACCCAGGAATCAACCTCAGGTCTCCTGCATTATAGGCAGAGTCTTTACCATCTGAGCCTAGCTAAATAGATCAGGAAAAAATAAGAGAAAGCAGCAGCAAATTAACAAAATCCAGAGTAAGAGGGGATTAACCATAGACCACACAGATACTAAATGGATGATAAGGGGAGATGAACAACTTTATGTGAATAAATCTGACAATTCGGATGAAATAAATAAATGCCCTAAAAGACCCCAACTATCAAAGCTCTCTCAAGGAGAGAAAGACCAGAATCAGTACCGCGGGCTTCTTCATGGCTACAACACCCACCACATCCCATTTGCAACTCTCCCTATCTTGGTTAACTGCCCAAGAGTGATGTTTAACTCCCCTCCCTTCTTCTGCACATATCAATTAATCAGAATTCCACTGCCAGGAAGATCTGTCACTTGCCCATCTTCCTGTTTAATCATCTATTTCCACCACTATGAAATTATGGATTTTTATTTTATTCTGTGCGTGATCACTGAAACCACCATTATTTATTTTGTTGTTCAGGCTTTGGCCACTGGAAGCTCCTATGTTTTTCTGACAAGCCCCCATACCCATCTTTTATCTTTTTTTAGCACTTCCTTACTTTCCAGTTCCACGAGATGCCCCTGTCACAGCCTGGGAATCAACCACTTCTTCCGGGAGCCCTGTCTCCCTTTCCTGGAGAACTGTGTGTGGGCAGCGAGAGCCGGGTGCCAGAGGCGCGGATTACCGCCGGGCGCTACCGCAGTAGGACCCGCCCTACACACAGGACGCTGGATGCAAACCCACACACCCATATTCTGGTGCACACTGGTTAAATCACGAGTTCACACTGACACCTCAGACCCAACCCGACATCACAGGCCGACTTTAGACTCCTCCTTTCCCGATTTTCACTTATTTCTCCAACAATGAGAAACCTGGTTCTTACTGGTTACAATCCATCTGCTTGCTTGTTCACCACAAGGACACAATTCTAGTATAAAATGCTTTCAGAACAGCCGGCCCACGCACATGAGGCACACACGTGACGAGACAGAATTCACGTCTAGTTCTTGCCTCCAGCCTCGCAGCGTGTGGTCAGGACACAGAGCCCAGGCCCCACCGTGACCCTGGGCAGCTCTTCTGCACCCCTTCAGCACAGTGGCTCACGAACCTGTGCTAGAACTCGGTTCATTTGCCAGTGTGTGTATTTCACTTTGGCTTCCCCCACATCCTGGTTGGTTTAACTGTTTGTTTTTTGGACATATGAAGAGCAACAAATACAAACTTTTTAAACATTAAAAAAAAAAAAGTACACACATGTTCATGTTGATGTTTTAAATTTAATATTTTACAGGGTTTTATCATAAACTTCTCTTGCTTAAAGAAAAAAAGCTTTGGTCTCATGGAATATTCAAACCTACACGAAGTAAACAGAGTAGTACAGCGAGTCTGCAGCACCCAGACCCAGTGACTGCCGGCAGGCACCCTGCCAGGCTGGCTTCCCCTGCAAACCCTGTTACACACACGAAATGCCCAAAGGTGGCCGCACAGTTTTGAAAGGGTGGGCCCATGGAGCCCTATTACTGCATGAGACGTTTCCTTTGATCTGGTATGTTCAGAATCTAGTTCTCTTACAAACAGTGCACTCTGCATAACACCACGCCCTCTGTTTCGGGGGAAGCAGAAGGGCACTGAAGCACTACCAGGACTTGGGGCCGGGCCCGGGACAGGCCAGGGTGACGGTGTGAATGGAGACGCGGCCTCCTCCGGAGGACACCTCCCCCAGGCCAGGGGTCCTCGGTGGGCACCCGCGGCCCCGGCCAGCCCAGGGACGTCAGCCCCTTCTCATCGCTGGCTACGCCCGTCTCAGAGCAGGTGGTGCCAGGGCCCCCGGGTGGGAGCCAGGTTGGAGGACGGACTGCAGTGAGTCTGCAACTGTGGACCAGGAGCTAGGAGACGGAGGAACCAGTTCGCGAACCCAACAGGCACAATGCCGGTACCTGGACTGTGAACCCTTCTCTCTAGACTGCAGAGCAAGGCAAGAACTCAGGTTCCAGAACACACGCCTGTAAGGAGGAAGGCATCCCTGCCAGGGCTTCAGGGTCACGGGCGACAGAAAAGGCCCCTGAACGATCTGGGCAAACAAAGACCTCCCGGAAGGATCTGGAGAACCTAGGAGGGGGAGATCTGGAGGCAGGATGTAAGGGATGGTCCCCTAGAAGCTCGGCCTGAGACCTGACTCCTAGGGGGCCCACGTTGGCTCGGCCCGGAGGCGCATCTCCTGGGCAGGCCAGGGCTGGAGGCTGTGACTGGCAGCCCCCCAAAGTGAACCCAGTGGGAGATGGGTCACTCCCCAGAGGCCGGCTGAGGTGCAGTGAGGGGTCAGGATGGGGCCCAAGCATGACACTCAGGGGCCCCGAGAGGCAGCACTGCTGGGCCTCCCCAGCTGCCTGACCCGCCCCCGCAGGAGCCCCCCGTCAGATTAGCGTCTGCCTCCTGTGCTCACAGGAGGTGCAGCGGAGCCAGCAGGCGCTCGTCTGTCCCTGCACAGCGCCCGCCCGCCGGTAGCCGGAGGGCTGCTCTCTGTCCAGCCCAGCACCCCCAGCGAGCGGTACGAACCGGGACCGCTCTCCCGCCCTCTCTGAGTGGCACGACCCTGGACCACCGCTCTCCCGCCCTCTCTGAGCTGCACGACCCCGGACCACCGCTCTCCCGCCCTCTCTGAGCGGCACGACCCTGGACCACCGCTCTCCCGCCCTCTCTGAGCCGCACGACCCTGGACCACCGCTCTCCCGCCCTCTCTGAGCCGCACGACCCTGGACCACCGCTCTCTCGCCCTCTCTGAGCCGCACGACACTGGACCACCGCTCTCCCGCCCTCTCTGAGCCGCACGACACTGGACCACCGCTCTCCCGCCCTCTCTGAGCCGCACGACCCTGGACCACCGCTCTCCCGCCCTCTGAGCCGCACGACCCTAGACCACCGCTCTCCCGCCCTCTCCACTCTCCCTATAAAACCTCTGGGCTGGGGAGAACCGGCGCTCACTGGAGCGTTTTCAGTGCAGCTCACTGCAGAAGCTTCAGGAAGAAAGGCTCAGCGTTCAAAGGCCAGGGGTAGGCAGGTCCCTCTGCGCTGCCTCCGTGCCTCTGCACACACGTGGACAGTCGGCCCCAGGGCCGGGCGCCACGCGGCCATGACCGTCCCGGCCATTCCCTCTGCTGCCCCGTGCCCGTGGGGCTCGCCCCCAGCTTCTCTCCAATGTGTCTCCCCAGAGGGGCGTTCCCCAGTGCAGCCCCCAGCCATCACTCCCATCACCAGGCCCACTCCTTCCGGCTCTTTCCTGTCGCTGATGTTGCTTATACACCCACACCTACATGAAACAATGGAGATGCATATATGCACACACACGCACACACAACGCACACACACGCACATATACATGGACTGAACTGAGTGAACCTTTGAAAGGTTCTCCTGATTCCACCTCAGAAATCACCTCAAAAGGAGCCGAGGTCAAAATCAAACTGCAGAAGCTACAGTGCTTTGCCCTTTGGAGATGAAGGGAAAAATTAAGGACCACGTCTAAGGTGGAAGATTGCTGTTACAGTTCAGTGGGTCAGGCGTGTCATCCCTCTGCAACCCCAGGGACTGCAGCACGCCAGGCCTCCTGTCCATCACCAACTCCCGGAGCTTGCTCAAACTCAGGTCCATTGAGTCAGTGATTGCAGGTGAAAGATTGTAGACATGCAAAAGCGTGTAGGACCTCAGGACGCCCACTGCCTCAGAGGGTACCCCCCTCCAGGGGTGCTGCCAAGGAAAAAGCAACAGGTGACTGAGGCATCTGTAAACCCTCGGGGTCCTGGGTTACATTAGGACCCCCCGGGTGACTGAGGCACCTGTGAACCCTCGGGGTTCCTGGGTTACATGAAGACCCCACGGGTGACTGAGGCGTCTGTGAATCCTTGGGGGTCCTGGGTTACATGAGGACCCTGTGGGTGACTGAGGCGCCTGTGAACCCTCGGGGTCCTGGATCACAAGAGGACCCTGCAGGTGACTGAGGCGCCTGTGAACCCTCGGGGTCCTGGGTCACATAAGGACCCTGTGGGTGACTGAGGCGCCTGTGAACCTTCGGGGTCCTGGGTTACATGAGGACCCCGCGGGTGACTGAGGCACCTGTGAACCCTCGGGGTTCCTGGGTTACATGAAGACCCCGTGGGTGACTGAGGTGTCTGTGAATCCTTGGGGGTCCTGGGTTACATGAGGACCCCGTGGGCCACTGAGGCGCCTGTGAACCCTCGGGGTCCTGGATCACAAAAGGACCCCGCAGGTGACTGAGGTGCCTGTGAACCCTCAGGCCCTGGATTACATAAGAACCCAGGGGTGACTGAGGCGCCTGTGAACCCTTGGGGTCCTGGGTCACAAGAGGACTCCGTGGGTGACTGAGGCGCCTGTGAACCCTCAGGGTCATGGGTCACAAGAGGACTCCGTGGGTGACTGAGGCGTCTGTGAACCCTCAGGGTTCCTGGGTTACATGAGGACCCCGTGGGTGACTGAGGTGCCTGTGAACCCTCAGGGTTCCTGGGTCACAAGAGGACTCCGTGGGTGACTGAGGCGTCTGTGAACCCTCAGGGTTCCTGGGTTACATAAGGACCCTGTGGGTGACTGAGGCGCCTGTGAACCCTCAGGGTTCCTGGGTTACATGAGGACCCCGTGGGTGACAGAGGTGCCTGTGAACCCTCAGGGTCCTGGGTCACAAGAGGACTCCGTGGGTGACTGAGGCGTCTGTGAACCCTCAGGTTTCCTGGGTTACATGAGGACCCCGTGGGTGACTGAGGCGCCTGTGACCCCTCAGGGTTCCTGGGTTACATGAGGACCCCGTGGGTGACAGAGGTGCCTGTGAACCCTCAGGGTCCTGGGTCACAAGAGGACCCCGTGGGTGACTGAGGCATCTGTGACCCTCAGGGTTCCTGGGTCACATGAGGACCCCATGGGTGACTGAGGTGCCTGTGAACCCTCGGGGTCCTGGGTCACAAGAGGACCCCGTGGGTGACTGAGGCGTCTGTGACCCTCAGGGTTCCTGGGTTACATGAGGACCCCGTGGGTGACTGAGGCGTCTGTGACCCCTCAGGGTTCCTGGGTTACATGAGGACCCCGTGGGTGACAGAGGTGCCTGTGAACCCTCAGGGTCCTGGGTCACAAGAGGACCCCGTGGGTGACTGAGGCGTCTGTGACCCTCAGGGTTCCTGGGTCACATGAGGACCCCATGGGTGACTGAGGTGCCTGTGAACCCTCGGGGTCCTGGGTCACAAGAGGACTCCGTGGGTGACTGAGGCACCTGTGAACCCTCAGGGTTCCTGGGTCACAAGAGGACCCCGTGGGTGACTGAGGCGTCTGTGAACCCTCAGGGTTCCTGGGTCACAAGAGGACCCCGTGGGTGACTGAGGCGTCTGTGAACCCTCAGGGGTCCTGGGTCACATAAGGACCCCGCGGGTGACTGAGGTGCCTGTGAACCCTCGGGATTCCTGGGCTACATAAGGACCCCACTCACTGTCATGAAGATGCCAGGGCATAGGAGAAAATGACAAGTTAAGAGCAAACTGTTTTACAGCTGAAAACTGAACTCCTAACAGAGGAAGCAAACCACCCCAACCCCGCAAGGACAGCAAGTCTTTTCTATTCAGTCTAAGAGGATAATCCACCAGTAACGTGACCCACTGGCGTAACCACATTTCTCCTCCGCCCTGCCCCACTGCATCAGTATCACCTCAGGTGGACAACCCAATGTAAGATTCACAATATAAAAATAAACTAGGAATTTAACCCCTTCACAAAATAAAGTTCAAGTTGAAACAGTTCCTTTCATCTTGATGTAAATGTCTGATGACACTTTACTAACTAGTAGATTATTGTTTTTCTAAAAAACACACACACATACACACATAAATAACACCTGGTATTAAAATCTCAAAAATTAGAGGAGTTTAAGGTTTGTGAAAACTATTCATGAATAACATTTGATATTTAGATATGTATATCTCTAACTGAACTATATATTTTTGGTAAATATTAGACAAATGTTGAACATGTGATGATTACAAAAGCAACTGCATTTATAATTTCATTCTTTCCTAATTTATGATATAAATTAAAGTCCACATTTGTGAAGATGAACACTAGCAAGGAATATGTAATTTAAAGTCACTAGCACTTTTACAAAGACAGGAATGATCATCCACAAACAAGCAGTCTCTGGCACTGTGCATGTATTTATATGAAGACATCTCTTTATTTATTTCTGCTCCATACAAAACAGGTGAGACCAAACTCATCACCACTGCCTGTGTGTGCTCACATTTCCTTCACCAAACCCTTTGAATCTAGAATCACCTATAGTTCTTCCCTCCTGCAGCAGCCCTTGGAAATTTCAGTTGACCTAATTTCACAAAATAAGCCATAAACCTTCCAAAGGGTAAAAGTCTTAGAAACTATAAATCCTTAAGAGAACATTCTTTTAAAAATCTTATTAAGCAACCACAAAGAGGACATGCTCTGCCGCTCTCTGCAAGCCTCTGCATCCTGTCACATGGACAAGCAACAACCGCAGCTCAGAGTCCATGCTCTTCCCCACCGTGGCCTCAGCCTGCCAGGCTGGTGGAGAAACAGCATGCTGCCAGTGAGCCCAAAAAGAGAATCAAGAGCCACAGCCTGCAGTGCCCCAAAGCAGGATGAAGGAAACAAGTCATCAGCCGAGGACAGTGGAGAGCCATTCCCAGAATCGAGAGGGAGGTCAGGATATCCCCTCACACCACGTCCATTCAACACCTCGCTGGTAATGTGCACCAATGCAACAAGACAAGAAAAAGAAATGAAAGGCACGAGGAGGGGAAAGGAAAGACACTGCACTGCTCACAGACAATATGCTGTAGACACAGAAAGCCCGAAACAACTTACCAGTAACTGTCAGAACTCCTAAATGCACTTAACAAGACGACAGGGCACAAGGCTGACATGCAAACAGCCACTGTATTTCCACATTCCAGCAATAAGCACATAGAAAATAAAAAGATACCATCTTTAAAAAAGATATCATTTACAATAACATCTAAAATTGCAAATATGCAGGGCTAAATCTACCAAAATATATACATAAGAACTCTGTAATTAAACTATGAAACATTATGGTAGTAGTGTTTGTCACTCAGTCATGTACAACTCTTTGTGACCCCACAGACTGTAGCCTACCAGAGTCCTCTGTCCATGGGATTCTCTAGGCAAGAATACTGGAGAGGGTTGTCATTCCCTTCTCCAGAGGATCTTCCCGACCCAGGGGTTGAAACTAGGTCTTCTGCATTGCAGGCAGATTCTTTACCATCTGAGCTACAGGGAAGTCCATGAAACAAACATTACAAGAGAAGTGACAGATCTAAACAAATGGAGGAATATACCCTGTACAGAAAAAGGCAATGGCAACCCACCCCAATATCTGTGCCTGGAGAATTCTACAGACAACGGAGTCTGCTGGGCTACAGTCCATGGAATCGCAAAGAGTTGGACAAGACTGAGCAACTAACACACATTATAAACCTATGTAATTAAGACATTGTGAAAGAGTAGATAAATAAAACAAGGAGCAGAATATTCTAGAGTGAGATCATCACACACATAGTAATGTGGTTATAGCAAAGGCTGCATTCCAAATCCACAGGGAGATATGCAGGTCTTTTCAATAAACAGTGCTTGAGTTACGAGGATCTTTATGGAAACAGAAATGACCTATGACCCGGGCAGCACATCAACAAGCAAATTGGTGTGAGATGGACCACAGATCTAAATGTTAAAGGTAAGACTAGAAAGTCTCACCTAGAAGACAAAATTTTAAGAAAAAGATCTGTGGGCAGACAAAGATATCTTAAACATATTTAATAATTTAAAAATGTAACGCACTAACCATGAAGGAAAGAAAATGACATATTATACTGCATCAAAATGAAGAACTTCAGTCTGTCAAGAGATCCAGCAGAAGAGCAAAAAGACAACCCAGAGAGCAGAAGATAATCTGCCCAATACATTCAACAAAGGACCAGAATCCAAAATAAGTAATTCACTAATCATAAAGAAAAGGCAAGCAACCCAAATAAAAAATGGGCAAAAACTATGAACAGGCATTTTTACAAAAGAAGACTCCAAAAGGTCAGTCATCACAGAAAGAGGTTCTCAGCAGCTGAAATACTAAAGAAATGTAAATCAAACCCATAACAGGATCCCACAAAAGGCTAAAATATAAAAGCAGAGCAGAACCCAGTACTGGTAAGGGTGGAACAACCAGATCTCTCAGATGCTGCCTTAAGAGTGGGTTGGAGAAAACAACTACGGGAAAGTGATGCTCACAACGCCCTGTGAGGCACACGCAGGCTCCCAGAGCCACGCATGAGTGATATCATGTAGACACACCCGGAGAGGCACACACCGGCTCCCAGAGTCACGCATGAGTGATACCATGCAGATACACCTGCAGAGGCACATGCGGGCTCCCAGAGCCATGCACGAGTGATACCATGCAGACACACCTGCAGAGGCACATGTAGGCTCCCAGAGCCACGCACGAGTGACACCATGCAGACACATCCAGAGAGGCACATGCGGGCTCCCAGAGCCACGCACGAGTGATACCATGCAGATACACCTGCAGAGGCACACTCGGGCTCCCAGAGCCACGCACGAGTGATAACATGCAGATACACCTGCAGAGGCACATGCGGGCTCCCAGAGCCACACACGAGTGATACCATGCAGATACACCTGCAGAGGCACACGCGGGCTCCCAGAGCCACGCACAGGCAACACAGGAGCATCGCCCACCATCGGTGAAAACTGGAAACCTGCCACGTGCCCATCAGCAGTAGAGTAAATAAACTGCAAATCAAAATACAGTTCTCCAGAGAACATGGTCCCGCAACAAGACCAAACAAAGCGCACCTAAGAGCAGTGACACAGATGAGAGGTCCGGCTGGGGAGGCAGACACTCAGGAGGGCACAGAGCATGACTCCACGGTGTGAAATGCCAACCTGTGCTGTTAGAAGCCGGCACAAGGGACCCTCGGGTGTGAAAGAAAGAACCAAGGGGTGTGCGGTAATGTTGTTTCCTGATCCAAGTGAAAAATCCGTGCGTGAACAGGCAGAAATTCACCCACCTGAATGCTCTGGGCTGCTAAACAGAGACAGGGAATCAAGCACTCAGAAGTCATCTTGCAGGGAAGACAGACTCAGAATAACACCTATTTGGTTGGTCCATTCCATCCGCACTGTTCCAGCAGAACATCGGCTTTATGGGCTACCACACTCTCACAATATAGCAGGCTCTTGCCGCTGTATTCTCACAACCACCATGTACTCGGGAAATATTTACCAAATTAACTCGTCTGGAAACAGCGAAAGCTCACAAAAATCGCACAGGATGCATGAGTCCGCGTCTGGAACTCAAATACGGGCGACAGCGGGTGGCGGGGGGGAGATTCAAACTGAGGCAAGTCCCAGGAGGCCCCAAGCCAGGCTGCCAGACAGAAAAATGTATAGTGGAATAATTTTAATTCAAATATTTTTCAATTAAATAGTAAATTTAATTTGAATTAAGATTAATTTAAGTTTAAATAAGTTTCAGTCAAAAAACAAACTGTTGACTGTATGATTTTTCTGAGCCCTATTTATCCATAGCCAGCTTCTTAAATAAGCATCGTTTTGTTCACCAGACACCCTCCATGAAATACGGGCCGTAAGGTTGAGCAACTATGTTTTGTAAGAGTGACATTTGATGATGGACGGTCACACAGTCAAAGACAAGATGTTTTCCCCATAATCTGCTGGGGCAGTTTTATATTTTAGTTGCGTAATAGGCTCTATGGGTGCAGCGTTGCTTCAGCCGTGTCAGGCTCTGCAACCCTATGGACCACGGCCCGCTGGGCTCCTCTGTCCATGGGATTCTCCAGGCAGGAATACTGGAGTGGGCTGTCAAGCCCTTCTGCAGGGGATCTTTCCGACCCAGGAATCGAACCCACCTCTCTTATGCCTCCTGCATTGGCAGGCAGGTTCTTTACCACTAGCACCACCTGGAAAACCCCAGTAGGCTCTATACTTGAAAGTAATAAGTCTTTATTTCTGTGTTCAAACAGGAATTTCACTAACTCTGTGAAATCAGGCTCTGTGCTGAGCAGAGGGTTAGGATTCCATCAGCCCTGACTCCCTCCGCCTGTTCTGGAGAGGCCAGAAGGTCCGACCCTGACAGGAGAAAGGGGATGGGCACTGTGTCATCCTTCGCACACGCGTGTGCACATGCCGTCAGCAGCATGACAGCATCTACCCTCTCCCCTGAAGCAAGTAGCCTCCCAGCGTCATGGATCTCTTCTCCACACGGCCGTGTCTATTGATTGATAATTAGCCACATAAATAAACTTCAGGTTAAGGGTCCAAATGGATAAAGCGTCCAGATAAAACAACACTTGTTTCCTAAGCTGCTGAATAAAATAATTTTAGAGGAAAAGGTTCCAGCAGGCCAAGGGGGCTGGAGATCTGACTTGTGAGCGAAGAAGTCAGACGGGGCGGGCAGCAGGCAGGCGGAGGTCGGGCACTCCCATGGCCGGAAGCCCAGGGCATTCCGCATCAGGATAGGGTGCTGAGCCCCCGTGTGGTTCCCCGCCTGGTCTCACTAAGTGGGGGTCAAGGGAGAAAACCAGTGCAAACCCAGGACCGTGAAGAATCCCTGGGGGTGGGGAGGTACTGGCGGTCCGATGTCCACAAAGTTCCACTGAGGCCTGAGGACAGATTCCAGACGCCGGGAGTGAGCAGGGACTCAAGGGTCTACTCCCACCCCCGGGGCCCCTCATTCCCCCAGGAAGCCATTCTTCATCCTTGTCCTTTGGTTTACAAAGCGCATGGGTGCAGTGGAGACATATGAGGACTTCCATCGTCCTGGCCATGGCCCCCACTGGCAGACGGGCCCGAAAACTCCCCAGCGGGCTCCCCTCTCACCCCACCATCCCTCTGCAACCTCAGGGCCTGCCCGTCTGCCAGGAGCTGTACGGCGTCTCCCCTCCTCGTCGTTTACACGTAAGCGCATGTGTTCCGTGTACATGAACGGAGGGTGTCGGACTGCTTCGTCTTTGGAGTCCTTGTCTTTTTTCCTTCTTTTTCCTCCTCTCTCCACCATCAGCCACATCAGGTCATCTTTGTGTGGGTACGGTCCATACTTTTCTCCGTTTTCTCACACACACAGATTTACACACGAAGCCGCACACACATACCCACACACACAAACCCGGTGCTCACGCTCTGCCTTACAAAAGTGAGATTTTATCAACACAGGCTTCTCCGTGTCTTGCTTCTCTCCCTCAACAGTACTTCTTGGGACATCCCATCCATCGAGCAGTTGTACCAGAATCCGGCCAATAGCCGCCCTACTCAGGGGCGCAGGCTTCCTTCCGCGGGTGTCACTGCCGGACGGCTCCGTACAAACCCCCTTCCCTGCGGGTGCCCGGGCTCCCTGGGGGAGGACGCTGAGTCGGGGACCACGAGTCTCCCATCTCAGGATGCAGCTGCGGGACGTCTCTCAGAGCCGAGCCACCACTCACACCTGCTCCAGCCCCACCCGAGGTCACGGCTGCCCCACAGCCCCGCCAGCAGCGGACGTCACGTCTCTCCTCCCACCGCTCTGGCTGAAAAGCAGAGTCCCCGCCACCCGCATTTGCATCTCCTCGTGATGCTGATGGGGCGTCTGAGCATCTCTTCACTGTGATGTGTTCTCTGTGCTGCCCAGTCTGTGTTCACTTTTATTTTAATTACATATATATATATATATATATTTAATTTAACTTTATGTGTTTATTGTTGGTGTGCTGGGTCTTCGCTGCTGCTCAGGTGTTTCTCCAGCTGCGGAGAACGGGGGCTGCTCTCTTGTTGCAGAGCACGGGCTCTCAGCCATGCCTGGACTTCAGTAGTTGCAGCTCCTGGGCCCTGGAGTACAGGTTCAGGAGTTGAGGTGCACGGGCTCGGCTGCTCCACAGCCTGTGGGATCTTCCCAGACCAGGCGTCGAACCCGTGTCTCCTGCATTGGTGGGCGGATTCTTTGCCAGTGAGCCACCAGGGAAGCCCCGCGCTCAGCTCCGAAACTTGTCTTTCTTTCCAGCTTCTAAGAGGCCTCTGGAGAACAGAAACGTTCTTCTTTAGTTGTCAAATGTTAAACACGTTTTTCCCAAACCTCTCATTGACTCTCCTGGACTTTGTTGATGGTATCTTTATCCAATAATCAAAAGTCCTAAATTTTAAACTGTCAGAGGTGTCCTTTGCAGCTTCTGGGGACCCTGGGCCCAATGAGGGAGTGACTGTCACTGCAAATTCCTACAGCTTTGCTTTTTATATTGACACCTTGAATCCTGCTGGAATTCGCCTTCCCTTCATCTTTAAACATGAACAGGCAATTCACTGGCCATTTAAGGAAAGGTTGAAATAAGCAAAAAATAAGACCAAGATAAATAGAAAAACTGACCCCAGAAGACACCAAGGTAATTGGAGCCCCTGTAATGAGTGACACAGAGAATGCAGACACCAGGGGCAAAACACAGCCCTGACCAATGCCAGCAGGGGTGGCTGAGCCACAAGCAGAATGCTGGGACTTCAAGCAGGCAAGTGCCAAGATAAGAAAGCCACAGAGGAACGGGGTGGGGGGTTCCCAGCCGAGCAAACCTCAGAGGACAAAGCTGATGCCCTGGATGGATTCACGGGAACTCCACCAACGGGTAACAGACAGAGGAGAGCAAAGGAAATGATGACACTGATGATGGTGGTGGTGATGGTGATGGTGTTGATTATATGATAGTGGTGATGATGATGATGGTGGTGATGGTGGTGTTGATGCTGGTGATGATGGTCATGATGTTGATGATGACAGTGATGGTGGTGTGAATGGTGATGATACTGATGATGGTGGTGATGATGTTGATGATGACAGTGATGGTGGTGTGAATGTGCTGATGATACTGATGATGGTGGTGATGATGATGATGGCGGTGATGGTGATGATGATGGTGGTGATGGTGATGATAACAATGATGGTGCTGTGAATGGTGATGATACTGATGATGGTGGTGATGATGGTGATGGTGGTGATGATGATGGTGGTGGTGATGGTGGTGTTGATGCTGGTGATGATGGTGATGGTGATGATGACAGTGATGGTGGTTTGAATGGTGATGATACTGATAATGGTGGTGATGATGGTGATAATGGTGATCATACTGATGATGATGGTGATCAAGATGGTCACAATGATGGTGATGATGGTGACAGTGGTGATGCTGGTGATGATGATAATGGTGGTGATGGTGGTAAATGATGATGGTGATGAGGGAAGGAAAAGGAAACTCCTCTCCAAAGGAACTCACAATAAGCCCTTACAAGAAGGAGTTCCCCGTGTGCCAACCAGGATAAATGTAAGTCCCATATTATAAAATGTCAGAACACCAGCGTGAAGAGAAACTCCTTCAGCTTCAGAGTGAACCACTTCACGTGAGAGACTGTGATCGTGAGAACTGGGAGGTTCTGTGCTTCTCACCAGCAACAGGGGACCGGCTGCCTGCTGCACTGGCTCCCGAGCCCTGAATTCTCCTTCTGCCCCCAAACAAGGCACGTCTGGTCACAGCCCCTTCAGCGAACCTTCTAGACAGGGCCACTGTCGCTGCAACAGGCAGGAGATGCTGGCCCTAAGGTGTGTGTCTGTTGTGGTAAGTGATGCAGGCCTCCCGGGCCAGGCCCAGGGTCTGGGACCTCCCATCCACTGTGCTCAGTGGCCAGCCAGAGGTGATTAATGCCCATCAGTCACAGACCCGACAGAGAGCGGACGGGCCCAGTGCCCAGTCCAGGGCCCTACTGACAACTTCACTTGCGTCAGACCCTAATGCTTCTCAGCTCCATGTGTCCCTGGATACAGCCTGAATGGCCGGACTTGAGTGATGGTTAGTTAAGAAAAGGCGGGGGACACGGGCTCGGTCCCTGCTCCAGAAAGATTTCACATCACAGAGCAGCTAAGCCCGTGTGCCGCAGCTGCTGCGACTGCTCCAGAGCCTGGAGACTGCAGCAAGAGGAGCCCGCACACTGCACGGCCCTGCTGGCCTAGAGAAAGGCTGTGCAAAGCAACGAAGACCCTGGACCACGCAGAAACAGCATCAGCAGCAGGAAGAGGCTGGGTGGAGACCCGGAGTGGGGGCGTGGTGACACTTTCAGCGCTGAGACGGGTGAGCGCGGGTCTGATGTGCGGGTGGTGACCTTGGTCAATCACACCGCGCTGCGCACCGCAGTGCGCTGAGAGTGACCGTGAGCAGCATCCCCACACGGGGAGAAGGTGACGTGGTGAGAAGGCAGTGCAGGAGGGGATGTGCATGTTCATGAACCCGATCACAGGAATCACTTCACGATGTACACAGGTTACACGCACACAACTTCGTCAGCTACACGGTGAAGCAGAGTGAAGACCCAGCAGAGGGCAAAGAAACCCTAGGCTGCTGTTGCAATCACGAATCACAATCACGAATAAGCCCCAGGCAAAGACACTCCTGGCAATCCAGGGGGCTGCAGGACGACAGAGAGAAAACGCCTGCATGGCACGCGCGTGGTTTTTCAGAGGAGGTGGGTCTTTACTGAAAAGGGGAGGTGACTCCAAGTCGGTCCATTCTGGACAGAGTCTGCCCCCGCTGCCCCCACCACCCAGCCGCCGGACCTGGACACCAAGACGCACGGCGTGGACACCGCGGCCCCGGGACAGGCTCGCACCTCCTCCCGGACACCCTGGCTGCCCCACGGCCGCAGTGACGGCCGTCTCGGGGCCGGCGGTGCCTCCAAACAACACCCTCTCTGGCTCTGCCCCTGACCTTGTCACTGACCTGAGTTGCCTCTGAAAACGTCATCAACACGAGCCCAGGAGAATGTCACCAGACACACCCGGCCATCTGCACCCAGTGCCTCTGCTGTGAGTCCAGGCGCCGGGGACACAGTGCTGGCCTCACAGGCCCGACCCCCCGCCACACACTGGCACCAGGAGGCCCCAGGCGTCCGGGGGACCTCCCCCGGGCCCGAGTCCACGTGCGGTCGGTTCCAGAACCATCGTCCACCCCCGCAAACACAGCACCCCTGTCCAGCTGGCTGCACACAGCCCAGGGTCCTCCCAGTCACTGGCAGGGCCCACACATCGCTGTCACCTCCAGCAACGAAAGCGGGCCCCAGGGGTCCTGCCCTCAGCCCCTCCAGGCATCTCCAGCGTGACCCAGAGGAGGCAAACCTGCCGTCGGCCTGGAGGTGAGTGGGCAGGGACCCCAGAGTCCTGCTCCCCAGGGAGGCGCAGGGCAGGCAGCACGTCCAGCCGGTGATGCCAGCCCCCGGCACAGAGGCCGGGGTGAGGAGACCACCCGCACCCTCGGGCACACCTCACAGATACGCGCCACGGGCAGGCCTGGGCCCCGGGGCGGAGGCCCTGGTGTCCCCCCCGCCCCCGGCACCACTGAGCCCCGGCGTGGATGCTGTCCCCACACCTGCCCAACGCTGCCCCTCTCCAGGACCTCCACCTCCCTCCAGACACTGAACCTGCACAGAGATCAAACTGCCTGGTGTCCAAACTCTCCTTGAGTTTCAAGAAAGGCAGGGAGGACGCAGTGAGACACAGAGGCGGCTGCAGAGGAGACCGAGCGACACCCGGCTCCCGACGCCCCGACCCAGCCCAGCCCGCACCTGGGGTGCTCGGGGGGGCCCTGGAGCACGCATCCGAGCGGCTCCCAGCCCAGCCAGGCCGTCCAGCGAAGGGAACGCGCCCCGGGTAAGCAGCGCGCTGGGCCTCGGAAGAAGACGGACAAGCAGACGTGGCATGTCGGGGCGGTGAGGGCTGGGAGGAGGCCAGGGCCGTCGGGACAGGACAGGGGGGCAGCCTGGGATGCTGGGGGCCGGGGGACCCCTGGGAGCCCGGGGGCGAGGGGCCGCTCACAGCGGGGTGCTGCCTCGGCTGCTCTCAGCCGCCCCCGCCTTGTCCCTGTACCTCCCTTTCCACCCGAAGGTTCACCTGTGGCCCACCCTCTCCTTGGCCTCCTTGAGTAAAACTGCCTTCCAGAAATGAACAGGAAACAGACAGACCTCTCTGCAGACTTCCAACGTCTGTCCAGTGTCCCAGGAACCATCTTTGTCCCCCTTTTGCCCCAAAGGAACATGACCCCACATTTGCTCTGGCCACATGCTTGGCAGATTAAGAGAAGGTGTGGTGTCGGACCCATGGTGGCAGGACGGGAGGGTGGCTCGGAGGAGGCCCCCCGGGCCCAGGGGTGGACAGCACTGTGAGGAGGGAGCATCGTCATCTGGACGGGGGGCCCCAGGGGGTAAGAGTCCCCCGCGGAGGGCTGAGCAGCGGGGAGAAGCAAGCCCAGAGGAACACTGGGCCTCAGGAAGGAAGGGGGGCCGCCCCGCTGGAGGGAGGAGGCCGCGCGAGTGCTGGGGGGATGGGCAGGGAGGTCAGCGGCAGGTGCCAGGGGCTTGCCCAGTCATGGGGGCCTCCTGCAGCCCTGGGGCCTCCCTGGAGGCGCGTGAGCGCCGGCAGACAACCAGGCTGCGTCCGTGAGAAGAGAAAACACCGTGACATCCGCTGTGCTGGTGACCGTCGGGCTAGGAACTCAGATTCCATGCGTCTGCAGGGCCCCGCTCACCTCCAGGCCTCCCTGCGGACCCCGAACTCCAGTCCTAGCCACCCACACCCCTCCGCTCCGCACCTGGGAGAAAGCTCGGGCTTGGGGACTGCGAGACCCACCCAAGCGCCCTGCTGAACCCTAGCCGAGTGCCACCCTTCCTCGGGGCCCCCGTCAGCTGTGGGGCCACTCGGCCACTACCTCCCCGAGACCCCGGGGGCCTCCGCAGCAGTGCCGTCTAAGGGATGCAGGGAGGACAGGAGGGGTCTGTCCTGATCCAAGGCACTGACAGGCCTGGCCGTGTGGCATCGGGTGTGGGGGCGTGGGGGTGGCCGGACCCAGGGCTTCAGCCCCAGCCAGGGGTGCACCTGCTTCTCTGGGCAGTCGGGGTGAAGAGGGAGCGTGGGATGTGGGGTCCTGGACCCAGCACAGGCCTCGCTGGTACTGGCAGCTGGGTCACTGAGGGGAGAGGATGACGCGATCAGGCCCGAGAAAATGGACCACAGTAATAAGGGAGGATGCGCGACAGCTACCCTCACAGAGACGGTCCCCAAAGGCGCCTCGGAAAGGAGGTTTGACAAGGCTCCCATGTACGTGCACATACACACGTGTGCACCTACACATGTGCATGTTCAATGTATTACATAATATTGACCTCATATAGAATGTGTTAAGTGATACATATTTATTGCACATCTCATATTTAATATAGTTCCATATACATAGTTATTGTATATACATTTGTCTCTCACCATCTTTTCCTTTAGAGATGGCAAATGTTAGAATAAGAGCATGTCTTTTAAAAAATCTAACAGAACTGATGTTTAACAGGTACAGAGTTGCAATTTTGCAAGATAAGTTTCTAGAGAACTGCTGTGTACACTGTGAATTCACCTAACACCAGTGGCCTATATACACTCAGAAATGGTTAATGGCAACCCACTCCAGTGTTCTTGCCTGGAGAACTCCAGGGACGGCAGAGGCTGGCAGGCTGCCGTCTAAGGGGTCGCACAGAGTCAGACACAACTGAAGTGACTTAGCAGCAGCAGGATGCTAAAGTTTATGTTAAATGCTAAGTACCACAATTAATAATTTAAAAAAAAAAAGCTGGACATGGAGCAGGAAAAAAACAGGGCTGCAAGAGGGCGGTCATTCCCAAACGAGGGTCGAGCAAGTCCTTGGGATGAGCCTCCAAATGAGGGCCCTTGGCTTTACGCAGGAAAGAAAGCAAGAGCAAGGCGGTGAAGGGCAAGCAGGTTTATTTAGGGAGAAGCACACTCCGTAAGCAGTGTGAGCCGTCCCAGAAGGCGAGAGGCGGCCCCAGGGCACCGGGTCATCTTAGAAAGGGACAGAGTGCGGGCTGTGAGGGTTCATGGGCTGGGCAATCTCACAGGAAGACAAGGGGAAGGGATATTCTAACTATCTTGAAGAAGGGGTGGAGATTTTCTGGAACTGGGGCACCACCCACTTTTTGGCCTTTCAGAGCAGCTGCACCTGTAGGTGCATCATTTAGATGCTAAGGTATTACAATGAGCAAGTAACGAGGTTCGGGTCTACTAGAAATCCAATCTCCTGCAACCCTGGGCCGAGCTGGCTGGAACCAGCTGCTGTATCCTGCTGCTCTTAACGGCTGCGTCCTTTTTTAAAGCTTGTGTCTTGCCCCCTTCCTTCCAGTCTCATTCCTGCCTCTAGGACTTGAGTCCCATAATCAAGAGAAGCAGAGGGACAATGGCTCATCTCTGTAGCTGCTTCTCCGGGGGCTAAGTATGCGTGTGACCATGCCTGTCAGGGAGTAAAAACTCTCTGATGCCTCCTCTGGGGGCCCCAGGGGCAGGAGGGCATCTTGTTTTAAGTCTGGGCGGCAGTATGGGCTGCAGTCCTCGCAGATGTCATCTCGGTTTGGAACTCTCATAACTGCTTCCAGAGCCTTCCTAGGGGTCTTCATGAGGCTCCTTCGCAGCAGCATCAGAGCCCAACAGTAAAGGTCTATAAATGACAAGAAACTTAAAAGGCAGGTTAAACATCTGACAACCGACGGAGTAACTGATAAGGAAACTTGGCAGGAACTGCCAGAATTATGACTCTCAACCTTACACACCAGGACATATCCACATGTCGGAAACTTCACATAAACTCTACAAAAGTCTATCGCTATGAGCAACACTGACCCAGGGTATAATCAGAGGCTTATCACTCCTTTGACAACGCTTCTCATGTAATTTAAGATATTAAATAATGCTAGCTAATTTAATATCCCAGGACTTCTCTTCCATGAACCTTCTACAGCTATCTGTATGCCTATTATTTGTCCCTAATCTTTTCTCATTCTGAAATGACCACCTCCAGGACAAAAGACTCTCTCTTTCCCTTTAACAAATGCATTCCATTCCTCATCTTCTTTCACTGAAATTCACACCTTACTTTCCTGATGCGCTGAAATCGCTCTTCTTTTTCAGTAGCTTTAATTCCCTGATAGCTCAGTTGGTAAAAAATCCATCTGCAATGCAGGAGACCCTGGTTCAATTCCTGGATCGGGAAGATCCCCTGGAGAAGGGATAGGTTACCCACTCCAGTATTCTGGCCTGGAGAATTCCACGGACTGTACAGCCAGCCACAGGGCTGCAAAGAGTCAGATGGGACTTGCACTTTCACTTTTCCCACTTTCTTTCGCTTAATGACATTGTATCATTTTAACCCTTAACAACCTTACCTCCAGCAAAACTGATGAGCAGAAAGTAATTGTAAACTGTCACGTCCATATTTCCTGGCTGGAAAACTTATGTTTTAGTCTTCCTCTCCTAAGGCAAAGTAAGTAAATTTAGACACCGCCCCCCCACCCCCACCCAGCAACTAATACTCCAATATATATCCTATCTGAAATGACCCAGAGAGTCAGTGAGTTCTCACCATTTAATTGAGTTTTAAGTTACCAAAATATAGAGAGACTATTTTAGATAGACAGTCCCAAAACAATTATTTCTAGAGTTTACCTAAATGTTCTTATCTCATTTACACTTACTTTCTTTAAATGTTTTGTTTGTTTGTTTTTCCTTACGAGTTACTTACTTTCCTTGCTGACAAATTTGCAACAAATATACTAAAGTCTTGCTAGACTTCTAATAAACCTAGGTACTCGTGCCTGGAGAATTCCACGGACAGAGGAGCCCGGGGGTTGCAAAGAGTCGGACACAACTGAGTGACCAACACTGACTTTTTTTCAAACCCAGGTACAACAGAAGTGTTCTTCTTAACGCCGATGACTCATAAAGACATGTCTATATGAATCAAACCACAAGCTTAAGCTACCTTCAGGACCAGGTATCAATTCAGTACTGAATATTTCCCAGGTCAAGTGAACCTGAAATAAACTCTGACCAGATTTTTTTTTTATTTCTGAGCATTTCTATAAGCTCTTAGTTTCTTTATTCCAATTAACTGGAGCCCTTTTACGAATTAGTTCTGGCAGCACCACACATGGACAACACACATACAGATTCATATAAACACACAGGACATAGAGGCCTCATAGCTCCCATTCCAAAATCTCAGCCATGATTCAGGTGGTTGTTGATTCAGTCGCCCAGTCGTGCCTGACTCTTAGTGAACCCATGGACTGCAGCAGGCCAGGCCTCCCTGTCCCTCAGCACTTCCCGGAGTTTGTCTAAGTTCAAGTTCATTGCATCGGTGATGCCAGCCAGCCAGTCGTCTCATCCCCTGGCACTGTCTTCTCCTTCTGCCCTCAATCCTTCCCAGCATCAGGGACTTTTCCAATGAGTCGTCTGCTCACATCAGATGACCAAAATACTTGAGCTGCAACTTTAGCATCAGTCTTTCCAGTGAATAGTCAGGGTTGATCTCCCTTAAGATTGACTGGTTTGAGCTTCTTGCCATCCAAGGGACTTTCAGGAGTCTTCTCCAGCACCACAGTTCTCAGGCATCAATTCTTTGGCGTCTGCCTTCTTTAAAGTACAGCTCTCACAACGATTCGTGACCACTGGGAAGACCATAGCCTTGACTATACGGACCTTTGTCAGCAGAGTAATGTTTCTGCTTTTCAACAGACTGTCTAGGTTTGTCACCACTTTGCTGCCAAGAAGCAACAGTCTTCTGATTCCATGGCTGCAGTCACCATCTACAGTGATTGTGGAGCCCAAGAAGAGGAAATCTGTCACTACTTCCACCTTTTCCCCTTCTATTTGCCATGCGGTAATGGGGCCGGATACCATGATCTTAGTTTTTTTCAATATTTAGTTTTAAACTGGCTCTTTCACTCTCCTCCTTCACCCTCATCAAGAGGCTGTTTAGTTCATCTTCGCTTTCTGCCATTACCGTCGTATCATCAGCATATCTGAGGTTGTTGATGTCTCTCCTGCCTCTCCTGATTCTAGCTTTTATCATCCAGCCCAGCATTGCTCATGATGTGCTCAGCATATAGGTTAAACAAACAGGTTGACAGCAGACAGCCCTGTCGGACTCCTTTCTTGATCTTGAACCAATCAGTTGTTCCATACAGGGTTCTAACGGTTGCTTCTTGACCTGCATACAGGTTTCTCAGGAGACAGGTAAGATGGTCTGCTACTACCATTTCTCTAAGAGCTTTCCAGAGTTTGTTCTGATCCACACAGTCAAAGGCTTTAGTGTGGTTGATGAAACAGAGATAGATGTTTTTCTGAAATTCCCTTGCTGTCTCTATAATCAGCGCAAGTTGGCAGTTTGATCTCTAGTTCCTCTCCTTTTCTAAACCCAGCTCGGACATCTGGAAGTTCACGGTTCACACAATGCTGAAGCCTAGCAGGCAAGGTTTTAAGCATGACCTTACCAGCATGGGAGATGAGCACAACAGTTCTTGGTTAGCACATTCTCTAGTACTACCCTTCGTGGGAATTGGGAGGAGGATCGACCTGTTCCAGTCCTGTGGCCACTGCTGGGGCTTCCAGATTTGCTGACACAATGAATGCAAAACCTTGATGGCGTCATCCTTCAGGGATTTGAATAGTTCTGCTGGAATTTCATCACATCCACTAGCTTTATTAATAGCACTGCTTCTTAAGGCCCATTTGACTTCGCACTCCAGGATGTCTGGCTCTAGCTGACTAACCACACCATCATAGTAATCCGGTTCATTAAGATCTTTTTTACACAGCTCTTCCATGTATTCTTTCCATTTCTTCTTGATCTCTTCAGCATCTACTAGGTCTCTACCATTTTTATCCCTTACTGTGCCATCTTTGGGTGGAACGCTCCGTTGATATTTCCAATTTTACTGAAGAGTTCTCCAGTCTTTCCCCTTCTGTTACTTTCTTATATTATTATGCACTGTTCATTGAAGGCCTTCTTGTCTCTCCTAGATATTCCTTGGAACTCTGCGTTTAATTGGATGTAGTTTTCCCTCTCTCCCTTGCTTTTCACTTCTCTCCACTCTTCTGCTATTTGTAAAGCCTCCTCAGACAACCACTTTGCTTTCTTGCTTTTCTTTTTCTTTGGGATGGTCTTGTTTGTGGCTTTCTGTACAATAATACAGAGTTCTGCCCATAGTTCTTCAGGCACACTGTTAACTAGATCTAGTCCCTTGAATCTATTCGTTACCTCTACTGCAAATTCATACGGGATTTAAGTCACACCTGGCTGGCCTAGTGTTTTTCCTAGTTTTCTTTAGTTTAAGCCTGAATTCTGCTATGAGAAGTTGATGACCTGAGCCACAAGTCAGCTCCAGATCTTGTTTTGGCTTTCTCTATCTCTGGCTACAAAGAATGTAATCAATTTGATTTCAGTACTAACCATTTGGTGATGTCCCTGTGTAAAGTCCAGCCGCTTCACTCACTCTGGGACTCTTGGTAATTCTCTCTGCTCCTCCCCAGGGGCATACTGGACACCTTCAGACCTGGGGGACTCATCTTTTGGTGTCATATCTTTTTGGCCTTTTATACAGTCCATGAGGTTCTCATGGCAAGTATACTGGGATGGTTTGCCATTCCCTCCTCCAGTGATCAGGTTTTGTCGTGATTCAGGTACAACGATGTAAAATCTATCAGTTACAAGGAGTTGGATTCAAATTGGACTTCGGGCAGATGAAACAAATCATGCTCACCCGTCTAGACGACTAAACTCTTTTTACTACTATTTATGGAAAAGATACTTAAGATTCCTGTTCTTCTTGAACAAGTCAAGTTCCAAATCACCTACCCCTTTCCTGACATATGAGCTTCAAAAGGCTAGGGGAGATAAGGGATCCGGAAGGAAAGCTGGAGCACCGGCATCTCAGAAGCATGGGAGAAATGTTAGTTCCTCCTCGGATCACCTCCTCCTCTAAAGCCATAAAAAAAAATTTTTTTTTAGTACTTACTAGTCTCTGAATATAAATAGGGGAGATCTCAGGAGTGGTAAAAGAATTGGTGGACTTTGGATTATTTCAGGAGCCACCCATCTGTCTGCTAAAGACTAGATTTTTAAAACAAGGACCGTTCTTGTTTCCTCAAAGGAAACTGGGTGGTTTACCTCAATGATTATCAAAGGGCAGACACAGCCATGCGGCTATGTTGGCAAGTCTCACTGTCCGTCATTTAGAGTAAGGAGAAGGCCTCCCCCAAAAAGTCCTACCAGGCTCTGAATGTCAGCTCTGGTCAGTTTTGTCAGACAGTGGCCTCCCACTTCAGTAATCTATTCATAAACACTTCCGAGGATCCTCTCTGGATTTAAGAAGTGTGGCTTGTGATCTAAGAGGCATGCCTACGGCCTCAGATGGTCCCATCTCCAAAGGTAGCCTGACAGTTTTAGCTGAACTTTTTTGTCCATTCCATTCCCATCTCAACCTCAACTTTATGAGCACCCAGTGTGTGGGCATTCCTGCTGTTCATGACTATCTGGATCCATCCACTCAAAGGCAAAGAGATACTGGGAGTCTGGGTGCAAGGGGAGAGCAGAAGAAAGTGACCTTTAGTTCTGGCTCTGTCAAACAGTTCAAAAATGTAGATGGGGTGGAACGGAGACCTCCTCTGGCTTAGGACCAAGGGGCTCCCCTGACCAAGGGCAACCACTTTCCTTGGTAAAGTTTCCTAAAAGGAGTCGGGGGGAGGGGGGCAGGGGCGGGCAGGATCAATCACTTGGCTTGGGGTCTTCCCTCCATCTCCCTTATTATACAGAACTGGGGGAACAAGGCCCCGGGATACCAGCCCGTGAGGAGCGGACAACCACGTATCTAGTAAGGAAATAACTGTCCCACCTGTCTGTCGAGGGTCACCTGAGGCTCCGCTGGAGAAACGACCAGATGTCCTTTGGGAGCCAGGGAAGGTCCTGGGCCCATCAGTCTTTGCTCCTCTCGGCCATCACTGGTTAGGGAGCCCTGAGTTGCCCCTGGGACTGGGGAATGCCCTGCTTCCAGTGGCCCCGGAAACCGAGCAGAACCCTGTGGGGTTCCTGGGCACATAACCCATTCCACATCCCCCGCCTCGTTTGAGGGAACAGACTCCAGCCTCTGTGACCTTCCCTGAGTTCCAAAGGACAGATTCAAACAGTCGCTCATCAGGGACGGGAGAGGATGCACAGACAAGGGAGGGAGAGCCAAGGAAAGGGGCAGCCCTGGGGCGGGGTCCTGACTCTGCCTCACGGAATGCACGTAACAGCATCTTTGAGCTCTTTACAGAACTAAAAACCCTGACAAACGGAAGACCTTGGTATTCTTCATTCCAGAGAAAAAAATCACGTTCAATATCCCTAAGAAGCTCATCAGGACCCCCTGAGGCCAGATCAAAGGGGTGCAGTCCCTACACCCATCCTTATCTTTACCAGCAGCCCTGCCCCTGAGCCGCTGCTAGAAACTCCTCACCAAATCCTCCTGGGTTGGGACACAGCTTTTCAGGGCAGGAGCCTGCTCTGTCCCCTTTGCCTGGCAAAGCAATAAAGCTATTCTTTTCTGCTTCGTCCAAAACACCGTCTCCAAAATTCAGTTCGGCTCTGGTACACGGAGGACGAGTTTTTGTCATCATCCTGTCATTTGTGTACTGGGCAGGGTCTCGATGGACTTTTCCCACACAGGGGGCATTCGTCCTTCCAGGGGCCCTCTTGGCCGCACTTAAAACAGATCGACCCTTTCCTGGCAAGACAGTGGCTCTGATCCAGGCTTCCTGGACCCCGGCCCTACCATGGGCGTCTGTAGGGATGGTAACCCTGAGGTGGTGCAGGGGTTAGGGCTGCCGCCAGTAATGATGACTTTTGCTGTTGTCCCTGAACGGTCCTGCCTCTTCACCTTATCTCTGTTGTTGAATACTCTGAAGGCCAAGTCCATGCGCTGATTCACAGGGGTCTGGGGTCTCCAGCTCCCCGGTTGTGACATCAGGGGTAGATGGTCCAGAAGACTATCAGCCTCTCAGAACTGGGGTTGGCAGGAGTTCCCAGTGATGGACCTCAGGGAGGTGGTCTCATAAAGCGAAAGTGAAGTTGCTCATCCGTGTCGGTCTCTTTGCGACCCCATGAACTGCAGCCCACCAGGCTCCTCAGTCCATGGGTTTTTCCAGGCAAGAGCACTGGAGTAGGTTGCCATTGCCTTCTCCTGGGGATCTTTCCAACCCAGGCATTGAACCTGGGTCTCCTGCATTGCAGGCAGACGCTTGACCGTCTGAGCCTCCAGGGAAGCCCTAGTCTCATAAAGGGATTGTCTAAAACACCAGGCTCCTGTTGGAAAAGAAGGAACCTTTAAGGGGATTCACCCAGGCACACCCAGCAGGAGGTCTTTAGACCTGGACTGCAGGATAGGTTTGCAAACATTTGCATGTATGGGTCTTCCCCATTTTGGTTAAGATGCCACAAGACAGGAGTCAAATGGATCCTGGGCAGATGGTGGTTATTTGTTCCAGCGCTATCCCTGATATTCAAAAAATCTAAGGGAGTGTGGTGCAGAGACCTTAGTGGGTGGACCCCCTCAAGGGAGTGCCATGGAGAAAAGTTCCAATGGCAATTCAGGAGATGGGATAATTGGACTGATCTGTAAAAGCCCCTGACTCCTAGAATTCAGCAGAAAAAATATTAAGCAAGCAAAACTGGGAAAAGCAACAGTGGGGTCCTTGTGGGCACCCAAAATCTGCCTGTGTGGTGGGCCTGAGGGGGCCCCTTGGACTAGTCAAGGAAAGGAACAACAGCTAGTGCAAGAAAGGCAACCAGAGTTCCAGGACCTGAGCCCCTCAGAGACGGAGGAAGGGAGAGCTCGGCCCTGAGTCAGACAGACAGACTGCATAGCTCCGCACGAGTCCCAGTCACCCTGCACGGTGGGGAGCCCTAGCCCAACAGGGGATCAGGATTATGCCCTATGGGGTCCCTTCCATATTTATTGGGACTGTCCCTTCATGGTCACCAGAAAATATGCTGCAGGGGGGAAATGGGGCACAAGAGGATGGCTGTGTCCCACGTACTGGGTTCCTGGGACGGGCTGCCAAGTGAGGGTCCTTGGCTCACGCAGGGAAGAACTCAAGAGTGAGGGAAGCAGGCTTACTTAAAGAGATGCACGCTACACAGACAGTGTAGACCTTCTCAGAAGTCAAGAGCCAGCCCTAGGGCATGGGGTCCTCTTGGAAAGTGTGAGGGGGCCCCGAGTGCAGGGGTGGTTAGTGCTTATGGGCTGGGTAACTTCACAGGATAACAAGTGGGAGGAATACGCTGTCTTCAAGAAGGGGTGGGCATTTCCAGGCACTGGGGCACCACCCACTTTCTGGCCTTTTATGGTCGTGGTTCCTGTGGGTATGTCATTTAGATGTGAATATATTACAATGAGCTCGCTCTATATATACATCACAATATATATAATGAGGCTCGGGGTCTACTGGAAGCAGGACCTTCTGTCATCTTGGGCCAAGATGGTTCTAACCTGTTGTCATCTCCTGCTGTTAATGGTTGTGTCATTCTTTCAATGGTTGTGCCCTGCTCCCTTCTTTCCTCAGATACACACACACGCGCACACACACCCAGTGAACTGCCCGATTTCTTTACAACGTGGACCATTTCCCTTCTTTGTCCCCAACTTCACAGATGCCTGCTGAGCGTCATTCTCCACCTAGCCTTGCAATTCCACTTCAGAAACTAAGGAAACGCACTGAATCTGAACTTCCCAGCACACAGCGATACTTTCTACTCATCAGAGACCCCTCTTCAGCATGACCTCCAGGATGTGACAGAGCAAACGCCTGTGTCCTGACAACTTGACAAAACGACCAAACATGACTAAAACACCCTTGCCCAGCAAACACATCGTAAAGAATATTTGTGGCAACTGAGCTGTCCCCTGAGCAGGTCACAAACATGCACACTTATGATGAAAGAAGCAGATCCTGAGAATTAAGAGTAAGGGCGCTGCCTTCCCGAATGGCCGTTCTCAATCATTAATGAAAACACGAAGCCAGCTGAGCTGCACTGGGAGACAAATGACCCTCGCACTTCGGTTTAGCGTGTTCTAAAAATACAATTTACAATTCAGCAATATCCTTTTTTTCTTTTTTTAATGTAGTCACTACAACACAAACATGTCTCTTTGTTATCTAACTACATCTGCATGCAAAACACGCTTTAGCTAGGAAAATGTAAGGTCTGGGGAATTGAAACCCATTTTTCAAATTCAAAAGAAATGAAAAGGAGAGAATAAAGGTGCATTTTATTCACATGCAAAAAAATGCAACTGCAAGCTGACTTCAGGTCCTCACCCCAACCTGGTAAATGACGTGTGTAACTTGTCCACAAGTGGTTTCGAGATTATTCTTGCAAGTTACACGCCTGTGCGGTAGAACCAAATCCGCCTTGAACCACATGCGGTGCCGTTTGCCTTCACGCTTAGGGAAATGGTATATTCTGCACTCAACAGGAGGGCTTCTCAGCCTTGGCTCTGGCAACCTCCAAATCGTCTTGGGGCGACAAACCGCCTCCCTGAAGCCACCACCCAGGGCATCATGCACAGGCTCCGCCCGCCGAGGCCGGCGCTCTGGCGGGCGGGGAGCGGGCAGAGGGCTGCCAGACTCTAATCTCACCTGAGGTCCCCCGGATCTCTGTACTCTTCACAGCACACAACCACACCAACGGGAGCTGGGATCCCAAGCTCAGCGGGGCACGCACCCACGTAACGGATTAAAATTAGGCACCCTAATCATTAAACTGTCACTGCGAGAGCCAGGAGTACCATTTTTTTAAAAAAAATGAATAGGAGAATTAATGGATTTCTTTATTTGCTTCATTTGTGATCCTCAGCCTGTCTTTTATTATCGAGGCAGTCATAAAAAAATGCTTCAGCCATGTATGCAAATTAAATCATTAGTATTTTCCCAATTACAGTGACTGCTTATTTATATTGCCGATCTCTTCTCCCAATTTTGTTCCTTTAATGTTGGCTGCTCAGTCATGCCCGACTCTTTGTGACCCCATGGACTGCAGCCCACCAGGCTTTTCCGTTCATGGGATTCTCCAGGCAGGAATACTGCAGTGGGTTGCCATTCCCTTCTTCAGGGGCTCTTCTCGACCCAGGGATCGAACCCAGGTCTCCTGCATTGCAGGTGGATTCTTTACTGACTGAGCCACAGGGAAGCCCAACATTAATGACACTGGAAATGCTTTAGAAAAACACTCTGAGGCCCTACTCCACGCCTCTCTGAGCCTACAGCTGCAGGACCACCCACCCGGTAGTGATCTAGTCACCCAGGGACTGGCTACAGCCCCACCGCCACAAGGCCCCCACAGTGCGGGCCCGCGGGACCCTGGCCACAGAGGGCCACAGGCAGAGGGTCTCCCTAGCTCCTTCCCTGAGCTCCTGGCAACGGGAGACCAGGAGAAGCCAGCCCACCCCAGGTGGGAGCTTATGTGACAGCTTCTATTTCACCTAAGAAATCAGGTAAAGCATGCATCCTGCTTCAAACACACCCACGTCACATGTGTGTCTGCATTAACATTACGGTGTTTTACAGAAGCGTCTCGTTCACTGATTTCGCCGGCTTCTGGCCAGGTTGCCAACGCCCGGGAAGACACGCCTACTTCCGATGCCCACCACTCCCCCACCTGCTCCCCCCAGCAGCTCCCTGGGGCCCACCTTCCCGAGATCCTGCACTGCTCTGAGCCTCGCTAAGCAGACCCATCACTCACACTGCAACTCTGAGGCTTGACCGTTTGTTAGCAAACTCCCCTGACCTGAACTAGGGTCCCCAAAGAATGAGACTGGCTGTTGGGAGATGGAGCCAGATGGGGAACAGATGTGATGGAGGTAAGGCCGGGGGCCAGGACAGGGACGGGGGGCAGGGCAGGGACAAGGCCCGGTTTCTTAACCACCCGGCCAGAACAGGTGCCTCAGCACCTGACTTCTCCGAAAATCACAGCAAAGTCCTCAGCACACACACAGTCCACGGTGAAGCCACAAAGGAATGTTCGCTTTCCAGTCTGACCACTGAAAGGCGGCCAGATAACCAATGACAACTGACTCCTTTCTGCCCCACGTGAGCCCCAAGGCCGCCAGTGCTGCAGCTGGAAGGCAGGCGCATGCCCCGGTACCCTGACCCAGCTTGGAGCTCTCAGCGGAGACGCACCGGGACACGAGCCCGAGAAAGCCGGCCACGAGGCAGAAACGAGAGGCAGACCAAGAGAGGCTGCGGCGACCCTCCCCAGAGCGCGGGCGGGCTTTCCTGTGCGGGACCCAAGCTGGAGGCAAAGGTGGCCATCCTGAATGTGTCGGCGGCCAACAGAATGTGACCCACATGCACCTCTCAAGACGAGAAGCCATGACACCCCGAGACAGGAAAGAGCGACCCGGGCAGCCCTGTGCCCCCAGCCAAGGTCGGAAAGCTGGGGCTCTCTGGACCCCAGGAGCCGTCGGGGCTGCCCGCGTCCAATTTCCCCTGTATCAGGAAGCTTAACCTGGGACTTGATGGGCTTAAAGGGTCCAGGAAGTCCATAAAGCGGCACGCAAAACGGCGTTTTTGAGTATGTCTCTCTCACAGGGAAACATTTATGAACCAGAAAATGACTCTGCATGGATAAGACCCTGAAGGTGGGTCAGCTGTCTCAGAAGACTGGCTACACCACCGTCAATCCCAAGAGCCCCCCCACCTCTGACCATTAAAGAACACACCCAGAGAGGGTTTTCACAGCTTAACAACTTAAACAAAACTCTGGAGTGTCGCAGTCCAGGGCCTGGGAACAGGAAGGCCTGGCGACGCCCGGCTCCTCCCGGCACCTCTGGAGCACAGGCCAGCACGGGACAAGCTGAGCCCAGGGGTGGGAGGCAGCACGGGCTGGGCAGAGGGGTGCCCGCGCGGACCGCCTCCCCACTTCCTGATTCTCTCACCAGCCCAGGCCCCCTGGCCCTGCACGCAGCCCCCCGCGGGACTGGCATGGGCCCAGGCCCCCTGCTGTGGGAGCAATCCCTCCCCCCAGCCCGCCAGGTAACAGCCTGACTCCAAGCCTTACAGAGAAATTCCAACTCGTGGCTCCCCTAGTCCAAGGGCCCCCACACCCGTTCACGTCGCGGAGGGCAAAGAAAAGCGCCCACGCTCTGCACCGCCGCTGGGGAGCCGGCCCGGGCGATGGCGGGGCTGGGGCTGGAGGAGGCAGGCCCAGCTAAGGCTCGGCCCCGGGCGGCCGTCCTGAGTCCGGAGCTGCAGCAGCGACAGTCCTGGGGAAGCGCGGATGCCGCCCGTCCTATGATGACGGGCCACAGGGAAGGGCCGGCGGCTCCCCACGGAGCACAGCTCAGGAGAGGGCCTTCCCCCGAGACGGTCAGGAGCACACACAGGCCCCTGTTCTGCAGACTCCGCCCTGGGCACGTCTGAAGGGCAGCGTGACAGCAGGGTGCAGGGGGCCCCGTCGAGCCTCACCCGCTCCTTGTGACGGCCCCTGGAGGGCAGGAGAAGCGGGGGCCAGGGCCACAGGCTCCAGGATGGGACGCCGCCTGCCTTTGCTCCCAAAGCTGAAGGGGGCCACCAGCCAGGGGGCCACCAGCCACCCAACAGAGGCAGCCAGGAGCCCCAGCTCGGGCAGGGACACGAGCCTGGGACGAAGGAGCGGTTCAGAGGAGTGACAAGACACGGCCCTGCCCACGTCGGCGCCGCTCGGGGCCCCACCAAGGCCAGGGTGCTCCGACGGTCGGAGCAGAGACGGGCAGCAAGAGCGGGTCACTGCCGTCATGTGACGGCTTCCCGGCCACAGGAGGAGCCACGCGACACGGGTCCGCGGCGCCTCCACACGGACTTGTGGGCTGGGGCTGCAGGGGAGAAGGGCGCCCCCACGGGTGAGCTCAGAAGAGGATGCGGGGCCCAGGGGGCCAGCTGACCGACGGGCTGAGGCCCCGCCACGCCTGCCCTGCTCACTGGGACGCGCCTCCAGGCCAGCCGGAGTGCCGGAATGTGTGCGGCTGGGGGAAGCCCTTCCCGGAAGCAGCAGGTCCCGCCCCACTGAGCCCCCAGCCCTGTGCCCTCGTGCCTGACGACGCCCGGCTGGCAGGGATCGAGGCAGAGAGCACCTCCGCTTGGCGATGAGGAAGTGGGGAGGACTGCGCCGCAAGGAGGGGGGTCATCACCCGAGCATCAGGGCGCCCTCACTCCAGAACCTGCTCCTCGGGGGGCAGGGGGTCAGCCCGGCCAGCGGCCCCTGTCTACCTGACAGAACCATGACAGGCGCCGGCCGACCCGCGTCACACATGATCACGCGTGTGCCCGTCTGCGTGCGTGCGTGCCTGGGCATGCGTGCACACGTCTCTGTGTGCAGGGCAGGGCCGCCCTCATCAAGGCTGCACCCCAGAACCTCACTGTGAGATGAAGAGGGGCCCGGAGGAGGAGGGCACTGAGGCAGGGCAGGCCTACCCACAGCTCCGGTGCCAGCACCGAGCGCCCGCCTGCCCAGGCCCCCCGCGCACCCCCAGCCTCCCTCCACAACTCGCTGTGCCTCCTCACACCGTCCCACGGGGCCTGCCCGGCAAGGACCCCAGGGCCAGCCACACCACCACGACGGCCAGGAGAGCCTCCACCTCCCAGAAGGAAGTCCTCGAGGCGGGGAGGGTCAGGCCAGAGGTTCTCTGCCTCCCCCTTGGGGGCACCTCCCACCCCAGGGAGCGGACAGCACCCAGAACCATGAGCAGGGACGGAGTGAAGGAGGCCTGCGCCCCCCGCTGTCACGACGCGGCAAACCAAGGCTCTTTGCTGGGACTCTGCAGCAGGGGCCACCAAGGCCGGGGTGAGGGCGGAGTGCCCCGGGGCGGTGTGGACCTGTCTGCAGCAAGGCCTGCACACTCGGCTTTTCCCACCCAGCAGCGCAGCCCAGGACAAGGCCTGCGCTTCCGACCTAGGGCTGATGGCTCACTGTGCGTCCCAACCCGCACGTGAACATAAAGGCGAGGGCTCAGACGCGCCGCCTGGCACAGAGGCCAAGCCCCAACCATCAGGCTTCCTGCCCTGGTGCCAGCTGCCCCATAGTCAGCCGGGAGCAGGAAGGGGAGCCAAGCCACACGGGCGCAGGACGAACAGAGCGTGTTTAACCACAGCAGGGAGACTGGCATGAAAGAAACGCCACCAGACGCAGGCGGGGGCCCCTATCCGGGGAACCAGAGCCCAGCATCAAGGGCACGTCCTCCTCTCGTGCAGCCTGGCAGGGCCGGGCCAGGCCCCTCGCCATCGCCCAAGCCCAACGACAATCTTCCACAGCAGAAACCCCTGTGCCCACTTTGCAGACGGGAAGACTGAGGCACCCCGATGCGTCAGCCCATCTATCTCATCCTTGGGCCCACCGCACACAGGCTGAGGTGACGGGCGGGGCAGGGCGGACAGGACCACCTCGCACCGTCTCAGGACACCCTGGCATGTGGCCACCTCCGCAGAGCAGCCGGCCGGCTGCAAGGGCCCAGCCCCCCATCGCACGGCTCCGCTGTCCCTGCTCTAAGGGTCGCTCCATGAGGCTGCCGCATCCTGCAAGTCAGCCATCAGAGGAGCGCAGAGAACCCCCGATGGGCTCCTACTTAACCCTCCACACTTTGCCATCGGCCAGTAGCCTGACCTCCAGGGCCCGGCGTACAACCAAGCAGAGGAACAAAACCCAGAAGGCCAGCAGAGAGCCCTGGCCAAGGCCCCGCTTTCCAACCTCGCTGAGCCCGCTCTCCTCCTCGTGAACGGGGGCCAGTGCTCTGCAGAGGGCTGCCTGCGGCTCCGTGGGACGAGCTCTGTGAGACGGTCAGCGTGGCGCTGCGCGCAGGGGGCCCGCACACAGGCCAGTGCGGAACTGCCGCCGGGGCTGCAGAGGACAGGGCCTGAGGGGGACGCTGCCTGCAGGGCCCGCCGCAGCCTCACCCCTCCCCCTCCTCTCCATCAGAACGACGTCCCCGGGAGGGCAGCTGACTCCCCAGCCAGCCTCTGGGAGAGGCTGACCTACACAGGGCATCCGACATCCCTGCCTGGCCAAAGCAACCGTTCAGAGTGGACGAGGGACCCGAGCCAGAGTGAGCAAATGAATCCAGGAAGTTCTGCTGTCCGTCCTGGTGGGCAGGGACCAGAGAGCGTGTAGTCCTGACACAGCCAGCAGGGCCATCTCAGCACCGGGAAGTGGACTTGCCCGGCGTGGGAGAGAGAAACAAGGTCTTGACGAGGCTGCAGGGGAGCTGGATCAAGCCTTGCCTGACCGCTGCCACACCTGCATGTTCCCGAAAGCACGTCCGTCCATCCCGTGCGCTCGGAACCTGCTGGGGAGGCGTCCTCCCTGAGCGAGGGGTCCTCTCTAAGCGAGAGCTCCTGCAGACACCCTCCTGCTCACGCTGAGAGCCGCTCATGGAGAACTCCTGGTTAAGCGCAGGTCCCACAACCTCAGGGAGGACAGTCTGGCCCCAGCCTGCTCCTCCATCTGCCGAAAGTCGCCTGATCCAACCTCACAGTCACCTGCCCCGTGGGCACACCTGCAGAGCCACTCCGGAGGGCTGCACTCCCTGGGCGCCAGAAGCAGCCCCACCTGTCTCTAAACACCCCCCCCCCCCCCCAGTCCTGGGAGCACATCCCCGGGAGCACTGCCAGCAGGAGCTGGCCCCACGGCTCCACCCCCGCCCAGGCACTCAGGCCGCACCGCTGCCCTGAGGCCGCTCCTGTCCGAGGCCACAGCAGGCGAGGGGCACGCTGTCCTCGGGTCCCAGCTGGTGCCTCATCAACAACAGTGAAAAGAGGGAGAAACACAAACTCGCAACTGGGCTTGCAACGTGCATCCATGTGGTCCCGGAAGAGGCCCCTCTGTGGACACCAGGAAGCACCATGGACGTCCACCGCCCCGGCTCACGGACCACCTGGCAACCAGGGACCCCTGCACCGCCGGCCGGGGACAGATCCCACAGCAGCCGAGGACCCCATGCGGCGGCGGAGCAGTCCCTGCCCCCGCTGGGCCCCGCGCTGGGCGCCTCTCAAGCAGGGCAGCGCCTGGGAGCTAACACCTGAAGACGTGCCGCTGAGCTTCCGAGAACAGGATCTCTGCAAGCCACGAAAGGGTGCTGCGAGGACAGACAACAACTGGCTCCAAACATGACTGGGCTCCTCCTGGGAGGCGCTCGCCCAGCCGTGACTCCAGCAGACGCAGGCGGAGGGATGCCGGGAGCTGGCGTGGGGGCCTCAGGGGGCCTGTGAGCGCGTAACAGACGTCAAAGGCCCAGTCGCCAGCCCTCCCCTTGCAGACAGCATCCCACCTGAGACCCGGCCTGGGGAGAGGCTCCCGGCCGCCCGGGGAGCAGCCCTCCTCCCAGCCCCGCTCAGGACACCCAGCTCGCAGAGAGGAGGCACCCCCGCCAGCCGAGTGCTCGATGAAGCTGAGCCCTCAGGCCCGGCCGCCTCAACACCCCCGGTCTGTCCTCTGCGCCCCTGCGCCACAAGAAGCCCGGATGGCCGCGGACACCATCCTGAACGCCTGCTGCAGCGCACACAACACGTTCACAGGCGGGACCCACACCCATAAGGCAAGGTCTGAGGAGGAGCCACAAGGAGAGGAAGGCCCCCGAGACAGCGCAGAGGCCCCCCGCGCGCCTCTCTGCATTTCAGCTCCGTCCTCTCCTTGATGAGACGAATTCGGAAAACAGGAGCTCCGTCAAGACGCACCCACGTGTGGACAAAGACAATCCACTCTGATACAGAGAGACACTTCCTCAGGGAGAGTTTAGGGGACGCCTTTTACACTGCGGGTTGTCAACGCCAAACCCCCAAGGTCAGCCCTCCGCCAGCCCTGGGGCAGGAGGTGTTGAGCAGGATAGCCAACCTGACCCTGCCCGCCAGCAGCAGCCCCGCACACCCTGGGGGCTCCCAGCCGGAAGGACAGACCGGGAAAGGTCAGAGATCGTGCTCAGGCTGCTGCAAATCTGGCCAGAGGCGGACCATAAGGTGAAAGGAAAACAAGGCCCTCGCGAGGAGACACCAGAAGGCACGTAAGCGCCCCGTGAGGCGTTCTGCAGTGCATCCCTCCAACCCAGAGGGCCGGGAAGGCACCTCGCCTCAGCCCTTAAGCTGCAAAGGAAGCCTTTCCAAAGAACAGGACTGAAACGCCTACTGTGGATTTTCAGAGCAAAATGCTGTGTGAATTTCCCAGCAGAGAGGGTTCTGATCCACTGGAGCACGGCCTGACCGCGTCTCCATAACTCTCCTCACAGGTCACACCCCCAGAGTGCTTCCCTCTGCGCTTTTCCTCGTCAACTAGAGGCCCCTGCCTCGGGGGGGTCGCAGGCCCCGGCGGACAATGCCACCCCACTGCCAGTGTTTGTGGCCCCAGAGCTGGGGGGCAGGCTCATCAGGCCCCCCAGCCCCTCACGAGGCTGGAACCTCTGTTCTGGGAGGGCCCTGAGCATCGTCTCGGATCCACCCCGCCCTTCCGCCCGGTCCTCCACGGCACAGTCCCGGGCTCTGCTGACCTGCTGGCGTCCCACTCCAGCCGTGACACCACAGGGTCTGCCGGAAAGCGCCTCGGGGGCCAGAGGGGCTCAGAGCAGGCTCCCTCCTGATGTTTAAAACCAACAGCTGGGTGAGACGCTGGCTCGGGCCCCTCCAGAACGCTCCTGACACTGACTGCCGAGGCTCAGACCCTGACGGCTACTCTCAGGAGTCCTGGGCCTGGAAGAGGGCTCCAGGTCCCACCGGCGGGGGGCGGGGGGGGGGGAGGAAGGGCCACCCCCCTGGAGGGTGTGGGACCAGGACCCCTGACCCTCAGCGTGGGCCACCCCAGCTTCTTGCCAGAGATGGGGGTCTGAGCCACGCTGCAGGCACGTGCTCCAGAGAGGCTGGCTGGGCCCCAGGCCTCAGGGGCCTCAATGGGCTAGCCCAAGAGAGGCTGGCTGCCCCGTACAAAGGCTCAGAAGCCTGGGTGTTGTGCAGGCCGCCTGTGCGCTCACAAAGCAGCCAGCCCATCTGTGTGTCCAGCTCCTCCTTCCTGGAGCCCCGGGCCACTGGGTGGGATGCCTCTCCACCCTGCAGCAGCCCCGCAATGCCGCCCCAGCTGAGGAGGGCCGCGCTCCCCTCCCAGCCCGTCTCCCCCACCCCCACCTCCCACGGCCTGGTGCACCTGTGTGTGGTTATCCCACCCCCACCTCGTCCCCACCAACGACTCGGCTCTTTGCGGCCGGGGCCTGACTGAGACGGAGCCGCGGGACCCACCTCTGGGGCCCCTCGACACCAGAGCATCTGTTCAACCCCCTCCTCTCTCGTGGAAAACACCCTGCGTGGGTGAGGTGCAGGCTGCTCGCCAAGTTCTTGTTGTTTAGTCGCTCAGTCACGTTCGGCTCTTTGTGACCCCACGGACTGTACCCACCAGGCTCCTCTGTCCAGGGAACTCTCCAGGCAAGAAGACTGGAGTGGGTTGCCACTTCCTCCCCCAGGGATTGAACCTGCATCTCCTGCAATGACAGGTGGATTCCTTACCACTCAGCAACTGATAAATTAGAAACTTTCTAGAAACAGGCTCCCTGTTACCACCACAACCCTTCACCCTCCCCCCACCAAAGACGAGGTGAGGGAGTAGGTAGCGGCGGGGCAGGGAGTCACCAAAACTTCTCTCCCCGAGTTTGAAAAAGACCCACTGCAGCCAAAAGCACCATGTCAGCCAGCTGACGGCCGCTACCAAGGGATCAGGCAGCTCCACCAACCACGGGCACAACAACCCTCCCACTTGGAAGGCCGGCTCAGGCTTTCAGGCCCTAAGAACTGACTTACTGTTTCAAGCTCAAACAGCAATCCAGCAGAAGCACTTGACCCACACAGACAGAATACTTCATAAACAATAGTGAACAAACACAGCCTAACATTCGTGTTTTTAAAGGGAGCAGACTCCAAAATGTTCAAAGACGTGACTGTACGAAGCTATCACGTTAAAATGATGAGGTTAAATAAGAAAAGACTAAATAACGTCATTAACTGTGATCTGAAACCAGCAGGGGAAAGGGCCTTTGACGGCTGCAGCGCTGGCCACCGGGAGCACAGGCCCCAGGCCCCCGGCCGAGGTCACGCTGCGTGCTGTGGGCTGTGCACGAGGCCCCCGCTGGCCACTTGACAGCTCTGAGTTTAAGGCCGCCCTTCCTCTCGCTCCTCTCTGCATCACAAACCCACTCCCTTGTATTTATGGCATCTACTTAAGAGCATACATCTCCGGAATCAGGAGTCCCCAGACTGAGGCGGGAGGGAGCAGGCAATCCCAGCACTCGGGCAGATAACGGATGGCTCCACGAGGTCAGGGGCCAGCCCACACCAAGCTCTCCTCCCAGGCCCTGTGAGGTGCCGTGCGCCGGCTGCCCAGCCGCTCATACGGACACTGCCGGCTGCCAAGCACCAAGCCGGCGGGAGGCCCTCGGGGCCCGTCCACCCGACGGAGGCCTCTGCTAGTAAGAAAGGTGACAGTCAACCACCGATGTCGCAATGAGCCGCTGAAATTACACAGCAGATCCCACTAGGGAGGAGGGAAAGGGTGTGAGGCCATGCTCAACAGGGACTGAAGGCTCTGCCTGGACTGAGGGAAGAGAGAAGACACCAGATGAAGACAGGCAGTTACAAGAACTGGGAACAGTGTGTGCAAAGGCCCAGGGGCCAAAGGAGCTTGCAGGGAGCAGGGAAGCCAGCAGACGAGCAGGATGGGGCTACGGGATGAGGTAAGTGGAACAGAGGGCAGGATCACAGGCCACATGGCAGGGGTGAGCATGGGAATTGAGGGACGCATCTGCCCTGGTCACCGCCACCCAGGTACCATCTGCAGCACAACCCGGGACAGAGCCTGCCCAGACCCAGGAGGCCAGCGCTGCCTCAGAGATCTTACGAGAGCCAGAGAAACAGATTCCCTCGATTCTTCGATGCTAAACACATGTATCAACTTACCAAAGATTTGGTTTTCCTCCCTTATAAATAATGAGATTGAAGAGTATTCTCCCTTCCCCCATGGAACTATCAATTTAAGAGAAAGTATTACTATTAAAAAGCGATACATGCTTACAGACATTATGTTTATATATTGTGTAAAATTTAAACAATATCACCAAACATAAAAGGGGCTTCCCTGATAGCTCAGTTGGTAAAGAATCCGTCTGCAATACAGGAGACCCCGGTTCAATTACTGAATCAGGAAGACACCCTGGAGAAGGGATAGGTTACTCACTCCAGTATTCTTGGGGTTCCCTTGTGGCTCAGCTGGTAAAGAATCGTCTGCAATAAAGGAGACCCCGGTTCAATTCCTGGGTTGGGAAGATCTCCTGGAGAAGGGAAAAACTACCCACTCCAGTACTCTGACCTGCAGAATTCCATGGACTGTATAGTCCCTGGGGTTGCAAAGAGTCGGACACAACTCAGCGACTTCCACTTACTTAACAAACATAAAGAGACAATGAAAGTCTGCACATCCCATTTTCCTGGCACCCCAGAAGGCCATTGCTATACTCTGGAGACCTGCGAACTTGAAAAGCAGAAGGGATGGGTCTGCTGGGTGCTGTCCCAGACCCCCTTTATCCTTTCACTTAACACGCCGCATGCCTCTGCTGCCTGGTGAGCCCGCACATAGATTTCCACAGCACAAAAATACCAAAATGTATTTAGTAAGTATCACCTCTATAAACTGCAGCAATGACATGTGTAGATTTCCACAGGATAAAAACACCAAAATGTGTTTAGTAAGTATCACCTCTATAAACAATGTAGCAGTGACATTCTGTACATATCTGGATACCCATGTGCTTATCACATTCTTTTCTAGGAATAAATTCCAATAAGTAGAATAGCTGGAACAAAAGGAATGGCCATTTAAAAATTTGACACATAAACTTTTCCTGAGAGCAACCAAGTAATTAATAACTAATAATGGCCAAAGTTTACATTGGGCTTATGATGCGCCAGACTCTGCTCTAAGCACTTTCCATATATTAGCTCATTTAAATTTCTCAAAACCCGTGAAAGATAAGAATTATTATTATCACCATCTTGACAGCTGCTGTCAAACAGCCTGTGCTGATATGTGGGCATAAACAAATGTTTCCAGCTAAAGTTCTTTATTAGGAAGGCTGGGTCTTTTTATTATTAGCCACTGTGATTCGCAGATTCATGTCCTCTGCTCATCATACAATAGGAATGGTCACCATTTTCTTATTGGTTTGTTAAAGCTCTTTACATATTGACTATCAACCTTCTGTAAGCATAATATACTACAGACGTTTTTGTCTCACTATCCCTTAACCTCACTTACAGAGTCTTTGGACAAGGAGAATTTTCTTTAAGAGTATTAAATCTGTTGATATTTTCTTTAAAGTTTCTGGCTTACTGTTACAATATGAATGGATTAAGTCAGTGGTTTTTCAAAGTTTCTGGTCTTTGGGATGCTTTCTTCCAAGGCAATCCCACAGACAAAACGGTGGAGGCCACTGACTCTGGCTGAAGTGGACGTGGGCCCCGGGTGCCCTCCACCACCCTTACCCGCCCGCAGGCAGCCGCAGGAGAAGATCCAAGCATGGGACCAACCACGGCTGGCCGACCGGAGTGTCCGGAGCCTTCCCAGCGCTACACACACAGCAGAGAAGACAGCAAGAAACCCTACAAAGCACAGACTCGCCGATGACAGCTCTGATGCCACCCAACACAGCTACACCTAAAATGTGTTCCCAACGGCCCTCTTCTCAAAGAGGCTGTGCTCTCCCTGACACCTCCACAGACGATGCTCAACTTCAGCTTCAAGACCATCAGCGACTCAGAAGCAGAGGTGTGGAAGAGGAGGAGTCAGCTTCGGGGGCTTAATACAAGCAGGGGCACCAGGCGCTACATTTCCAGGTCCGTCTCGGGTTCCTCCCCTGCAAAACAGGTGTGCTAAGAGGAGCCACCTCCTAAGGCCATGGGGAGAGAGAAATGGGGTACCCATGGTGAGTGCTTGACAGCACATGACCCCAAGTAGCTGCTCATTAAACGGTAGCTACTGGGCTAAGCTACATTCACAGCTGTCCCTTGAACACCGTGGGGGTGAGGGGTGCCAGCCTCGCACACGGTGGAGAACCCAAGGATGACTTTACAGTCAGCCCTCCATATCCACGGCTCCACAGCCCAGATTCAGACAACAGCAGATTGTGTAGTATTAACTGAAAAAACCCGCGGATAAGTGGACCCACGTGCTTCAAGCTCACGCTGTTCAAGGGTCAACTGGACGAGTGTCATCACCTCCTCACCAGCAAAGAGAACCAGGCTGACTCCACCTCTGCTGATACAGGGGCCGGTCCGCCCCCGCCACGACGGGAGGCAACCTGTGTGGGGCCCTCCGCCTGCGGAACCAGCAGACGGCGCGTCGGACAGAAAAGGCAGCCGAGAGCCCACCCCGCTCCCGAAACAGACCCATCTACCCCATCTCCTCAGTCACAGGAGCCCAAGAGAAGAAAATGACCTCCTAACAGAACTCTCTGATCTGAGCTCAGTGACGCGTTTCCCCAAAGAAACAGCCTGTGAACACACGTTGCTGAGGGGTGTGAAGACGCAGCGTCACTTCTGACACAGGGCCCCTCATCTGACTTGAACCAGAGACCCTATGCTTTTCTCTAAGTCAAGGCCAAAAGACCCCTACCCACTGCACACCGCAACGTATCCCGACCGACTGTCTGAGACTCAAACCAAGCCCCCTCCAGACTGGCTCCGCGGCCCGCACCGCAGGACCAGCAGGGGCTGCAACCACTGGGGCAGATCTCTCCCTGCAGCTAGAACGGTGGGGACTTGGTAGGGACTCGGGCTCAGCTTCACAGGCCACGGATCAGGGAGCTTCCGCGGAGACGGGGCTGACACGTCCCAGCAGCTGATCCCCAGCAGGGATTTGGGTCCAGGGGCCCTCGCTCCGCCACCCCCAGCGGAGCCATCCCCTGCTCTCTGCATCTCCCCCACTCCCCCCATCAGGTACCAATCTATAGCTCATGGCAGCTTCTGAGCGATGAAAGCCCAGCCGTTTTCAATAGAGAACGGTACGGACGGATTCTCCAGGAGTGATGAAATGTTTCTTCTGCTCTGGCAATTAAGACGGCACAAAGTCGCCTTTCCTTGGGTGCCACCCCCAACATCAAAGGATGAGAATTCAAAGCCATTCATACTGCATTGAAACCTCACAATGCAGCTGGAAAATGGAAGTCGATTACTGGACATAAATATGCAGTAGTTAAAAGCAAAGAGAACGAAATTCAACTGCAGCAACCCCATGATGCGTGGAAACTTCCAGAACTAGAGTCCTCCTGGTAAACCCGACGAGGGGCATCCTTAGAAAGCATGCTTCTGGCCACAGAGCCAAGCTCTGCGCTCTGGACCCACGTGGCCCAGGGGCCATGTTGTTCTGCCCGTCTTGCTACAGTAACGGCCCCCAAGGCCTCTGAGAACATGGCATTTAGAGATTTTTATTTCGCATGGCTGTGAAGCTGCTGACCACAGAACATTCTCTCTTGGCTCAGGGCTGCTGAAGCCACATCTGTCCTTGGTCCCCAGGCCTCGCAGGCCTCCGTGCAGACCGCAGGCCTCCACCCCCGCACACACCCCCAGCCCAGGGCTCTCCCAGGGGCGCTCCTGCTGCTAGTTCTACTGGCGGGAGAGAGAACTAACCCTAAAGAGGGCAGTGTTACATCTGCCTGCTGCATAAATCGTGCTTCTTTTCTGATTGATTACTACTCTCTTTAGGAAGGTATTTAATCTTTAAAATAAAAGCCCAGAACACAGAAAGCCATAGAAGTCTAACAATGTGTCAGGGTGTGTGTTTTTAAGGCAGGAAAATACTTCCCTCCCACACAAATGTGAGTTCTGGGGAAAGATGCGACAGAGCCCAGGAGTAGAATATCTGGAAAAGCTTGATGGGTCTTAAAAATAGATAATTGAACACAGATTTGAGAATTCTCAGGAGCTACCTGGAAAAAAAAAAAAATTAAATCTCACATATTTTTGCTATCCAAAACTCCATTCTGATGAAACTTCGAAGAGGGTGGCATTTTGCATTTCCAATTATAATAGAGTAATTGTGTTGCCATAGTGACTGCAAAATTCTGCAATAACTTTTGTTGCTTTGTAATTGCTGTAGTGTATATTTGTGTACAAGCAGCTGAGTTTTCTTAATTCGATCCCCCTCCCTCCCCAGTGCCCCCCCTCCCGCCCCGCCTGCCCTCTTCCCCCAGTCACCACCACCTTTCCTGGCTCAACCCAAAGAAAGAATTATCAGAAGCAACTAAAACTCCAGGCCACGGATGATCACGGTACAAAAGAAAAAGTGAAACCGGGCCAAGGTGCAAACCCACCAGTATTACCCTAGTCTTGCTAGGCTGGCGCTGGGCAAGGGCTGTTTACATGTTTACTCCCAGGCCTCCCCTGCTTAGGTGGTTTGTGGGAATAAACAGAAAAGCCTGAGCGGGAGGGAAGAGGGGAAGGAAAGTAACTCCACAGGCCCCTTCCCTCCCTCGCCCAGGGCAGGCAGAGAGCTGCTGCCAGCAATTAGGTAGGTCTCTACAGTAATGCAATTAGGATTTAGTTAAGAAAGTCATTAGTTTTAAAATAACTTGAGCTTAATTTCTGCAACACTTTATTTGAAAATTGTGTCACAGCAGGTCAATTTACAACATGCAATAAAAGAAAACACTCGTATCAGCTGCTGCAAGTTATTACAAATTTCTGATGTGCATTAAATGAGTACACTGGGTTCCACCCCCGGCCTTTTCGACTGATATGCACGATCTCCTGCTATAACAGTGTCAAATAATTCAACGCTCAATGTAAATACGAGATAATTTGCTTCGGATGCCACGGTGTGCGCTTGCGATGCCGCCAAGCGCGGCTCCCGTCACCTGGGCAGGACGGGGCCCAGGGCTCGGCCTGCCCGCACCCCTCGGGTCGCGGGCGCCCCACCCCTGCCGTTCCGGTCCGGGGCACACACACCGGGCGACGGCGCACCCCCGCCCGCCCGCCAGCCAGCCCCGGGAGGGACGTTTTTCTGCAAACTCACAGCCTCGACAAAGTTACATAAACGGCGCCAGCCGGGGCTCGGGAGCCCCCCGGCCCACCTGCCGAGGGCTCGGCCTGGACGGGAGCGGAAGCCCCGGGGAGGCCCGCCGGCCGTCCTGCGCCCCCGCCCCGCGGGCGGCCCCCGCCGGGCCGGGGAGCTGCAGTAGGGAAGGTCCGGGACGGGCTCCGGCTCCGCTCCGGACGCCCGCGGGGCCGCGCGGCCTGGGCGCACGGGGCCGGGCCGGGGCCAGGCCGGCCGGGCGGGCGGGCGGACCCCTGACGTCCACCTGCCGGGCCGGGCGGCGGGGGCGTGGAGGCGGCCGGGCGGCCTGCGGGCGGGCGGGCGGGGGGGGAGCGGACAATGGCCCGCGGGCCGGGCCGGGGCAGCGCTTACCGCGGCGGCGGCGGCGGCGGGCGCTCCGAGCCGCATCTTCTCAGCCTGCGCCGCCACCACCACCACCACCGCGGGCGGCGGGCGGGCGCTCGGGCGGCGGCGACGGCGGGGACGCGGCCGCGGCGCGCCGGGCCCAGGCGGCTGAGGCGGCGGCGCGGGCGGGCGGGCGCGCGGGCTCGGGCGCGGCGGCGGCGGCGGCGGCGGCGGCGGCGGCGGCGGGGACGGTGCTCCGCAAGCGGCGGCCCCACAACCTCCCCTCCTCATTCACAAAAAATTGACCCACGTTGAACCATGATGCTGCTCACCCCCTCCGGCACCGAGGCGGGCGCTGATAGGCCAACCCCGACGCCCGTCAGCAGCCTCGGCCCCGCCCTCCCGCCGTCGGCCCTGCGGCCACTGGCTGCGCCAGCCTTGCATCACCTCCCCTCACGGGCCCCTCCCTCCCGCCTGGTTTCTAATGAAGAGCTCGTCAATTACGGCTCGGCCCCGCCCTCTGCCCGCCCTCCCCGGGCACCCGGCGGCCCTCCCATTGGCCCACTGGGGGGTCGCGGGAACAGCCCCGCTTGGTCCCGCCCATCGGCCCGCGGCCTCCAACTCGCCAGGCCCAACGCCCTCCGAACGACAGGGATGCTCCGCCCCCGCCCGCCTCCTGGTCTCCATTGGCTGCCGAAGCTGCCAATCCCAGGGGCGGGGCTATCAGAGGACGCTCCAGGCGCCAGCCGGTGGGTGCCTGAAGGTTGGGAAAGTGTTGGGAGTCCAGGCGGGTGGTGACGGTCAACACGGGCCGTGGCCCCGGCGAGCCTCGTTCGCCGCCCCCAGAGAGCTGCGCCTCGGGGCCCAGCGGTGAGGGCCGGAAGGGCCGTGCTCCTGGAGAGGGGAGCCGGTGAGGCCCGGCCGCGGCTGCCATTTTGGGTACGGGCAGCGGTCACGTGGTGCGGCCTGCTCCAGGCGACGCAGGGGCGGTGCGAAGGGCGAGTGCGCAGGCGCGAAGGGCCCCGCCCTGCCCCGCGGCGGGAACGCCGCCTTGGGGGCGCGGGGCCGAGCCGGCTGGCCTTCCCGGCGGGCGCGGGGCGAGCTCAGTGCGCCTGCGCCGGCGGAGGGCCGTGGTCTGCGCGAGCGCTCTGCGGAGTGTGGTCTTAGTCTCCCGGTCCCGGGCGAAGGCCGCAGAGACGGCCTCCCACCCACTTTCCGGACGTTCTGTGCGCGCGTGCACCTCGGGCAGGGGTACCGGCCAATCCGTTCACCCTGAGTGCTCTGTGCTGTGCCCTGCCGAGGCCTTCAGAGACCCCTTGGGCCGCACCCCTGGAGGGCGTAGTGGGGTCTGCGGCGAGGTCGGAGCTGTGAAGCCCACTGGGCAGCCCATCCCGAGTGTCACACCTGCGTGGAGACAGCCCTGCCGCGTGGAGACAGCCCTGCCGCGTGGGGTGGGCGGGGTGGTCCTCCTGCAAACGATGGAGCCCCCAGAGAAGAAAACACCGAGAACAGTGGTGTTCAAACTGCAGCCTTTTCGGAACTTTTATTAAAAAAAAAAAAGCTCGCTTTAGTAAAAATGCTGCATGGGATCTCTATGGTTCTAGAATGATTTCGCTTCCATTAAACTTGATTCCCTGCAAGAGCCTTTGAACCTTTCTGGATATGTCACACCAAACATGGTTCCGTGTGCTCAAAAAAGTTGAGATTTAACAGCCAAATGTTGTTAGATAACAGTGTTGTATTTCAAGTAAAGCAGCTTCTTTCCTGGAAAGCAGAATATGGGGCACTCACCTGAGGACTGCATCCAAGGGTGTTTTTTCCTCTCAAAGGTAAAATGTCCTTAGGTGATAGGCTTTGTAGCATGAAACCGAAGACCAGAGTTGTAGGGTGAGGTTGGCCTTCCCTGGTGGCTCAGATGGTAAAGATTCCACCTGCAATACGGGAGACCTGGGTTCGATCCCTGGGTCGAGAAGACCCCCTGGAGGAGGGCCTGGCCATCCAATCCAGTATTCTTGCCTGGAGAATCCCCATGGACATAGGAGCCTGGCCGGCTACAGTCCTTGGGGTCGTAAAGAGGGGAGACACGGCTGAGCGACTAAGCACAGTAGCACAGGTGAGGATATACATACAGGCAGTTCGAATAAGACAGGAACACTTCTTAGCTGAGAACTTGATCGAGAAGAAAAAAAGGTGGACAGACTGCCAAAACTGATGAGAGAGAGCTATCAGAGAGAGTTGCCTTAAGGGAGGGTCCTGAGCCGACACCCTCTAGCCATTGTTACACCAAGAAAAAAGGCACTGATAACCTTCATCACTGATTGGCTTAAAGCTTGAGGCCAAGTTTCATGGCCCAGATGCATTTTCAGAAGAGAACAGTAGAAGTAACTCTGTTTTAATAAAAATTACTACTTTGTGTTATCTTTTGTAATTATTTTGTTAAATTCTTCAGAGTTTAAATTGGAGAACAGGCCAGTTTAACTGTCGATTTTAGAATAACCCTGGAGACAGACTGAGCTGAAACCTGTTGGAGTATCTGACAAAGCCAATGGGTAGGATGCTGACAAAGACCCCTGATGCCTTGTGAGGGCCTTTCCGTTTGGAAATGAGCAGAGATTGGTTTTAATATTCTTGGTAGGTGATTCTTAGAAGAAATGTAGCTACGTGGGTTAAAACACAATTTTTGAAATGAAAAAGTATTTTGCAGTACGTAACTCCAATACTTTGGCCACCTGATGCAAAGAGCTGACTCATTTGAAAAGACCCTGATGCTGAGAAAGATTGAGGGCAGGAGGAGAAGGGGATGACAGAGGATGCGATGGCTGGATGGCATCATGGACTCAATGGACATGGGTTTGGGTGGACTCCAGGAGTTGGTGATGGACTGGGAGGCCTGGCGTGCTGCAGTGCATGGGGTCGCAAAGAGTTGGACATGACTGAGCGACTGAACTGACCTGAACTGAAAATGTCTTGAAATAATAAGTAATGATTAGCAAACCTTGGACAGTGTAAATAGTAATGCCTGTCCTGAGATAGCTTAACTCTGAAGCAAGTGAGTGGTGAATGGCAAAAATTTAAAACAGACACAGCTGAAGGAAATGACTACTAGTGACCTGGGCAGTAATAGAAGCAGTACCCTTATCAGATTTTCATGGAAGGTGAAACAAGACCAGAGGCTGAGGAACATTTAGATGATAAAAATCAAGGTACAAAGTCATTTCACAGATGATTTAATGTGTACAACAGTCAGGAGAAAATGCTGCCTATGTGTCTAGTAAAACTCGTTTTAAGTACAGGATGAGAGAGACGGGCCACAAGGAAAAGTCCCACCAAGGAGTTCAGGGATGTGGATCCTAGGCTGGACTCGTTAAAGGGTAGAATCCCAGCCCAGAAATGAGTAGGCCCCTTTCTCTGCCACTTAGGCCTCCCAGAAGTCCCGAGAGCTCCTCCAGGTGAGTGAGGTCCTGGCAAGGGTGAGGCCCGGTTCCCTCTTCTGCAGAAGAGGAACTTGGGGGCCTGGGCGGCTATGTCTGTCCACAGGTCTCTGAGATGCCGTCTGGCCGAAGGAGACCTGTTCACAGCAGACAGCAAGAGCTCAGTACGGCAGGTCTGCACACTGTGAGGGGGTCTCCAAGGCCGGGGCTGAGATTCAAAGGCGGACGGACACCGAGTAATGCCCTCATGAGGCCTCCTACAACGGTGTTGCCCAGAGTCCCAACTCGAAGGGCTTTGTTTCGGAAGAACACAAATCCCGGTGTAAATAAAAAAGTCCTTTGCTCAAAAATAAAGGTGGCACTAAAGACTCAGAAAAAATTAAATTAAAAATCTAGAATTGCTTCATTAAGGTGTTCAATTATAAAGATCTTCCCCAGTAGTATGTTGGACACGTTCCAACCCAGGAGGCTCAGCTTCTGGTATCATATCTTTTTGCCTTTGCATACTGTTGATGGGGTTCTCTCAGTAAAAATACCGGAGTGGTTTTTGCATGTCCTCCTCTAGTAGACCATGTTTTGTCAGGAGTCTTCACTGTGACCCGTCCATCTTCAGTGACCCTGCACAGCAGGACTCAGAGTGTTATCAAGTTACGCAAGCCCCTGCGCCAGGAGAGGGCTGTGATCCATGCCGGGGGGACAAAAAAACTGATATTCTAAATAATATTTATGTTAGTATTTATTTAATATTTGCCATGTGGCAACCATTGTGCTGAGTATTTTATATGCATTCGACAAACGCTATGGACATTTCCCAATCTACATTAGCAAAAGAACGTTTTCAATACCTAAATATAACATGAAATCCCAATGGAACTTCATGGGAATTGACAGAATGGTTGACTAATTCAGCTGGAAGGGTAAACATTTGAGAACAGTCCAAAGGAAGAGAAATCAGAGAGGAACTGTGCTCCCAGAAAACAAAACATATTATCCAGGCTCCATGATGACAGTTGCATGGTCCTGGCCAAGATCGCTGGAAAATAATATAGAAAGTAAAGAAACAGCCCCGAGCAAGTGGAAAAACTCTATCAGATCCAGCCAGTATGTGCACTCTGTGCAAGTACCAACTTCTAAATATTTTGAACATCACTCCTGTAAGGATTTAAACTATAGTAAAGGCAGCTTTTCAAAGCAGTGAGAAAATGGCATGGTAGGACCCTTGTCAATCATTGAGAGAGATATGAATGAAGTTGAATTCCTACTTCGTCAGATGGAGTGAAGATTTAAGTGTTGAAAAATAAAGGTCATAGCAGCATGAAGGAAAAGTTGTTAGTGGACACCTCTCTAGGGTTATGGGATAGGACACTAACAGCAGTCGTAAAGGGAAATTTGATAAATTTGACTATGTTGCAATTATAATTTGGGGTATCGTCAGCAAGGAACTAAGTAAATCCCGATTGGGGCATATTCCTGCAAGGGAATATTTAATAAAAAGAATGAACTACTGACACGGATGGACGTTAAAAACATGGTTAAAAAAAAAAAGTCTGATCCAGAAGATTAGATACTAACATGATTCCACTAACATGGACTTCGGGAAGCAGACTCCTTGTTTCAGAGGATTGCAGCCAGGAGCCTGGTCCTGTGTGGGGGCAGACGGGACCAACTGAGAACCAGGCATAAGAGCGCGCTCTGAAGCGGTGCAGACACATTACCGCGCTGGGAGTCACATAGGGTAAACACGAAGCAAAACTCCTGAGATTTAAGAGCTGTGCCTGTCACAGAGAGATCCTAACCTCAAAAGAAAGGGCACGGAAGGCAGTGCGGCCCGAGACGGGGTTGGAGTGAGGGAAGGAGTGGAGCCTCCTTGTGCGTCAAAACACACATGAGTTTAACAGACGAATGACTGGGGAAGGTCATCGTGTCTCAGGAAAGCTTGGTCTCCTTCACAGGCATGCTGCTTTCACGAAGAGAGACAACGATGAACATTCCAAGAGCGGGCTGGGACATGAAGAGGGAGCACAAAGGGAGAAATGCCCTGTGAACATGACCAAACACCCCGCTCCCTAATAATAAAGGAAGTCTGATGCCTTATCTACCTGTGTGATAACACCAAATGCGAAGAAGTCAGCAGTTACACCTTAAGAGCGGTTATCAACAGGAAGAAACGTTCAGACAGGTACTTAGCTAGATACATACTAGTTATTTTACCCGAACATTTTGCATATTTTCATCTCATGACTCCCACCTCTAGAGTTTCATTCTAACGAAATAAATGTGGATGTTGATAAAGATTTAGCTAAAAACATCCAACAGTGATTGGAAGATACATGGATATCTGTATATCTCCAAGTTTACAAAAATAGGGGACTTAATACCATGGAAAGAAATGCACATGATAGTTGTGAGTGACAAGAAAGAGCTTTAAACATCATCACAGCTCGGTACAGGTTTTATAAATGCCAGCGTGTGTAGACACGGAGGAGACAGAAAGACATCCGTCAGAGTTCCAAGGCTTGCTTCATACAAGGTGCTGCTCTCCATTTGCTCATCCTAGCTTTCTGAATTCGCCAGTGAACATGGATTACTTCCATGTAAAAAAAAAAAGATCCTCCAAAAGGACATGAAATTAACCCAGAAACAGGTGCGGCAAGTAGCTGAGAGACTCTATCTATCAGGCCAGTCAGGGATGCGCAGGACTGCAGGACAGGTGGGCGAAGCTGCCAGGTTGGGGAGGGGGTGTGTGGAGGGGGGTCCGGGGGTGGGCTCAGGTGTCGGCCCCCAGCCCTGAGAGTTCCGTCCCTTCCAGGCACCCTTCTCTGCGGCCTGATGGTCTCCGCGTCCCCGAGCCCTGCGCCAGGTCCCTGGGCTCCTCCCAGCCAGGCATCGGGCTCCGATCGCTGTTGGGTGGGGGGGGACCTCCTGCCAGAGAGCGCTTCCCGTCTTCTGTTTGTTTTCAGCTGTCTCGGGTTCTGAGACACTCTGGAGGTCAGCAGTGTGTGGACGCAGGTGCAGTCATGGGAGGAGAGAGGGGCAGGAGGGTTGCATGTAAACAGCAGGAGGAAGAAGGGGACCCAGAGGCTGGAGGCAGGGGCGCCTGGAAGGCGTTCTCATGAGAGGCCATTGCTGTTTTAAGCAGAGAGGTGAGTGAATGGGGGATGAGAATATCCATTTGGGCATGAGGGTATTTTGAGGGGTTCAAGTGCCGAGGGTCTTAGCCTAGGTCCCCCAGAGCAGAGCCTGACAAAGGGTTTCAGTGCCAGCAGCTGCTTGGAGCCGTGATCCCAGGGGACTGGGGTGATGGAGAGGGGGGCTGGGGACAGGGTTCTGGGAAGGAGGGAGGGTCAACGCCAGGCTGTGTTGTCCCACTGGCCAGAATTGTCCGCTGAGGGCAGGAGAGGGGCAAGTGATCCCCTGCGGAAGAGGCCCCTGCGTGGCTGCAGGAAACGGGTTCTGCCGTTTGGACTGGGAATCTGAGGCTCCAGTTACTAGAACTGGACCTGGGGCGGGGAGCCTGGGCCCCAGGTAGGAACAGCACGTTACCCCACACACTTCCCACCCTGGGGGGAAGACCTGCAGGAGGAGGAGCAGAGGGGGTCCTGGAGAGTGTGAGTCCAGGTCAGGGGCCCCTCTTCTCTAGTCAAAGAGAAGGACTGAAAAACCCAGGCAGGAAAAGCCTTGACCAGAAGGAGACTCCAAAGGGAAAGAGGAAAGGGTGTGAATGGATTTGTTCTTGTTCAGTCGCTCAGTCGTGTCTGACTCTGGGGCCCCATGGACTGCAGCACCCCAGGCTCCTCTGTCCCCCACGGTCTCCCAGAGCTTGCTCAAACTCGTGTCCATTGAGTCGGGAATGCCATCCAACCATCTCATCCTCTGCCCTCCCCTTCTCTTGCCTTCAGTCTTTCCCAGCATCAGGGTATTTTCCAATGAGTTGGCTTTTCCCATCAGGTGGCCAAAGTACTAGAGTTTTAACGTCAGCATCAGTCCTTTCAATGAATATTCAGGGTTGATTTCCTTTAGGATTGATTGGTTTGATCTCCTTGCTATTCAAGGGACATTCGAGAGTCTTCTCCAACACCACAATTCAAAAGCATCAATTCTTCGGTGCTCAGCTTTCTTTATGGTACAAGGATAAATAGAGACATGTTTCTAGGTGTGGAGGTGGGAGGCTGGGGATGGCATCTTGGTTGTATAATAGATAAGGTCACATCTGAGACACAGGAACCAGTGCAGGCTGGAAGCAACAGCAGCATCCAGCAGTACTCGTGTGCCTGCTATGAGCCTAGTGTGTCAGAAGCAGCCTGAGTGGGTGTTGGAAAGGGGGCTGGAAGGCATAGCCAAGTGGTGCCAAGGGCATGACGGAAGCCTCGGGTGGTGTGTGTGTTCGATGGCACCAGGCCCTTTGTTTTTTCTGTTAGCTCAGAAGCTACATGCAAAGAAGGTGTACAGTTGGACCAATGACGGGTCGGTGGCTGGGATGAAGAGCCAAAGAATGGGGATCCTGGGTGCTGGCCACAGTGGGGGCATGACTCAGCATGGAGTCCAGCTGGATGGGACAGGAAGTGGGGAGAGCTAGAAGGGCTGAGGGGAGGAACTGGGGGTTTCGTGAGCTGCATCGACAGGTGGGCTCAGGTTAAGGGCAGAAAGAACTGGAGACGTGGAAGGCCATGGAAAGATGTTGTTACTTGCAGTTTAATTTTAGCAGTGGAGGAAAGGGCAGAGAGCAGGACTCAGACAACCTGGAAAGAGTCTCCTTGCAGGAAACCTAGGAATGCTGCCTTGAAGATAAGGTTTTTAAAAACCCAGACCTAAGTGCACGTGGAAGTAAGGGGAATCCCCAGAAGGCAGGAGTGAAAAAGGAAACATAGATTAGCAATCTGCTCAATGATTTCTTCGTCAGGAGGGCCCTTTGTTGGGCGCTCTAACCAGAGCTTGGGTTTTGATGCCCAGCTGTGGAGTTGGGTGTGAGGTCCTCATACGGAGCTGGGGTTTTCAAGCTCTGGATCCTGGGTGAAAGGACAGACTCAGGAGAAATCTGCCCACTGGAACAGACCAGAATGAGCATCTCTTTTCACCTTGGCTCTCAGTAGGGAAAGGGCTCCCCTGGGAACTTGCCCCAGGGCTTCCCTTCTCGGGTTTGAATTCACATCACCTTCAGGATCTGGGAACTCAGGCCCAAAAGGTCACATAAAGAGTAGTCCAGGGTTGGGGTACTCTCACGAGTGTCTGGTAGAAGCTGACAGCTCTAGCCAGTGAAACATGGCAACCCACAGACCAAGCCTCATTGAAATGAGCTCACAACCTAAAATTACAAAACCCAAAGGGAGTAGTTCAACCATGGACAACAGTCAGCAGAATAATAGAGAGAAGGAGCGTACTTCCACCCAAGGAACTGAGGTCAGAGAGGAGAGTTTAACACACATGTATGAGAGATCACTAAGGAAATTAAGAAAGAATTGAATAAGTAACAAAAGAACAAAACAAGATGAATTTTCGAAAGAACCACATAAAATTTTCAGACATGCAGAGTGAAGTTGCTAAAATTAAAAATTCAGTGGGGAAGACAAAAAACATGTTAGAATAACAGAAAACATTGCTAGCAAACTGGAAGACAGCTCCGAGGAAGCTATCCCAAAGCAGACCAGCCAGAAGAGGAGATGGAAGTAGAGGTTCTGGAGGAGAGGGGCTGCAATGATGCCGTGAGCCCCTCTCCTCTGCCCGGGGACGCGCCCAGCCCCAGCTGCCGGAGGAGTGGTCTGCTGACGGCTCCCAGCTGCATCCTTCTGCAGAGTGCTGTCTTTGGGCAAAAGGGGTCGCCTCACCTGGAAGTGCTTGGGACGTCACCCCCTTCCCCCAAGAGGGGACACCCCCCCAAAAGGCCAATGTCTGATTGATAGTGGTAGAAAAGGCCAGCTCCCCCTGAGTTCCCCCATGGAATTGGGCTGAGCTGAGGCTTGAGCCTGAATCACAAGTCTGCCAAGTTTCTCCCCTGCCCCACCGAGCTGCCGCCAGAGCAGCTGCCCAGTGAATTGTTTGCATGAGCAGCCTGACTCCAGCTTTTCTAGGGCCCCTGATGCACTGCAAGGCATTCCAGCGGCCGAGAGTGGAGAGGGGGCAGGATTCTCCCAGAGGAGTTGTGAGAAGTGATGAAGGAAGAGGATCCTCAGGTTCAGGAAGTCCTCCAAGTCCCAAGGATGGGAAATAACAGCAATTACACGCTTTTCATACTGTGGTGGTATTGCTCAATGCCAATGTGAAAGATCAAAACAAACTGGAAAATTCTTCAAGAGGTGGGAATACCAGACCACCTGACCTGCCTCCTGAGAAATCCGTATGCAGGTCAAGAAGCAACAGTTAGAACTGGATATAGAACAACAGACTGCTTTGAAATACGGAAAGGAGTACGTCAGTTCAGTTCAGTTCAGTTGCTTAATCACGTCTGACCCTTTGCGATCCCATGGACTACAGCACGCCAGGCTTCTCTGTCCATCAACTCCTGGAGTTTACTCAAACTCATGTCCATTGAGTCAATGATGCCATCCTACCATCTCATCCTCTGTCATCCTCTTGTCTTCCCACCTTCAATCTTTCCCAGCATCAGGGTCTTTTCAAATGAGTCAGCTCTTTGCATGAGGTGGCCAAAGTATTGGAGTTTCAGCTTCAGCTTCAATCCTTCCAATGAACACTCGGGACTCATCTCCTTTAGGATGGACTGGTTGGATCTCCTTGCAGTCCAAGGGACTCTCAAGAGTCTTCTCCAACACCACAGTTCAAAAGCATCAATTCTTCTGCGCTCAGCTTTCTTTATAGCCCAACTCTCACATCCATACATGACTACTGGAAAAACCATAGTCTTGACTAGACGTACCTTTGTTGGCAAAGTAATGCCTCTGCTTTTTAATATGCTGTCTAGGTTGGTCATAGCCCTTCTTCCAAGGAGCAAGCGTCTTTTAATTTCATGGCTGCCATCACCATCTGCAGTGATTTTGGAGTCCAAATAAATAAAGTTTGTCGCTGTTTCCATTGTTTCCCCATCTATTTGCCAGGAAGTTATGGGAACAGATGCCATGATCTTAGTTTTCTGAATGTTGAGTATATTGTCACCCCACTTATTTAACTTATATGCAGAGTAAGTACATCATGAGAAATGCTGGGCTGGATGAAGCACAAGCTGGAATCAAGATTGCTGGGGGAAATATCAGTAACCTCAGATATGCAGATGACACTACACTTATGGCAGAAAGTGAAGAACTAAAAGAGCCTCTTGATGAAAGTGAAAGAGGGGAATGAAGAAGTTGGCTTAAAACTCAACATTAAAAAAACTAAGATCATGGCATCTGGTCCCATCACTTCATGGCAAAGAGATGGGGAAACAATGGAAACAGTGACAAACTTTGTTTTTGGGGGGCTCCAAAATCACTGCAGATGATGATGGCAGCCATGAAATTAAAAGATGCTTGCTCCTTAGAAGAAAAGCTAAGACCAACCTAGACAGCATATTAAAAAGCAGAGACATTACTTTGCCAACAAAAGTCCGTCTAGTCAAGACTATGGTTTTTCCAGTAGTCATGTATGGATGTGAGCGTTGGAATATAAAGAAAGCTGAGTATCGAAGAATTGATGCTTTTGAACTGTGGTGTAGGAGAAGACTCTTGAGAGTCCCTTGGACTGCAAGGAGATCCAACCAGTCCATCCTAAAGGAGATCAGTCCTGGGTGTTCATTGGAAGGACTGATGGTGAAGCTGAATTTCCAATCATTTGGCCACCTGATGCGAAGAACTGACTCATCTGAAAAGACCTTGATGCTGGGAAAGATTGAAGGCAGGAGGAGAAGGGGATGACAGAGGATGAGATGGTTGGATGGCATCACTGACTTCATGCTCTGGGAGTTGGTGATGGACAGGGAGGCCTGGTGTGCTGCAGTCCATGGGGTCACAAAGAGTCAGACACGACTGAGTGACTGAACTGAACTGAACTGAATGTGATAGAAACTTCCCTAAAGGGAAGGACAGGGTGGGACGAACTGAGAGAGTAGCACTGAAACATATACGTTACCATATGTAAAATAGACACCTGTTGGGAATTTGCTGCATGAGGCAGGGCGCTCAGACTCAGTGCTCTTGACAACCTAGAGGGATGGGATGGGGTGGGAGAAGGGAGGGAGGTTCCAGAGGAAAGGGACATGTGTATACCTATGGCTGATTCATGCTGACGTATGACAGAAACTAACATAATATCATAAAGCAATTATCCTCAGCTTAATAAAAATTGCCCCAAAGGAACGACAGGTTCCCTCCTGTACACTGACAGCTGGGTTGACTGCAGTCTTCTGGACGTCTCAGAACATTTTCAAAGTGCTAAGAGAAAATACAGGTTGGCCTAAAATTCTGGGCCAGTGAGCCTTGCATTCAGTGATGAAGGTAAAATCCTGATGTTTCCCAGACAAACACTGAAAGAATCTACCAAGGCGAGGCTCACTGCCAGAACTCAGCAAGGACATTAGGCCAGGTAGCAGCCATCGTGCGTGACCGCCCCCTCCCCCCCCACACACACACATCCCTGGCTTATCAGGCTCGGGACCACCAGCACCCAGGAGTCCCATTGCTGCACCTGCTGCCTTCTGCCTGAGGGCAGCCTGCACGTGGCAGGATGTGGTACCCTGGACCAGCCTTCCGATGACTCAGCGGAGTGGGTAACCCCAGGCTCCTCTCCCTGCAGGAGGCCCTCTGTGGGGTGCTCTGGGCAATTTCCAGGGGCCCATCAGGACGAGACCCAGTTGCCCACACTGTGCCTTCAGACACCCTGTCTTAGCCTCCTCCCTCCCCCCTCTCAGGCTCCTGCTCCCCTATCCTATGCCCGGGGGATCACCTCCCCAGATAAGCTACATGTGCTCGAACCCTTGTCTTAGGGACAGATGGGATCTCAACTGGAGACCCGGCACTGGAATGGGTCCTACGAGGCTGACTTTCAGGACAGGGCCTCACTGCTGGAGAGGCGTGGGGCAGTGTAACTCTGGTGAGTCCAGGCATCGCGGTTACTAAATTGGCATCCGAGGTGGGTGGACACAGAGCAAAGAGCAATCGCGCCCTCTGCATAGGGTGGGGCTCCAGTGCTTGGAGAGGCTTCCCTGGGGACTCAGTGGGTGAAGAACCCGTGTGCACTGCATCATAGGAGACAGGGGTTCGATCCCTGGGTCTGGAAGATCCCCTGGAGAAGGAAATGGCAAGCCACTCCAATATTCTTGCCTGGAAAATTCCATGGACAGAGGAGCCTGGTACGCTACAGTCCATGGGTTCACAGAGAGGTGGACATGACTTAGCAACTAAACCACCACCACCAGTGCCTGGAAGATGGGGTGCTAAGGTCAATTTTAAGGATAATGGAGTTGATTTTGCGGTTATTGGCTGCAGCAGAAGCTCTGGAAGAAAGAAAACAAAGGCTAACCAGCTAGAGGATGCCTGGGGCACCATGCAAAAGGCCACACTGGAAAACAGCCTCAGCTCCTGTGGTTGGAGGGCAAACTGTCCTGAAAAATCAGCGTGACCTCTGAGTGCAGCAGGCTGTCACCAGGGAGGCTGGCTTCCTCCCCAGCAAGTTTCTGCTGCTAAAGGCAAGGGCCTGGTCAGGGAGGAAGGGATCCTGAGTGCAGAGGGTGCTGAGAAGGTGTGCCCAGAACCTCAGCCTCTGTGGTCTCCTGAAAGGAGGGTCCTCACCCGTGCAGGAGGGGGGCCTTGGAGGCCTCAGCTGGGATGGTGAACCCCTTGCCCAGCTCAAGACCCCCTCACCTGACCTCTTGGCTTCTAGAGTGAAGGTCAGCTCCACGTGTGGGCAGGGCGGCGGGCTGACAGCCCCTGTGGCAGGAGTTGCTTCCTATGGTACAGGCAGAGCAGCAGCAGAGGAGGTATGTGGGCAGGGGAGGGAGGGTGGTCCTCTTCCACTGCTCGGGCTCCTGGCAAGGACGGTGGAAGCCGGAACTCAAGGACCCCCAGAACTTCCCCTGGAAATGTGGAGACAGTGGCCGGCAGTGGACGACGGACGGGCCAGACTTGCCATGGCTCCCAGAGGGAGACAAGCTGGAAATGATCCAGGAGGTTCTGAATCGCAGGGCCACAGGGCACTCCTCCTCCCCCCAAGTCTCTCCCGCAGGGCTCTGGGTTTGCAGTCCTGCCTCTGGTGTTTGCCCAGTTCCTTTCACAGGACCGGGTAAGGTTTGTTTCTAGGCTTAGTATGTGGCCATGGCCAGAATTCATAAGTGTTCCATATACGCCCAAAAAGAAATGTTTGCTTATTTAGGAGTGCAGAATTCTTTCCATACATGACCTTGAATTGAAGCTTGGGATGGACATACCTTGAGGATGACAGAGCCCTTCTCTTGGTTCCCTGACCTGTGGAATAACAGTCATGGTTGGAAAGGCTATGGGGGAGCCCTTTCATGAGCCTCCCGGCTCCCTGCCCCTGCCCCTGACCCCTTCTCGGGCCAAGGCCATGCATCAGCTGAAAAGAAAATTCTGAGCAAGAAATTGTAGATGTGTGAGTGAGTGAATGCAGGTGTGTGCTGTAGCAAACCAGGATATGAACTAAAATGATGGATGCTCTCCAGCGCTGCCTAGTGCGGGAGCTGGAAAGGCAGCAGGGGACACTGAAGTTCAGGCATTTCAGCATCCTGGTGTTGTCTGAGGGGTTGAACTTCAGATTTTCTTAGGTAAAAGTATTTGTTATAAGATTTGAAGAAAACACATAAAGACTTGAGACAGAATATACCACTTCCATGGCAGTAGAGTTGGGATGCTGTGGGTGAGGGGAGAAAAGAAGAAAACAGGGGGGAAAAATCAGTCCAATAGAAATTAAGAAGAATAAAAGAATCATGGGAAGAGCAAGTTTAAAAAAACCCAGAATAACACTGGGAACAAGTCCAAATATATCAGTTATCACAACAAACGTAAACAGACTAAATTTTCCAATTAAAAACAGGTTGTCAGATTGGGTTTAAAAATGTGATCCGTCTCCCAGATGTTTTCACGTGTGGCCCTAAACATGAAAACACTAAAAACTCAGAGTCGGCAGAAGCAAAAAATGATGTTCTAGGCCAACACTGATCAAAAGAAGTCCCTGTTACTATAGTATCAGTTAAATTGACTCTAAGGGAAGAATGCATTAGTGATCAAAGGGGCCACTGCATAATGGCAAGAGGGTCATTCTTCAGGGAGATTATCAGTTTAAGTGTTATTCCATCTAGTAATAATAACCTTCAAATAATATAAAGCAGGGTTTCCCTGGTGGCTCAGACAGTAAAGAATCTGCCTGCAGTACAGAAGACCCTGGTTCAGTCTCTGATTGGGAAGACCCTCTTGGAGAAGGGAATGGCCACTCTTTCCAGTATTCTTACTTGTCCTCCACAGACAGAGGACCCTGGCAGATGACAGTCCATAGGGTTGCAAAGATTCACATACAACTGAGCGACTTTCATTCATACAATAATAGCCTCCAAAAATATAAAGCAACAATTTTCAAAGTTCCTAGGAGAAACTTATAAATTCACAGTAGTGGAGAACAATGGTCTTTTGATAACTTAAATACAACTTCTGATATACAAAGGCAAAGGAGAAAAGGAAAGATATCCCCATCTGACTGCAGAGTTCCAAAGAATAGAAAGGAGAGATAGGAAAGCCTTCTTCAGTGATCAATGCAAAGAAATAGAGGAAAAGAATAAAATGGGAAAGACTAGAGATGTCTTCAAGAAAATTAGAGATGCCAAGGGAGCATTTCATGCAAAGATGAGCACGATGAAGGACAGAAATCGTATGGACCTAAGAGAAGCAGAAGATATTAAAAGGAGGTGGCAAGAATACACAGAAGAACTATACAAAAAAGATCTTAATGACCCAGATAACCACGATGGTGTGATCACTGACCTAAAGCCAGATATCCTGGAATGCAAAGTCAAGTGGATCTTAGGAAGCATCACTATGAACAAAGCTAGTGGAGATGATGAAATTCCAGCTGCTCTATTTCAGATCCTAAAAGATGATGCTGCTAAAGTGCTTCACTCAGTATGCCAGCAAATTTGGAAAACTCAGCAGTGGCCACAGGACTGGAAAAAGTCAGTTTTCATTCCAATCCCAAAGAAAGGCAATGCCAAAGAATGTTCAAACTACCACACAATTGCACTCATCTCATGCTAGCAAAGTAATGCTCAAAATTCTCCAAGTGAGGCTTCAAGAGCATGTGAACCATGAAATTCCAGATGCTCAATCTGGATTTAGAAAAGACAGAGAGCCAGAGATCAAATTGCCATAGAAAAAGCAGGACAGAGTTCCAGAAAAACATCTATTTCTGCTTTATTGACTATGCCAAAGCCTTTGACTGTGTGGATCACAATAAACTGGAAAATTCTGAAAGAGATAGGAATACCAGACCACCTGACCTGCCTCTCAAGAAACCTGTATGCAGGTCAGGAAGCAACAGTTAGAACTGGACATGGAACAACAGACTGGTTCCAAATAGGAAAAGGAGTACATCAATGCTGTATATTGTCACCCTGCTTATTTAACTTATACACAGAGTACATCATGAGAAATGCTGGGCTGGATGAAGCACAAGCTGGAATCAAGATTGCTGGGAGAAATATCAACAACCTTAGATATGCAGATGACACTACCCTTGTGACAAAAAGCAAAGAGGAACTAAAGAGCCTCTTGATGAAAGTGAAAGAGGAGAGTGAAAAAGCTGGCTTAAAACTCAATAGTCAGAAAACTAAGATCATGGCATCCAGTCCCATCACCTCATGGCAAATAGATAGGGAAACAATGGAAACGGTGACAGACTTTATTTTCTTGGGCTCCAAAATCACTGCAGATGGTGATGGAATCCATGAAATTAAAAGATGCTTGCTCCTCAGAAGAAAAGCTATGGCCAACCTAGACATATTAAAGAGCAGTGATATAAGTTTGCCAACAAAGGTCCGTCTAGTCAAAGCTTTGGTTTTTCCAGTAGTCATGTGTGCATGTGGGAGTTGGACTATAAGAAAGCTGAGTGCTGAAGAATTGATGCTTTTGAACTGTGGTGTTGGAGAAGACTCTTGAGAGCCTCTTGTTCTGCAAGGAGATCCATCCAGTCCATCCTAAAGGAAATTAGTCCTGGACTGATGCTGAAGCTGAAACTCCAATACTTTGGCCACCTGATGTGACGAGCTGACTCATTTGAAAAGACTCTGATGCAGGGAAAGATTGAAGGCAGGAGGAGAAGGGGATGACAGAGGATGAGATGGTTGGATGGCATCACCGACTCAGTGGACATGAGTTTGAGCAAGCCCTGGGAGTTGGTGATGGACAGGGAAGTCTGGCATGCTGCAGTCCATGGGGTAGCAAAGAGTCAGACACGACTGAGCAACTGAACTGAACTGATACAAGTTTTGCATAATAAAATTAGTAAGTGTATACAAATGCCATAGCAAAGGAATTCTGCCTTCCTAAATTAGGTAGGCAGGTACATGTAGAACACGTATAAACACTGGCCGTGGCCACACATTAGGCTACATAGCAAATTTCGGCAAGTTCCAAAGAACCAGCCACATAGACCACCTTCTTTTACTACAATGTTATTGAGTTAGAAACCAATTACTAAAACATAACTCCAAGAACATCTATAAGCAAACTATTAGAACTAGTAGGAGAACTTGATAAGATTGCTAGATATGAGATCTACTTATCAAACTTCACTGTGTCTCTGTATACCAGGTAGAAAGGAACACCCAGAACTGTAAGGAAAGTTCCATTTTAAAGCAAAACCCTTATGATTCCTAGGCATATATCCAGCAAAATGTGCCTAATGTATCTATGGATACACGTGAAACTTAATTGAAAAGCATCTAGTAAGGACCCAGATAACTGGAGATGTACACCAAATTTCATAAGTTCTGAAACATGCATTTTTTCATGTTTTTGACATCTCAAAAATTAGATATGTCTTTAAATTAATGGCCCCTTACTCTGTGTCATAGGTAACAGATCAATTGGCAGCATTTCTTCTTTCTATGCAGCACATAAAATAATAATGTATCTTCCACTCAATGACCTCTTGGATTCAATTTAAATAAGTACCATGTCAATGGATGGAAAAACTGAAAATTGTATGGCTTCTCTTGCCAGAGTCTTTTGTAACTTAAGAGCAATTTTTGGCAAGTGGCTTCTGAAAATCACTGAATAGCAAAAAACTTGAGAACAGGCAAGGCAATGTTGATAAATACATGATGGTGGAGGAAGGTGTATTTACCAGGTGTCATGATCTCATTTAAACTTTAGGGATTCAACCACATGGTGCTGGCTGGGAGGGGATAGAGCTGTGTAACAGAGTAGAGTCCAGACAGCGACACACGGGCTGTAGAAATTTGATCTCTGACAGCGATTGCATTACCGAGGAGTGGAGAAAGACTACTGAATAATTGATGCTTGGACAATTGGTTAACCATGCTGAAAAAAAAAATGCAATTCTTATCTCACACCCAAAAATTAAACTTGGCAGAAAAAAATCTATATGTGAAAAGCAAAACTTTAAAGTTTTAGCAGTAAATTTGGGACAGTTTTGTAATTCATGGAGGGATTTTTTTTTTTAATATATATAAAGATTTCTTCTCTAGGACACATAAAAAAGCATAAACCGTAACGGAAAATATCAACAAATTTGGCATCACTAACCATGAGGGAAATGCAAATTAAACCACGATGAGGAACCACTTCACACCTCTCTGAGTGGTGAGTGAAAATCAGTGAAGATAATAAGCACCGGTGAGGATGCTCAGCAATTACAACCCTCACAAACAGCTGGTGGTGACGCAAAATGGTACAGCCACTCTGAAAAGTTGCTTGGCAGTTATTTCTCCAAAGATAAACATACACCTACCATGTGAACCAGCAACCCTGCTTTTAGGTATTTCCTCTAGAGACATGAAAGTGATGCTCCCATGAAGATCTATGCCTGTGTGATGCTCACTTGAAAATCTCTGCATGCTTGCTTATAGCAGCTTTATTTGTCACAGTCCTAAACTGGACACAAGCCAGAGGCCTTTCATTTGCACAACTGAAACTCATAAAATTTCACTGGCCATTAGTCTTAAATATAAAAATCTATGGGTACTGCTGGAGTCAGTTATTTCTATATGAAAATCAAATTACAGGTTCACCAACAGGTAGTTTCTATTTGCAGACACAAAAGAAATGTCAGAGTATCAGAGCACTGAGTGAATACACAAACCATAGCACATCCATACAGCAGAACTCCAGACAACAACAACATAGAATGGACTATTACAGAAACACGCAGCAGCACATTTGAACATATGTTTGCTATTCTTTCTACTTTTCTGCAAGCTTGGAATACTTCATAGGGATACACAAAATAAAATACATACCTACATAAGAAAATTATGGAGGGCATTTCAAGACCAGAACCTTTCTCTTCCAAGATATTATTAGTGTTTAAATGCCAGTGGTTATTTCCTCAATGCGTGTCTTCCACACCAGACAAGAAGCTCTCTGGAATGGACTCTGTCCACCCCACTCAGCTCCTGGGACCTCAATAAATGTATCCTGAGTGGACAAAATCATTTCTGTGATCCAGAAAAGACAAGACTTGTACATTATGTATTAACTGCATTTAGGAGGAGATCCATTTGCACAATTGAAACTCATAAAATTTCATTGGCTATTAGTCTTAAATATAAATGTCTTATGGATGCTGCTGGAGTCACTTATTTCTATATGAAAATCAAATTATAGGTTCACCAACAAGCAGTTGCTATTTGTAGACACCAAAGAAATTTCAGCATATCAAAACAATCACTCAAATAAATATCTAAAAGTGGGCAAGCTTTTTACCTTTCAGTGACCACGTCGTGTTGCATTATTTTTGTTTAGAAGGAAGAAACTTACTAGGAGACATGATACTTCATCATGATTTCACTTTTAAGTGAAAATGATTATTATTCTGCAAATCTTTTAAACATTTGACCCCCAAAACATTACCATAGTTTATAGTTAGGGCCAACTGAGCCAACTATTTGTATTTTAGACACTTGTGCAGCAACTTCGTGCCAGGCACACAGACTGACCTTTTTCCACTTAAGCCTTATAGCAGCCTCCCCAGACAGGAATTCTTATTATCTACAGTGCAGATTAAGACAGATAGACTAACCTTACTTACAGATAGACTGAACCTCAGCTCAGTTCAGTCACTCAGTCGTGTCTGACTCTTTGCAATCCCATGGACTGCAGCACGCCAGGCCTCCTTGTCCATCACCAACTCCCGGAGTCCACCCAAACTCATGTCCATTGAGTCAGTGATGCCATCTGGCCATCTCATCCTCCGTCATCCCCTTCTCCTGTCTTCAATCTTGCCCAGCATCAGGGTCTTTTCAAATGAGTCAGCTCTTCACATCAGATGGCCAAAGTGTTGGAGTTTCAGCTTCAATATCAGTTCTTCCAATGAACATTCCAGATTGATTTCCTTTAGGATGGACTGGTTGGATCTCCTTGCAATCCAAGGGACTCTCAAGAGTCTTCTCCAACACCACAGTTCAAAAGCATCAGTTCTTCAGCACTCAGCTTTCTTTATAGTCCAACTCTCACATCCATACATGGCTACTGGAAAAACCATAGCTTTGACTAGATGGACTTTTGTTGACAAAGTAATGTCTCTGCTTTTTAATATGTTGTCTAGGTTGGTCATAACTTTCCTTTCAAGGAGTAAGAGTCTTTTAATTTCATGGCTGCAGTCACCATCTGCAGTGATTTTGGAGCCCCCCAAAATAAAGTCTGTCACTGTTTCCACTGTTTCCCCATTTATTTGTCATGAAGTGATGGGACCGGATGCCATGATCTTAGCTTTTTGAATGTTGAGCTTTAAACCAACTTTTTCACTCTCCTCTTTCACTTTCATCAAGAGGCTTTTTAGTTCCTCTTCACTATCTGCCATAAGGGTGGTGTCATCTGCATATCTGAGATTATTTATATTTCTCCCGGCAATCTTGATTCCAGCTTGTGCTTCTTCCAGCCCAGCGTTTTTTGTGATGTACCCTGCATATAAGTTAAATAAGCAGGGTGACAATATACAGCCTTGACATACACATGAGAACCTGCTTACATCCAAAGAAAGAGGGGCTACATACATGTACGTGTAGCTGACGCTTTGCCGTGCGGGAGAAGCTAAGACAGCATAGTAAGCAGCTGTTGTCATTGTTGCTCAGTCGCTCAGTCGTGTCCGACTCTGGCCCCACGGACCGCAGCACGCCAGGCTCCCCTGTCCATCACCGTCTCCCAAACCTTACCCATGTCCATGTCCATCGAGTCGGTGGTGCCATCCAACCATCTCATCCTCTGTCGTCCCCTTCTCCTCCCGCCCTCAATCCCTCCCAGCATCAGGGTCTTTTCCAATGAGCTGGCTCTTTGCATCAGGTGGCAAAAGTATTGGAGTTTCAGCCTCAGCATCAGTCCTTAAAGCTATAATAAACTATACTCTAATAAAAATTAAGAAAAGACGAAGAAAAAGACCCTACCTGCAGACACACGTCTGGACTATAAACTCCGTGGGGGGCTGGATGAGCGTGGGCGTGGGGAGACAAGTCCGTCACACTCACAGCGGTAGCCCTGGCCCTTAGCATGCTGCCCAGCACTTAGTAGGCACTCAGAGAGCACCCGCTCAGCGGATCATCCAGGTGGCCTCCTCTACCGAGAGGGAGATCGCATCTGCCCCCAGTTCCAGCTGATTCAGAGCACTTGCCTTTTTTTTTTTGAATCAGGCCCATAAATTGTGTTAAATCTCTCTTCAATCCCAATCCGTTCGGCATTGTCTTGCTGAAATGCTCCAGTAAAACAGGAATAATTAAACAACCTTCCCTTCCTAAAGGAAAATATCGCTCCCTGCTCTTTGGGCCAAAGGTGAGAGTCATCCGGGAAGGGCTTCCCCTTCCGCTCTGGCATGGTTTGCGGTCTGTCCTTGGACCCTGACACGGCATCTTCAGGCCTCTCCCGAGACCCCCACCAGCCAAAACCTGGGGGACTCACGTCCCTAGACCATCTCCGAAATTGCCTGACTACCCAGGAGGCCTACAAAGCAACCGGTGTGTTCACTATGTAAACACAATAATAGGGCATCTGTTTTTTAATTTTAATTTTATTTTCCCACTAAAATATTCAAGTGAGAAACATTTGGGGATTTATATTCAGGGCACAGGACCAAATGGCATCCGAGCGTTTCTTTGTTAAATATAATTAATTTTTCCTGGCTTTTTTCCTCCATCATGACAAAGCCAGAGCTGTACCATTCATCCTGTTTATAGGTGAAAACGTCCCTTCCCCGAAGCGTCTCAGCAACAACCACCGAGATGCCAGGCCGAAGGGCAGGCAGTCCAGCTATTCCCTTTCCTGTCCACGCATCGTGAAAAAGAACCGTCCCCGGCCCTGGACTTTGGGCTCCTGACTTACATTTCGACAAACAAGCCACCACCACCACCACGCAGACCTGGTTTTCCTCTTATCTAAGGTTTCACTTTGAATGGCCAAGGAAAAGCGCCTTCCAGCTGCTGGAGGAGAAGCGTGGGTGGGAGATACTGTGCGTGTAGGGGAGAGACAAAGAGAACATTGCTTCTGTCTTTTCCTTGTTTTCTTTTTCTAGAAAAAAAAAGGACCTCTTTGTTTTATATATATATATATATCTATCTCACAAACCCCCTCACGATCAGAATCCAGAGAAGTGCAGGAAGGAGAGCTGCACAGAATGTTATTTTTCCAATAACAGAGACATGTGATCTGGCCCCTGGGTGTTGGTTTTAAGTGGAGATATTGACTTCCAGCTGACTGAGGAGTAGAGCATCTTTCTCCTGAAATATTGATAGTAGATTACACGAAACCACAAACTATCTCCATAAAGCACATCATTTCTAATCCTAATGGTGTTTTCTTTCGTCAGGATGACTGCTACATTCATGATATGATGGCTTTATTCTATCTTGGGGAAAAACTTTTTACCATACTGCTAAATTAACTTGTCAAAAGGCTTCAAACTTCGGAAGCTTTTACAGCTCAATTCAGTGCTATTATTCAAGATTGAATGGGAAGGCCATGGACTGTAAAAGCTTGCAAAAAATAAATTTCACAGGCTTTCATAGGCTGAGTGAAATACTTACCTTTTGTTCAGGTTGTATATCTTTATTGAGGAGCCTCGGAATAGCTGCGTTTCGCCCATAAATCCTCTTTCTCACCCTGAAAGGCTGTGTTTTGTCTGCTGCCCTTGAAGGGCCTCTCCAGCGCCTGCCCTCTTGAAAACAATCCATTTCCCACAGAGGACGATGCAGACGGGAACACTCTCCAAAACAGGGGGCAGGAAGTCAGACAAAGACTCCAGCTCCCAGGATGAACCTTGGCTTTTTAAGATTCTTTCATTCTCGAAACAGATTCACAGGGGATTTGATAGCCAATTACTGCTTGAAAATGGAAGCCCACCGTCATGGCACTTTCCAAGGGTGATGTCTGTGGACCGTGGAGGAGACACACGCAGACATGGCAGGAGTCAGGGTTGGCCTTGCTGTAACGCGGACTGGTCCTGTGGAGCTCTGGGTGGAGCACACGTGTCCATGTGAGGTGGGGTCTGGGGCCATCCTGCAAAATGCTCAGGACACCAGGCAGTCAGGTCAATGCTACCAGCATGCCCTGATCCACGGGCCTTCTGCAGAGGTGGCCTGAGGCAGGTGCCGGGCAAGCCCCTGCCTGTCCTCTTGGGCCCTGAGCTGTTTCTAGCGATGGAACCAGAGACCTCTGATAGGATATGCCTTTTCTTCTTTATGGAGCTCCGGTTCTCACTCAGTCACTTCTTAAGAAAGTGCCATGAGTGAAGCTGGATTTCTTTTTTAGTCTTCTGAGGCAGATAGTTAGATGAGTGGGTAACCCTGGCATCTTGTGGACCAAGGTTTTGAATTCTTTCTTCAGTGTGAGGTGGATGCAGCTAGAGCCTGTTATGAAGAGTGAAGTAAGTCGGACAGAGGAAAACAAACGTCATATACTAACGCGTGCATATTGTTGTTGTTGTTGTTTAGTCGTGTCTGACTCTTGGCAACCCCAGGGATTGCAGCATGCAAGGCTCCTCTGTCCTCCAATGCCTCCCAAAGTGTGTTCAAACTCGGGACCATTTGAGTCGGTGATGCCAGACTCAACCAACGGTTGGAGGGCATCCAACCAGCTCATCTTCTGCTGCCCCCTTCTCCTCCTGCCTTCAATCTTTCCCAGCATCAGGGTCTTTTCCAATGAGTCGGCTCTTCCCATCAGGTGACCAAAGTATTGGAGCTTCAACTTTAGCATCAGTCCTTACCCCGGTTCGATTCCTGGGTTGGGAAGATCCACTGGAGAAAGGATAGGCTACCCACTCCAATATTCTTGGGCTCCCCTAGTGGTTCAGGTGGTAAAGAATCTGCCTGCAATGAGGGAGACCTGGGTTGGATCCCTGGGTCGGGAAGATCCCCTGGAGAAGGGATAGGCTACCCACTCCAGTATCCTGGCCTGGAGAATTACATGGACTGTATAGTCCATGGGGTCACAGAGAGTCGGACACGACTGAGAAACTTTCACTTCCAGTGAATATTCAGGGTTGATTTCTTTTAGGATTGACTGGTTTGATCTCCTTGAAGTCCAAGGGACACTCAAGAGTCTTCTCTAGCATCAGAAAAATGGTACTGATGAACCTATTGGTGGGGCAGGAGTAGAGACTCAGACATGGAAAACTGACTTGTGGGCACAGTGAGGGCAGGAGAGGGTGGGACGAGCCGAGAGAGTAGGAGTGAAATATGTGCACCGCCATGCATGAAATAGATAGCCTGTGGGAAGTTGCTCTATAACACAGAGAGCTCAACCCGGTGCTCTGTGGCATCCTAGAGGGGTGGGATGAGGGGTGGGAGGGAGGCTGAAGAAGTGGGGGGAATGTACGTATACTTATGACTGAGTCACATTGCTGGATGGCAGAAACCACCACAACATTCTATAACAATTATCCTCCAGTTAAAAATAAATTTTAAAAAAGGATTTATTCCAATGTCAACTCAAAACACTCAAGATACTAATGAAAATACATAGATTTCGTGTGCCTGTACCCCTAGGAGTCGACAGGGCGGTTGGGAGGACAAGGTATGCATACAAATATATACATATATCCCCTTATTTCTCATGCTTAAAGACAAGTTTAAATGCCTTCTCTCCCACAAAGCCTCCTTGATCCCTCAGCCAGAAGGAATCTTTACTTTGAACCTTTTTTGCAACACAGCATAATTTTCTTTCGACACTCAACAGTTCCCATGTTGTGTAATGTCGTTTGCATGCAGGCATTATTTTTCCTTTGGACTGTAAACGTCTGTGGGTTGAACCCTCTCTTATTCATCTTCCTCTCCCCCAGCAGTCAGCCCAGTAGTTCACACACACTTTGTACCTTAGGGGGTGGGGCCCTGGGAGTGAGTAATTTTGGAAGTTTATCAAGAGTGGGAAGCCAGGGTTGCAACCACTGTGCTAAGCGACCTGCATATGAGGAAATACCCCGGGGTTTCTGTGAAGTGCCGGGAAGGGTCACAGAAGAGTTAGGACTGGAGCTGGGCTTTCGAAGGTGGGTGTGGCTGAAACACTTGCTGTGGGGCAGGCGGGGGAGGGGAGGTCTGGGCAGAAGTGAGAGTGCAGGGCTGTTCCCGGGAGGGCACCCAGACCCTCACTCTTGGGCAACATCCCTTGGAAGCAGCACTGGATTTCCAGCCCCAGGGTTGGAGCTGGGCTCACTCTGCTCCAGGTAACTCTCATCTGGAGGATTTTGATGGGGTGGCAGGAGTCTCCCCAGGGCCCCTCACTTCTGACTCCCAGCCCCCTTCATGGCCATTTCACAGGGTCCCCACTTTTGTTGAGGTGAAGTTCTCAGGCTTGGGCTTCTGATGTGTCATCCTTTTTTTGTTGTTAACTTTTTATTTTGTACTGGGGAATAGCCGATTAACAAAGTCGTGAGTTTCAGGTGAATAGCGGAGGGACACGGCCACGCATACACATGGGTCCATTCTCCCCCCAGCCCCCCACCCATCCAGGCCACCTGATGTGGCATCTTCTTTGACCTCAGATCTTGACTGTCAAGCTCCACTAGATGTGATCCTACCAGTTAGAGGGGTGGTGGGGAGAGACTGCCCTGGAAATTCTGAGGACAGGAGGGTCACAATGAAGAATTGTTTGGGATGTAGTCTTACACTGTAAGATTCTTATTTTTATTCTGAGTGGTTTAAGGGAAATAGGATGAGCAGGAAAGGGAACTTATATCTACATGAGCATCTTTGTTTTGCCTGGCCCCATGTGCATCTCACATATGGATCACTCTGCAATCCAGAATCTCTATCTATTGGTGGTGTTCCAGTTGCTCAGTCGTGTCTGACTCTGCATCCCCATGGACTGTAGCCCACCAGGCTCCTCTGTCCATGGGATTTCCCAGGCAAGAATACTGGAGTGGGTTGTCATTCATTCTCCTGGAGATCTTCCCCACCCAGGGATGGAACTCACGTCTCCTGCATGGGCAGGCAGATTCCTTACTGCTGAGCCAGCAGCAAAGCCCCTCTCTATTATTATTGCTCTTTTCCTAAGAGATAAACAATACTCCGAGGCTCTGCACAGCTTCCCAAAGTTGCACAGCTAGACAATTGAGGACCGGGGCAGACCGTGTATGTTCCCACACACCACGTGACCATCTGTGGCTACACGTGGGTGGAAATCACAGCCCCTGGGGGTGAAATGCTGAATCTGAGCATATGAAAATCTGGACTCAAAGTCAGAGACAGTTTTTTTTGTTTTTTTTTTTTTTAAGCAGTAGACTTTATGATTTACCAGAGATCTTCTTAAATATTGAAAGTTTTTTTTTTCCCCAGTAGAGGTTCCCTGGTGAATTCAAAGTATAATTGGAAAATTAGAAATGTGATTTACCAAGCTATCTTTTTGAGAACATCAGTTTTGGCCAAGTACACCTGTGTGTGATCTCTGCACACACTAACAGATGAACTCTCCACAGCGCCTGCATCTGCAGTCCCTGCCTTTACACCGCCAGTCAGGCAACAGGAACTCGGGCAATTGTGCAAGACAGGGTAGACCAGGAAGGAAAAGGATCGATTGGAAAAAACCCCTCCCTGCATTTCGAGGAGAAGGTTACCCTTGAGAATACAAAAAGCAGGGTAGAAGTCAAGAAAGAGGAGAGGAAAATACCTTCAAACAGGTACAGGGGGTCAGTACAAACGTGTGCAGGTGTGGGCAGGTGTGTTGATCACGTTAAAGACATCTGCACGTGAAAAAGAGGAGGACCAGTTCTGGATTCCGTGGGTGCCTTGCACCTGCTCTCTTTTCTCATCCCCACTGAAGCCCGCGGCCCCCTGGCAGAGAGGGTGGGCCGCCGGCTGGCTCCTGGGCGCCCCCTCTGGTCAGGGCCCTGGCTTTCCTCAGTTACAGCCCCATGTGGTTTCCTTCAGAGAACTTCTCAAAGAGCATCCTTGACCGTGGCCGCCTGTGCCTTCACTGGCTTTGAGGGAGCACCGTTGCAGGCATGCTCTGTCCTCCCTGCCAGGGACCTGCATCTTCAGGGGCAAGCTTGCTGGCAGTGTGGGGTGGGGGCAAGGAGTCTGTACCCCAGGTTCATCAGGGCCCACGCGAGGGCAGCTCCTTGGCCTTGACACTGTCTCTCCAGTCACCGAGCACTGCAGGCTGATCCTCAGAGCCCCCGTCGGGACCCCAGAGGGTCCCAGAGAAGACTGAGTGCCCAGCACCTGCCTCAGAGAGCCCGGCCCAGGAAGGGGACTGGGTGACTAGGGCTGAGCGCTGGCTGAGGCGGGGACTCAAGGCTCCAACGTGGTGGGAAACGACTTTCCCTATCTGTTTTTTAGCAAGTGTGCACAAGAGCTGGAAACGTTATTTGTGAGACAAGGCCGAGACTGAGATCTCAAAAGAGAAAAAATCGAGTCAAACTGGTAGTTTCAGAGGAAGGACAGAGAAAGATAGTTTTTGAGTGCACCTGAAATTTACATGCCAATCAAAATGAAGATTGCATCCAAGGCAGCCTCGTGTGCAGGTACACGTGGGGCTGGGGTGAGGCTTACTGGAAAGTGTCTGGAGACAGAAGGGTGAACCTGGGGCAGAGAAGGGCCTTGATAAATGTAAAGGTATTGTGCTCTTCATGATGACATTTTTGAGAGAGGCGGGAAGAGCCATCAGCATGCCAGCCACGGCTCACACATGACACCGTGTTCCAGAATTACAGAAAAATGGACCAACAGTAGGAACGAGGACGCGATGATGCTCACAGCATCACTCTCGGGGCTCGGACGTGCTCGTGTCAGTCACCCATCTACTACTGATGCCATGCCCCAGACACATCCACAGATAAAGCACAGAGTCCCTGAACACTTGCTCAGAGAGATCCTTATGGTCATCAGGGGGTTAGGAAGAAGCACATGGAAGAGCCGTCATGGAGGCAGCTCCCTTGGAGGCCTGAGGACCACCCGCAGCCTGGTAGGAGAAACGCTGGCACGGAGGCCTGAAGTCTGGGTATGGATTTGGGTGCTCGGACACCACCTGCCTTGGAGCCCCACACTCAGCCCTGCATCCCCAGGTGCCTTCAGCATCCCGAGGCGCCCGCTGGCCGCTGTGGTCCTACACAGGCTCTGGGTTCTTGTGCTCACAATTTAGAGCCCCGAGTCCCTGCCCCCATATGCTCCCCACCTCCATCTCAAATGCCTGAGCAACATGGACATCTTTTGTTTTTCTTTTCCAGTATGATTTATCACAGGATATTGAGTATAGTTCCCTGTGTTATACAGTTGTTGTTCAGTCGCTCAGTCGTGTCTGACTCTTTGTGGCCCCATGGACTGCAGCACGCCAGGCTTCCCTGTCCATGACCATCTCCTAGAGCTTGTGCAAACTTATGTCCACTGAGTCGGTGATGCCATCCAACCATCTCATCCTCTGTCGTCCCCTTCTCCCCCTGCCCTCAGTCTTTCCCAGCATCAGGGTCTTTTCCAGTGAGTTGGCTCTTGAATTCAGGTGGCAAAAGAACTGGACCTTCAGCTTCAGCATCAGTCCTTCCAGTGAATATTCAGGGCCGATTTCCTTTGGGATGGACTGGTTGGATTTCCTTGCAGTCCAAGGGAGTCTCAAGAGGCTTATCCAACTAGGATCTTGTTCATCCACCTTATATACTAGTTCACATCTGCTAACCCCAAACTCCTAATCCTCCCCTCCCCTACCTGCACCCACAACCACAAGTCTGTCCTCTGTGTTCTGTGAGTCTGTCTGTTTCACAGCTAAGTTCACTTGTGCCATGTTTTAGATTCCACATATAAGTGATATCATATGACATTTGTCTTTGTCTGATTCACTTACTGTGATAATACTTAGGTCCATCTATGTTGCGGCAAATGGCATTTCCCTTTTTATGGCTGAGTAGTACTCCACCATATGTATGTACGCATCTTCTTTATACATTCATCTGAACATTGACATTTGGATTCTGAGTCTTGAGATGAGACACTCAGAGGCTTGCGGTTTATGGTACCCTTAGCATCTTTGGAAGTAGAGTGTCACAATGGTGTGTGTGTATGTGCTCAGCCGATCAGCTGTGTCCTACTCTTTGGAGCAACAGAATGAGGTATGAAGACCACACCTCAGGAACTTTCTGTCCACTCTTTTTGGGTGAACCTAGCTCTCTGGGGCAGCCGCATCCTGGTACCATCTCTCCAAGCCAACTGACCTTTAGCAAGCCCCCTTGACCACAAGCCATGGCCACATCCATTGTGTCCTTTGCAGAGTCCTCACTGGGCAGAGCCCAGAGGTCAGCTGGGCCCTCATCCTTCATCGAGCTGGTGTAACCTGAAGAAAACTTGAATTCCATGATTTTAAGCCTGCAACCACTGAGTCAGCTTCCTGAATCCCTATCACTGTCCTTCCCCCCTCTCACACCTGTAGGCACATGCCCCTTCCTTCTCTAAGATCCACTTGAGCATTTGTGAACTGAGTCCCCCCAGGAGGTGCAGGAGAGGCCCTGCATGGGGGCTGGCCCCTTCTCTTCCCCTTTGGATAACAGAGCACAGACGCCCGGCCATGGTGACCAGCACTGCAGCTGTAAGGCTGAGAAGCAAATGAACCTCTCTGGGATCAGCAGTGCCTCACAGGGCTATAGGGAGGCTCGAGTGAGTAAGTACCCCGCACAGCTTAGAACAGCTCCCAAGAACTCCTGGGATTTCTCCTCCTCCGTCTCCAGAGGAGCCCTCTCTTGCCCCACAAGGGACAGTCCTACCCATTCGCCTGGATCTTCCTCTCTACCTAAGTCCTCTCCCAACAAATGCAGTTACTTCTTTAAGAAGTTTGGATAATATAGTTTGCTACTTTTAAAGTTACCTGGGCTTCCCGGGTGGTGCTAGTGGTAAAGAATTCACCGGCCAATGCAGGAGACATAGAGACGCAGGTTTGATTCCTTGGTCAGGAATATCCCCTGGAGAAGGAAATGGCAACCCGCTCCAGTATTCTTTCCTGGAGAATCCCTTGGACAGAGGAGCCTGGAGGGTTGCCGTCCATGGGGTTGCAGAGTCAGACGAGACTTAGCACCTGAACAAAGACAGTAACAATGGAGAACTGAGACGGCTCATGCCGCTGGGCAGCCCAGCCTGTGGCCACAGCTAGAGAGAAAGACTGCACGCCGCAATGAAGAACCAACGCAGCCAGAATAAAAATAAAATGACTTCACGTACACTCAGAGGGAGCGGGACCACAGTGGGCATTATTTAGCTCTATGTAATCTAGAAAAGTCCTACCGAATCCAGTCACATTTTCATCTGGTACAGACACACTCAATACAGACATTAATCAGCGGATACATCTGTATCTTGGAAGGAAATAGATGCAGCTCCGATGCTGAGGACCCAGGATGGGCGTCTCAGAGTGAGACTGAAGGATAAGCTTTTCTGGAAAGTGGTATTAACATTTGGGTGTGTCTGTTAGTCACAATCCTCTAATGCCACTGGAGACAGCCCTGTTAAGGGGAAAGGCAACAGCCCGAGACTAGGATTTGCTTTCAGTTGCTCCAAGAACAAAGCACTCCCCAGTTTGCACCAGCGTGTTTTCCAGCCTTGCAGTGTGAGCCTCCAGCCTGTCCTTTTCCAGAAAAGTCAGAATCAGACTCGGGAGGACGATCCACCAGCTGTCCCACCACGGTCTGTCTTCATGGAGTGGTCCCACCGGTTCTGTTTTGTCTCCTTTGATGCATTTTGTGTTCCGGGGAATGAGAAGCAAACAGGATCACTCTTTCTCTGGGCTATTACCTCGGAGAATGATCGTATCACTGAGAACCCCTCTGTCTTGGAAACAGATAGCCGCATACAACATGTTTGTATAAGCAGTTTCTTATTCATGGAGTGGTTTCAATTACAATAAAAAGGGAAACACTGTCAGAAACCGTAATGAAATTATCTCAGATTGGGACACCAATGCCAGCATTTCAAATTTAATTTTTTTCAAATTTTCATATTTGATTCCTTCCCAACATTCTGAAAAAGTTAAGTAAAGGGAGTGAAATGCTGTGAATTCATAGACCACGCACACTTTTCATATGTGAACAAGTCCCTTAAGGCTCCCTTTGCTTTTATTCTCCTCTATTGATTTTTGGTTAGAGATGGTTTGGGGTGTTTAAATATATACAGTTTTTAACCTAATTCAAGTAGCATGTGTTTATACATATGTGATCAACCAGATTTAATAATTTAAATTAAAGTAGTTGCTATTGAAACATTTTAATAGCATTAATCATTGCGTGGAGTTATATTATTTGTTGGTTTTCTTGTTAATTTTGGTTTTCCCAAGAGAGAGGAACTTCCACTTTCCATTTCATTGCTGAGTGCCCAGCACCGAGTAGAAAGCCTGGCACATAACAGTGCTCAGTCAGTCTTTGTGCATGTTAATTATGGACAGTGCACATGTATTATCATTGTACTTTCTTGTAGCATCACACTTAACTCCATATCCAATGTTTTTTGCTTTTTTTTTCTTTTTTAAACCATTTGACTTTTGCTGGAACTGCAGCATTTCACAAAATTTCCTCACTTCTAGATTCCAAAAGGATTTTTCATAGAAGATTTCTGCTCCTGGGTGTCGTCAGGCCCAGAGCACAGAATTATTTATTTTGCCGTTGACAGGGGCGACTGTGAACCCGCAGCCTCCCGGGCGGGCTCTGCTTGCTTGCTCACTTACCCATGCTAACTACAGCTGCCAGTGTGTTTATTTTGGTCATGTATTTCAAAGGACCATTTCTACCCTAAAGTAAACAAACATAATGGAACAGCTGTGGCTGATAAAAACTCCCAGGCATAATCATCACCCTCTTGTACATATCCTGTGGTTTCAGATTTAATTTTAAAATTTTTCCTTAACTCTTGATTCACGATCAGTAGTGAGCTCAATGGAGAACGGATGCAAAACTGTTCGCTTTCCTAGCCCGGCACAGATGAGGGAGAGCGGCCCACGTCTTCTTCCCTCCTGCCGCAAGCGCGAGGACAAGGGGATTGAGGCAGTAGCTGGAGCGCATGCGCCTGGACCAGACGTCCCGCTGGGCCGCAGGGGATGCTGCCCGGCCAGGCGCGCTGCGAGGTCGGTCCCAAGAGCCCTGCCGAGAGATGCTCTCACGCGGCCAGGCCAGGCTCTGAGACCACACACAGCTCCTCAGGCCACGAGGGAGGCGGCCCTAGCTGGACAAGGCATGGGTAAGGGACTGCCATTTCCCAACCCTTTCCTTCAGACTCCATGTGCTAAATTGCTTCAGTCCTGTCCCAATCTTTTTGAGACCCCATGGACTATTGCTGGCCAAGTTCCTCTGTCCAGGGGATTCTCCAGGCAAGGATACTGGAGTGGGTTGCCATTTCCTTCTCCATCAGATTCCATAGGTAACCATAAAGTGTAAATGATCAGCTTCAGAAAGTATAAATGATTTATTTTGATTAAAGCTGTGAGATCCTTGAGAGTTTGTTTGTTCTGTGAATGCTGCACTACACCTTACTTATATCTGAAAAAATCCCCCCAAATCCAAACAAACAAAACAAAAAAAATCACAACAGAAAGCCTCCTTTCCTAAATCATCCCAAGCACTGGGATTTGCATCAGTCCTTCCATTGAACAATCAGGACTGATCTCCTTTGGGATGGACTGGTTGGATCTCCTTGCAGTCCAAGGGACTCTGAAGAGTCTTCTCCAACACCACAGTTCAAAAGCATCAATTCTTCACTACTCAGCTTTCTTTATGGTCCAACTCTCACATCCATACATGACTACTTGGAAAACCGTAGCTTTGACTAGATGGACCTTTGTTGGCAAAATAATGTCTCTGCTTTTTAATATGCTGTCTAGGTTGGTCACAGCTTTTCTTCCAAGGAGCAAGCGTCTTATAATTTCATGGCTGCAGTCACCATCTGCAGTGATTTTGGAGTCCAAGAAAATAAAGTCTGTCACTGTTTCCATTGTTTGTCCATCTGTTTGCCATGAGATGAAGTGATGGGATGCCATGATCTTAGTTTTCTGAATGTTGAGTTTTAAGTCAGCTTTTTCACTCTCCTCTTTCACATTCATCAATAGGCTGTTCAGTTCCTCTTCACTTTCTGCCATAAGGGTGGTATCATCTGCATATCTGAGGGTATTGATATTTCTCTTGGCAGTCTTGATTCCAGCTTGTGCTTCATCCAGCCCAGCATTTCTCATGATGTGCTCTGCATATGAGTTAAATAAGCAGGGTGACAATATACAGCCTTGAAGTACTTCTTTCTCCATTTGGAACCAGTCTGTTGTTCCATATCCAGTTCTAACTATTGCTTTTTAACCTGCGTACAGATTTCTCAGGAGGTAGGTCAGGTGGTCTGGTTTTCCCATCTCTTGAAGAATTTTCCACAGTTTGTTGTGATCCACACAGTCAAAGGCTTTGACATAGTCAATAAAGCAGAAGTAGATGCTTTTCTGGAACTCTCTCTTGCTTTTTCAATTATCCAACAGATGTTGGCAATTTGATCTCTGGTTCCTCTGTCTTTTCTAAATTCAGCTTGAACACCTGGAAGTTCATGGTTCACATATTGTTGAAGCCTGGCTTGGAGAATTTTGAGGACTACTTTGCTACTGTGTGAAATGTTTGCAATTGTGCGGTAGTTTGAACGTCCATTGGCATTGCCCTTCTTTGGGATTGGAATGAAAACTGACCTTTTCCAGTCCTGTGACCACTGCTGAACTTTCCAAATTTGCTGGCATAATGAGTACAGCACTTTCGCAGCATTACCTTTTAGGATTTGAAATAGCACAACTGGAATTCCATCATCTCTGCTAGCTTTGTTCATGGTGATGCTTCCTAAGGTCCACTTGACTTTGCATTCCAGGATGTCTGGCTCTAGGTGAGTGATCACACCCTTGTAGTTGTCTGGGTCATGAAGATCTTTTTTGTACAGTTCTTCTGTGTATTCTTGCCACCTCTTCTTAATATATTCAGCTTCTGTTAGGTCCATACCATTTCTGTCCTTTATTGTGCCCATCTTTGCATGAAATGTTCCCTTGGTATCTCTAATTTTTTTGAAGAGATCTCTAGTCTTTCCCATTCTATAGTTTTCCTCTATTTCTTTGCATTGATCACTGAGGAAGGCTTTCTTATGGCTCCATGCTATTCTTTGGAACTCTGCATTCAGATGGGTATATCTTTCCTTTTCTCCTTTGCCTTTAGTTTCTCTTCCAGTATCAAAATCAGATTGATTATATTCTTTGCAGTCAAAGATGGAGAAGCTCTATACAGTCAGCAAAAACAAGACTAGGAGCTGACTGTGGCTCAGACCATGAACTCCTTATTGCCAAATTCAGACTTAAATAGAAGAACTTAAGGTAAACCAGTAGACCATTCATGTATGACCTCAATCAAATCCCTTACGATTATACAATGGAAGTGGCAAATAGATTCGAAGGGTTAGATCTGATAGAGTACCTAAAGAACTATGGACGGAGGTTCATGATATTGCACAGGAGGCAGTGATCAAGACCATCCCCAAAAAAAGAAATGAAAAAAAAAAAAAACTTATGTTAAGCATATGGTAACAGTAAAAATTAATACAATTTAAAATTGAAATGAAATAAATCTTTGGAAAAGTAACTTCAGAAAATCCTAATGATGAATGAAGGTCACATTAATCAACTCTCTACCTCATGGTTCCCCTATGGTGTTTTATGTCCCTTTGAATGATGGACACATGTGGGAGGCTCCTATGTCAGCTGGGAGCCTTTTGCCCTTTGCATCAACAGAGAAACTTCCCTGGAAAATTTGCCTCCTCCCCAATTCCAGATTCTAATGAAGTTCAGAATCTTCTACAAGATTTGTGAGCGCACCTGTGGACTGGTATCCTCAGGAATCCCTGCAACTCCTGACCGTGACTGAGCTGGTGTTTCTTTGCCGTTCCCACATCCACATGGGGCTGGAAACCAGCTCATCCATGGCTTCCCCAGGGAGCAGAACCAGGACCGACCTGTCAGTTCACGGCTGATTCCACACTCATCACTTAAAATGGCTTTACGATGGATTTTGATATCTGGCTGGCAAGTGTCTCCCACTGTTCTCTTCTTAAACCTGTCTAACTATTCATGAGCCTTCTACACCAATTGTAGGAACTGTTTGAAACCCTCTGTGTGAAATCTTGGTCAAATTTTGGTTAGAATTTCATCAAATTATTGGATTAACTTCTGGGAGCTTTGGTGTCTGTATGGCTTGAGTCTTGTCAACATAGGTGCCATTTTTCTCTGTTTTCTTGAGGTCAGAGTAAGCAAACTCCTTCCATGCACGCTCACAGTTCCTTTTAGACAAAGCGTACTTTGGATGCCTTGGAGGCTTTTTAGTTTGGGTTGACGTTGTGACTGAGGGATCCTTTCCTGCTACATTTTCGAGGCGAATGCTGTCTCTCCATCTTCGACCCTGTCTCCTCCAGCACTCCTCTCAAACCTGGTGCTTTCCTAGCCACACTGCACACGAGCTTGCTCTCATACGGCAGCTCTGAGAGGCGAGCATCTGGGAGGAACCACTTGATTCTCCTGGGTTTTCGGCGGATAAACATACGCGGCAGAGTGACAATTATTTTCTCTTCTGTTTGAATTGTCATTCCCTGAATTCCTTTTTCGTACCTTTGTATTGCCTGAAACTTCTGGTTTAAATGCTGCCTGACAGTGAGGATAACGAGCAGGGTTTCTTTTCTTCCTGACATCAGTGAAAAACACTTCTGCAACTTCACCATTAAGTGTGGTCATCACTTTAGATAACTGGTAGATGCTTTTGATCAAGGAGAGAAGTTTTCTTTCATTCTTAGTTTCCTAAGAGTTTTCTTTTCAGTCACGAACACATGGTTTCAATCCATCAAAGCCCTTTTATTTGGTGAATAAAAATTAAGATTCTTTCTTCCGTTCATCTATTATAGAGATGACGCTGATCTATTTCCCACATGTTGAGTCACCTCTGGGTTACTTGGATAAAGAGCCCTTGCAGGTAATGTGCTATTTAAACTTTTTTTTTTTTCCTGTGAAACAGAAGGGAAAGAGGAAAATGCATAAGACATACCTTTCCGGTTTAACAAATTACTGTGCAGTGAGCACCAGGTCTTCATCATCCCGGAGAAGAAACAACTTCCCCCCAGGTTCACTCCCATCAGCAGCCCGTCTCACCCCCCAAACCAGCACAATGCTGGCTTTTATTGTGTTGACTTCCCATTTTCCTTACAGGTTTCAACCTGAATATGCCTCTCCAAACACTAATCTCATTTTGCCATTTTTACTGCCAGCTAAATGGAATCAGGACTTTCTTCGTGGCTCAGATGGTAAAGAATCTGCCTGCCAGGCAGGAGACCCAGGTTCGATCCCTGGGTCAGGAAGATCCCCTGGAGAAGGGACTGGCAGCCCACTCCAGTATTCTCACCTGGAGAATCTCATGGACGGAGGAACCTGATGGGCTACAGTCCACGGGGTTGCAAAGAGTCGGACACGACTGAGCAACTAACATTTTCACACTCACTAAATGGAATTAACCATACAGTAGTCTTCCCCCTGGCTTCTTCTCTGCTCTTCCCTTCTTGGAGTTTCTGGAGGCTGCTTGCTGTAGTCTGTTGCTTGTGCTGGTTCTTATTCATGTGGTCTTGCTTACTTACCTGCCTGGTCATCTTTTACCTTTGCTGGTATGGTGGACAGTGCATTATTTTCTTCCCAGGAGAAAACTGAGAATTGTGCTGTGCTTTTTTCATTCAGAGAAGTTTCATTTCTTTATGAGTCATGTGCTTGGCCCCTGTGAGTCACTGGCAATCTGCAGTCCCTTTAATCTAGTCTCAGGATTTGAGAGATTTTTCTGCACCATCCTGGTGATTCAGAGCTGGTACGAGAGGCAACTTACTCACGTTCATCCGACTTCTAGGAAGTGGTGTGCCGGGGCCAACCAGCACGGGCTCATCAGAACTGATTCTGTGTGACTTTTCCCAGTGACGTGTTCAGTGAGGTCACAGTGGTAGCTTGAAATGGGCTCTCCTGGGTATGTTTACACCATGGAAACCAGCAAACGTTACAAGTCAGGACTTTTCATCTTGGAGATCTAGTTGTTAAAAGTTATTTATTACCATACAAGTTCAGCTCTTTGGAGTCTCCACCTAAATGGGGGGATGTTTACTGGATTCCCCACTCTCGGCAGGACCCAGACTCCAGTTTTTGTCCTCTAAGCCCCCCAAAGCTGTTAAATGTACAAACAAGCCTCTTACCCTCCTCTTCCACATCCAAGTCCATCAGTGCAGAAGCAACCCTAGATATCTCACTTGGTCTAGATGTCTCACTTGGTCGTTTCCCAGTTTGACCTTTATGAACTGAGCTATGCAAACATTTATGTGTAGGTTTGGGGGTGGGCACACATTTTAACTGCTCCAGGACAAACACAGGGAGATTGCTGGGCTATATAGCAAGTGCATGTTCCGATGTGTAAGGAGCTGCAGGCTGTCTTTCAGAGTGACTGGACTGCGCCGCTCTGCATTCCCGTTAGCATGTGTGAGAGTGTCAGCTGCCGTGCCCCTGGTCAGGCTCCGTTAACTTATCAACTTTCTTCCTTACTTTTGTATTGTCGCTGTTCAGTCACTAAGCCATGTCCCACTGCAGCTCGCCAGGCTTCCCTGTCCATCGCCATCCTCCAGAGCTTCCTCAAACTCATGGCCATTGAGTTGATGATGCCATCCAGCCATCTCATCCTCTGTCACACTCTTCTGCCCTCGCCTTCAGTCTTTCCCAGCATCAGTGTCTTTTCCAAAGAGATGGCTATTTGCATTAGGTGGCCAGAGCATTGGAATTTCAGCTTCAGCATCAGTCCTTCCAATGAATATTCAGAGTTGATTTCCTTTAGGATTGACTGGTTACTTATATATGTATACATGTATTTATTTTACTTTCATTTTAGCCCTTCTGGTAAGTGTGTAGTTATAACTTAAAGCTATATTTCAATATTTCCTCATGATAGTGAAGACTTTTCTATGTCCTCAGTTTCCATTAATAAAGCCTCTTTGGTAAAGGGTCTGTCCAATTCTTCTGCTGGTTTTAAAAGTGGATTGTTTAACTTCTTATTGTTGAATCTGAGTGTTCTTTAAATAGGCTGGATACACATCATTGTTGGATATGTAATTTGCAAATATTTCCTCTCTCATGTCTGTGTTTTATAGTCTTTATATTTCCATTGATTTAGAAAAATAGATACGTGGCATAGAAAACAGAACTCAGAAGGAAAAAAAAAAAACCATTCATACAAGAAACACAGGGAGGGAAGGACTAAAAGTTTATATACCAAACGCAGGAATTTGATTGCCTTTGGGAGGGTGATGGGGATGGTGGGGGGATGGTTGAGAGGGACTGTAGTTTTTTCTGTAATGAATGAAATTTTTACAAAGAGAAAGATGTATTTAATAAGAAACACATGAATATGTGAATACACTATGCCATCTACCATCAACAACATGTCAGCCATGAAATGAAAAAACACTTGCTCCTTGGAAGGAAAACTATGACAAACCTAGACAAGTGCATTCAACATAACCTTGCTGACAAAGGTCCATATAGTCAAAGCTATGGTTTTTCCAGTAGCCATGTGTGGGTGTGACTTTTTGACCACAAAGAAGGCTGAGCACTGAAGAACTGATGCTTTCAAACTGTGGTCCTGGAGAAGATTCTTGAGAGTCCCTTGGACAGCAAGGAAATAAAACCAGTTGATCCTAAAGGAAATCAACCCTGAATATTCATTGGAAGAGCTGGTGCTGAAGCTGAAACTCCAATACTTTGGCTACCTAATTTGAAGAACTGCCTTACTGGAAAAGACCCTGATACCGGAAAAGATTGAGAGCAGGAGAAGAAGCAGGTAACAGAGGATGAGATGGTTGGATGGCATCACCGACTCGAAGGACAAGAGTTTGAGCAAGCTCCAGGAGACAGTGAAGGACAAGGAAGCCTGGTGTGCTGCCATCCATGGGGAAGCAAGGTTGCACACGACCTAGCTACTGAGGTAGAACATTGGGTTAGCTCAGAGTCTAGCACAATGACTTAGTTATATATACACACACACAAATATATATATATATTCTTTTTCAGATTCTTTCCCCGTCTAGGTCCTTACAGTACTGAGCAGCGTTTCCTATGCTGTGCACAGGTCCTTCTTGTTTGCCTATCTTGTATATATTTAGTAGTGTGTATATGTCAACCCTACCCTTCTAACTTATCCGTCGCCCCCACCCCCCTTCCTTTTGATAAGCATTAATTTGTAGAAATTTACTCTTTACAATGTGAGAGGAGGTTTAAAAAGTAAAAGATCTCCCATAGGCACCTAGAGTCTTGGGTTTCCTGGAAAAACACTGGGAGAACCAGCCGAGTTCCTCCAAGAGGTGATCGGAGCTGAGGAGCGACTTTGCCTCCAGACGGTGCAGGTCAACGCCTGCCTGGCTTTGCACGCCTTTCCTTACCTGGCTGGGGTCAGGAGCTTCTGACCCCGCCTCTGGCGTAATGATTCACCTTCTGCAAGAAAGTTTGCAGTGACAGTGGATTCTGTTCTAAAAACCAGTTCTGATTGTAGCTCTAAGAGAACTGTATTCCCCCATCTCCTTACACACACGTGAAGTCTGGTCCTGTTTCCTGAAAGTGGTTTTAAGGAGTCTGATGAAAATGTTAAAATCCCTTGGATTTAGTCCCAGAAGGATAAGAAAGTCATATTATATAATGAAACGTATAATTTCACCATTTGGACCAGTTCATTGCTTTTCTTGAACTCAGCATCTTCATTCACAGGCATTAAAGATTTGCAGTTAAATAATAATTTGCATTAAAAATCCCTAATCCTGACTTGTTAAAATTGTTTTATATTATTATATTTTTCTGTTTACTTTCATTTATTTCAAGGGAGAATGCCTAATAGAGGTTGCACACAGATTTTGTAATGTTGACAAACCCCAAAAATTGATAAAGGAGGATTCTGACCAGAGTTGACAAGTAAAATAATAGTCAAAGAAATGACCTCACTCTCTCTCGTTTTTAAAAATCCCGAATTGTGTATAAAAACACAACACTTTCAGTAATTTTTTACTAAAAATTCAGTAAGAGAGTTTTAGTTTTGCTTTCTTGGCTGTCCTTAGAATATTGTAAAGTGCATCTCTGACTCTATAGTAACAGGTAAGATGCTATTTTTAAAATTAATTAAGTATTCCAGTGTTAAAAAAAACTTTCAAGGGGTTTCTTTTTATTTTTATTGAGATGACATTGGTTTATAACTCTACATAAGTTTTATGTGTATGACATTATATTTCTACTTCTGTGTACCTTACAGCATTGCTCACTACCAAATATCCAGCTTCCACCGGTCACCATTCAGTTGATCTCCTTTGCCTCTTGCAACCCCTTCCCCTCTAGTAACCACTACTCTGTTCCTACTTGTTTTTTTCCTGTTTGTCTGGTTTGGTTTGTTCATGTATTTTGTTTGTAGAGCGTCTTGATGAAGGTGAAACAGGAGTGTGGAAAAGCTGGCTTAAAACTCAACATTTAAAACACCAAGATCATGGCATCCGGTCCCATCACTTCATGGCAAATAGACAGGGAAACAATGGAAACAGTGACAGACTTTATTTTGGGGGGCTCCAAAATCACTGCAGATGGTGACTGCAGCCATGAAGTTAAAAGATGCTTGTTCCTTGAAAGGAAAGTTATAACCAACTTAGATGGCATATTAAAAAGCAGAGACATTACTTTGCCAACAAAGGTCTGTCTAGTCAAGGTTATGGTTTTTCCAGTAGTCATGTATGGATGTGAGAGTTGGACTATAAAGAAAGTTGAGCACCGAAAAATTGATGCTTTCAAATCGTGGTGTTGGAGAAGACTCTTGAGAGTACCTTGGACTGCAAGGACATCCAACCAGTCCATCCTAAAGGAGATCAGTCCTGGGTGTTCATTGGAAGGGCTGATGCTGAAGCTGAAGCTCCAATCCTTTGGCCACCTGATGCGAAGAACTGACTCATTGGAAAAGACCCTGATTCTGGGAAACATTGAAGGTGGGAGGAGAAGGGAATGACAGATGATGAGATGGTTGGATGGCATCACTGACTCAATGGACATGAGTTTGAGCAAGCTCTGGGAGATGGTGATGGACAGGGAAGCCTGGCGTGTTGCAGCCCAAGGGATTGCTAAGAGTCAGACATGACTGGGCAACTGAACAACAACTATATTCCACATAAGAGTGAACTCATATGGCATTTGTCTTTCTCCATCTGATTTATTTCACTTAGCAAAATACATGCAAGTTCCATACAATTTGTTGCAAAAGACAAGATTTCATGTTTTATGGCTAAGTAGTATTTTATTGTATATATCTATCTATATCTGTATCTTCATCTACCCATGTTTTTATATATGTGTATCACATCTTCTCCATCTGTTCATCTATGGATGGGCACTTTGATTGTTTTCATATCTTGTCTACTGTAAATAATGCTGCAGTGAACAGAGGGATACATACTTCTTTTCAAATTAGTGCTTTCGTATTCTTTTATAAATACCCTGATGTGGGATAGCTGGATTGTATGGTGGTTCTGTTCTCAACTTTTTAATACTGTTTTCCATACCACTTTACACTCCCATCAACAGTGTATGAGGTTCCCTTTTTTCTCCATCCTCGCCAACACTTGCTATTTCTTGTCTTTTAGCCATTCTGACAAGTGTGAGTTGATATCTCACTGTGGTTTTGATTGCATTTCCCTGATTATTAGTGATGCTGAACATATTTTCACATTCCTGCTAGCCTTCTGTCTTTTTTTTTTTTTTTTTGAAAATGTCTATTCAGCTCGTCTGCCCATTTAAAAAAAACAGGGTTGTTGTTAACCGAAACAGTTCTTTATACAATTTTGATAGTAACCTCTTATAGGATATATGATTTGCAAATATCTCCTCCCATTTGATAGGTTGTTTTTTCGTTTTATGGGCAGTTTCCTTTTCTGTGCAGAAGCGTTTAGGTTTGATGCAATCCCATATTTTTATTTTGGTTTTGTTTCCCTTCCTGAGGAGATGGATCCAGATATCTACTGCTAAGACGGATGCCAAAGAGTATACCACCTGTGTTTCCTTCTGGGAGTTTCATGGTTTCAGGCCTTGCATTCAAGTCTCTGATCCACTCCGAGCTGGTTTCTGTGCGCAGTGTGAGACAGAGATCTAGTTTCATTCTTTCGTGTGTGGCTGTCCAGCTTTCCTAGCGCCATTCGTTGAGGAGACTGTCTTTTCTCCCTTGCATGCTCTTCGTTCCTCTGTCACAAGTTAGTTGTACATATACATGTGGCTTTATTTCTGGGCTCTCAGTTCTGTTCTGATCTACGTCTCCATTTTCCTGCCAGTCCCATGCTGTTTTATGACTATTGCTTTGTAACATAGTTAGAAGTCAGGGAGCATAATACCTACAGGTTTGTTTTTCTTCTCCTCAGGACTGTTCTGGCTGTGGGGTCTTTTGTGGTTTCACATGCATTTTAGACTTCTTTTTTTTTCTATTTCTGTGAAAAATGTCCTTTGGATTTTGACATGGGCTGTGTTGAATGTGTGTAATACGGGCTTTTTGATACTGTTAATTCTACTAACCCATGAGCACAGAATAGTTTTCCATTCATCTGTGTCTTCTTCAGTCTCTTTCTACAATGTCCAATAGTTTTCATGTATAGGTCTTTTGGCTCCTTAGTTAAATTTCTTCCTAGGTATTTTATTCTTTTTGTGTGTGTGTGACTCAAAATGGGATTGTTTTCTTAATTTTTCTTTCTGCTAGCTCATTTTAGTACTTTAGAATGTATTTGTCATATTAATGTTTGAAAAGTGCCAGATGAAATTATTTCTAAACTGCACAAAGGTTTCTTTTTCTCCACATGTTTTAAAATCCATAGTCAATTTTACTTCATGGTAATTAAAAAATATTAAATTTATAATAATTTGATTCATAATCGAACATGAACATAATGACAGAATAGTATTTGGTAACATAAAAATTATATGACTATGTCTTATGGGAAAACTATCCTGGTTGTAATGAATATACTATTTCTCTATGACAAAACTTATTCTTTCTGAGGAATCATTAAATGCAAAGAATTATTGAAATGACCCCTGTCTTATACTGTATAATCATGCAATGCAATTATGCAGTTAATTCTGATAATTATATTTCAATTGAGTTAAAACATTTAATTGAACTAAAATGTTATCATAGACTATCCTCAAATATGCACACATATTTTAAATTTCCTCCATGTGATCACCAGGAGATCTTAATACTGAACTAGCAATTATTGTGTGAGTGTGCTAAGTCACTTCAGCCACGTCCGACTCTTTGTGAGCCCATGGGCTGTACACCAGGCTCCTCTGTCCATGGGCTTCTCCAGGCAAGAATACTGGAGCGGGTTGCCATTTGATCTGAGTTGGAGCAGGGATTTGTGAATTTAGAAATGACTGAATTTTTATACAAGAAAGTGAACTTTGTAAGGTCATTTGTTAAAATCTAGAGCCACCTTTATCTTTGAAGCTTTCCAAAAATGTCGAGGCAGGTCCTAAGACACAGAGCTGAGAGAGGCTCGGTTGACGCCCACAGGCCCTGTGACGGCGTTTCAAGGCCTGTCCCACCTGAGCTTGGCCGCGGCTGCAGACACACTGGAGCTGCTGGCAGTTGTGGCTTTTCATTCATAAAAATTTCATAAGTGAAAGAGGAGCTTTGGGCAGATTGAGAGCAGGGAGACGAGATCAGCTACTCGTTTCATTCTAGATAATTTCCCCAGAAAATTTCTTGTGTTTCTGTAAATGTGGAACTAACCGGCTTCATTCAACATTTTCTGGGGAATTGGGTATTGAAAGTCAGAACTTCTATGATATGTTAACACCGTGTTCTGGGCTTCATTTCCTTAGGGATCTTCTTTAATGACTGTGTTTCTTAAAACGTGAGAAAAAGCCAAGTGAAAAGGAACAAGGGAGAGAAAGGAAAAAACTCCTCTCGCTGAGATCACGTGCCGTCTTGGAGACATTTTAGTCAATACACATTTCTGAAGCTTTTCATCTGCAGCTGCGCCGGGCGGAATGCTGAGCCAACGCAATCCAAAACCTTTAGGAGATGGAGCGCCACGTGCGCAAAAGTGCTTCGTTATCACATCTCCGTGGGAGGCTTGATGTGAGCGTGGTCCTGGGGAGGGAGGCGTGGGAGATGCTCCTGGGAGTGGACCTCCCTTTCTAGGACACTCGCAGAGTGGGCTTGGGGCGGAGGGGAGGTGCTGTCATGGGTCTGCTCCCTCGGCAGTACGGACAGAAGCAGCGCTCCCTGCTCGGTACCAGGTAGGAAAGCTCCAGCACTGTGGCCCCTTGGGACACTTGGAGGGGCCAGGCCAGCGTGATCTGTTGGCCCTGATGGAGAAAGAGTCAGGGGTCTCCAACCTGTCAGGAGACGAGAGGCGATACAGGGAGGACGGGGAGGAAGGAGGTGGCGCCTGGGGGTCGAGGCAGGAGGCAAGCAGAGCAGAAGGGGCCCGGACCCTGCCGGCCTCAGCCAGCTGCTCACCACCCCCCCAAGTCGGGGTGCCTCTTGCTGGGTGGGCCTAGTCAGGGGCTCTGCACCCCTTTATGCAGTGGGGACTCAGAGACGTCAGGGGGCCCGACCAAGAAACAGTCTGGGCTCTGAGCCCATTTGTAAGCTTTCAGAGAAAGCCAGATATGCACCCCAACCAATGATGGGGGTGGTCCACGTGTCATGGTCCACCCCCACTTCCCTGGGCCCCCGCCTCTGAGCAGGGCACTCTGGAGCCGTCCCTCTGTCCACCGTAACTCTCCCTCTGTCAGCTGCCTGACCTGAGTCTGGGCCAGACAAGCTGGTGGTGGCCTTTGCTAGAGCCTGCTCTGGCGGGGGGGGGGGGGGGGCGGCGAGCAGCCTTTGTCCTTGTTGGGGGGCCTTCCTGTCCTCACACCAGGGCAAGGAGGATGAGGAAAAAAGGGAAGACTGGCTCTGCTGAGTGCTCGTGTTTGTAGAGAACGCGCGGGCAGCAAGCACCTCTGAAACTCTGCAGACCACTCTCCCAGCCTCGTCCGGGGGCGTTCCGGGGCCAGCTCTGGGCCTCCGGGGAGCTGGGCCACCGTCACGCGGGAGGACATCCTGAGGAGGAGCCGCGTGCAGAGCAGAGGCTCTGGGCCTGGTCCCCCCCCCCGCCCCATCTCCTATCAGGCACATGTCGGCAAAGCTGTCAATCCACTCGAGTCTCCGTCTCCACCTCTCTGAAACCGGCGCCGCGCTCTTCCCTAACGGGTGGCGGGTAGGTGCTGCAGCCCATGGGGGCCCCTAAGCCGTGGCTGTCTCGGCTCCCCCGGGGCGATGGAAGCGGCACAAGCTGGCGTTAGCACAGGCTTTGGACATCATTTCGGAGCCTGGCCCAGAATGCTCAGAAACCTCTCAGCCCTGACTGCACCACCGCACCCCTGCCCCCGAGGTCCTCAGCCATGGCTCCGAGGTGCGGCTGGAGCCCCGCGTCCCAGTGGGGTCCCTCTGCCTCTTGCCCACCTCCCCATGGTCTTCAAGCTCCTCGAGGCGGGTGTGTACACACCCTGTCCAGACTCCAGCCCCCAGGGTGGTGTTGGGTAGTGGGCCGGGACCTTGATGTGCCATTTAAACCCGTATTGGGCGTGATCCCCGCCATCCCTGGGCTTGGACCTTGGTTCCTGCCTGTACGATGATGCCCAGGCCCCCTCCCAAGGCACTGGCAGGCAGAGTCCTCGGTGGGTTAACAGGAAAGCAGGGAGGGCATCTTCTCAGGGAAATGGCCCGCGTTTGTGCAGCTGTTCCAGAACGTTACTGAACTGTGTAGAAAATGCCTCTCTAGGTCCCCGAACCTGCCGTCTCATTGGCCACCAGGGGTCTGGCCTCGGTGGAAGGGAGGGAGAAGACTGGGCTCGCAGCCCCCCAACCCTTCTGCTCCCCTCTGCCCCACCCCCCTGGACTCGCCCTGGGCGGTGGGGCGGGGAGGGCGGCGAGCCGCGCTGGCTCTTTGCACACGGCTGTCAGTCTTGAAATGGCCGCCGGTCAGTCACCCAGCAGGCTGGAGTGTGAGGTCCACGAGCATCAACAGTCAGGTGGGCCTTGGACTCAGACGCCGGGTGGGGTGCGCAGCGCCCGGCCTGGGGAATAAAGTGCGTCTCCCTGCCGCCCCCCACCATCCCCACCCCCGGCTCTGCCCAGCGGCACTCCCGCACTCTCTCTGAAGTCGGGCCTTGGCAGTTGCAAGGCCTCAGCTGGCTAAACAAGCCTGGCAGGCCCCTAGGGCCCGAGCTGCTGAAGGCCACGCGGGCAGGGGGTCTCTCCTTCCCCTCTGGCCCGGCCGCTGGAAACCCGCCGGCTCAGACTCAGACCCCAGGGCACAGGGGGCGTCAGACCCTCAGGGGCCACGCGCTGACTGAGGCTGGGTTTGGCTGGTGGCCAGGGCACAAACGGAACACGCCGGGCCCTGAACTTCCTCCATTTGGAGTGAGAGGTCAGCTCTATGCGGGTTACAACTCCTGGGGGTGGTGGTGGGGTGGTGGTGGGGGATGACGACTTCTTTTTAAGGACTCCAGTGGAAATGTCTCCTCGCAGCTGTGAAAATATTCTTCAGATCAACCATCCTGGCCAGCGTGTAGAGGGCAGGGTGTGTTCCAGGGCCTGGGGAGGGAGGTCTGTTTTCTCCTCATCGCTGAAAGAGTCCAGGGTGGACACGACCCTAAAACGCAGAGCGGCTTTTACACCCTCCCGTGAACCGAGTCATGGCCCACGGGCCAGCTCCTTCCCTCTGGCAGTTTTTCTAAACACCCAGAGCAGTTGCATCAGCCTCGAGCCATGAGACTCCAACCCCGTCGCCCAGAGGAGAGAGAGGCCGCTGATTTGTTCTCTTCAGTTGCAGTGCTGGCCCTGTGAGCACTTTATCAGCGCACCAGACTAATGTTCGGGGCCTCTGGATCAGTTCAGCTCAGTCGCTCAGTCATGTCCGACTCTGTGACCCCATAGACTGCAGCGCACCAGGCCTCCCTGTCCATCACCTACTCCCGGAGCCTACTCAAACTCATGTCCATTGAGTCGGTGATGCCATTCAATCATCTCATCCTCTGTCATCCCCTTCTCCTCCTGCCCTCAATCTTTCCCAGCATCAGGGTCTTTTCTAATGAGTCAGCTCTTCGCATCAGGTGACCAAAGGATTGGAGTTTCAGCTTCAACATCAGTCTTTCCAATAAACATCCACGACTGATTTCCTTGAGGATGGACTGGTTGGATCTCCTTGCAGTCCAAGGGACCCTTAAGAGTCTTCTCCAACACCACAGTTCAAAAGCATCAATTCTTCAGTGCTCAGCTTTCTTTATAGTCCACTTTCACATCTATACATGACCACTGGAAAAACCATACCCTCTGGATAGATGTACATAAAAACCCGAAACCAAAGTCTCCCTTTGATTCCTGAAGCTGGGATGTTGTGTTGGGACATCTGTAAGCATCCTGGCCTCAGTTTTCTAGTCTAAACGCTGAGCTCTCATTACAGATTGCCTCATAACACCATCAGCTAGGTCCTTGGAATCACATTTACGGAGGGTTTTTAATCCACACTCTATCTTCACAGGCATCTTCTCCTTCCTTTCATGGTCCTACAGGAGGGGCGAGGACAGACTGTCTCATCTCACACGTAAAGAAGCAGAAACTCCAAGGTGTTTGGAACCGCCCAAGACTGCTCATTCCTATGCATCAAAAGACGTCTCCCGGACGAAAGCATCTAAAGGGGAGTCATTCTTGTTCCCAGGCCCGCATGTCAGCGCGGGCTCCCGCTTCACTCTGTGTGTATGTGTGAGCGCTTTAATTGGTACCCACGTAAGACAGTCCTTTCTGTTGTTTTTTCTTCAGCAAGTTGTAATCACAGACTCTCTTCTGCCTCTTTCCCAGGGGGAAGGCGGTCTCACTCAGGGTGAGGATAAAGCCCAAGCCATCAGGGGCTAAATCTGCGCTGAAATTATGTGCTGTCTCCCCCCACCCCTTCCCCAAAGAGAAGCTGCCTTTTGATTAACGTTGCTGGGTTGGATTTTGTGTCTTTTACGGCAAGTTGCAGAGCAGCTTGGGGGCAGTGCTAGGAGCCTGGGCCTGCCCCGAGGCTGGCTGGAAGATCTAGTGAGCTCACATGCGCGCCCTGCTCAGTTCAGTGTCTGCTACTCACTGCTTGTGTGCTGTGAGATGGTGCCAGAGAGGGGTGAGAGCCGTGGGGGGTGGGAGGGCAGGGGAGAGGGGTCAGGTGCAGCTCCCTGAGTGGGACCAACGTGAGCTCCTGGGTCGGGCACGGGCCTGGAGACAGGACCAGACGGGATGTCTCTGAAAAGCGAGGCTCTGACGCTTTGGGCTCCTGTGGATTTTGCCCCGGGCCGGTGGTGCTCTGGTAGAGGCTTAACGATAAGATACCTGAAAAGAAAAGCAAAAGGCCCTGATCAGTAGCATCTGCTGCTTTCTCTGGTGTAAATCCTCCCAGAGTGGCAAGTGTTTCAAGCTACCCAAAGCAGAGCTGGGGAGATGCAAGGTCAGCTCTCGGGAGCCCAGGCCTCTGGGACGACACAGGAAGGGCATCTGATGGGCAGGGCTGAGGTCCAGGGAGGGGAGCCCACGGGCACGTCCCGCCTTGTGGGGGCCTCTTCATGGGCTCTTGGAGCAGCAGTTGGGGGCTCCGGGATCCCCTGTCCCGGCGCACCTGTGTGTGTGCTCCTGTGACCAGCTTCTCTGGGTGCGGCTGTGTACGTAGCGCATTGGTACCAAGGAGCTTGGAAGCCTCTTCTCTGGCCTCTGGGCCAAAGCAGGACTGTCTTTTGTGAGAGATGCTCTGGGGAGGTGGTCTTGCAGCCCTCAGCCTTGCCTGGGCCCTGGTGCTGCTAGAGAGTCTGGCTCATTGCAGAACTCTCCCCATCTCTCCTTTCCTGCCTCCCGGTCTGCGTCCTATAGCTCCACCAATGGCTCCTTCTCCGTCTCCTACGAGAAACGCCTCCGCAGCCTGACAGTGGCCCTCACACGTCCTGAGGGCTTTCTCCTAAAGCTGCTCTTTTCCAGCTCTGGCCAAGGTCCCCGCCGGTAGCTTTTCCCTGATGGAGTCTCGGGCTGTCTGCAGATCATCTCCCCACATGGGCGCCTGGAGACGGGGAAGAAGGCGTTGCTCTGGGAACTGACCCTTATCCCCAAACCACACTCCTGAACCGGATGCGTTCCGCTGTGGACACAGAGTAACAATCTGGAAAGCTTTCAAATTCCTGCAGGTCGAGTTTTCGCGGTAAATGAGCTCCGAGAATCACCATGGTAACGCCCGGGACCGGTCCCCTCTTCCTGACACCTCCTACCTTGCCTGCTCTTCGTCCAGACCTGCTGGCGGGTCATCGGGCTCCCATCATTGACGTTTGGGCTTAATTTTCCAGACTCTGTTATTCTTCCCCCTCTCACCTTCTCACAGCCCCGTCTCCCTGATCAGAGCCCCGGCCCGTGCCTCCCCCTGGGGCCGCCTTTCCCCACGGTCCTCTCCCTCTGGAGGGCTCTTCGGGACCGCCCTTCAAGGCCCCGCCCTTCAGAAAGTGTTCCTTTGTTCCTCCAAGGGTGGTGGCTCCACGTGGCTCCTTCCTGACGGCTGTGAGGTCAGTGGACGCCTGCCTCGCCGGGCAGGAAAGACTGGTTTGCGAGCGATGCTCACCTTCTGGGGAGGCCGGAGAACTCTCCCCCCATCCTGAGGGACGTCCAGGATGCCAGCCTCCGATCCCGATGGGCTGGCCTTGGCCCTCCACCTCCGAGCTGTGCTTTTCTGTTTATTGTGAAAAAGAACACAGGCGGAGAAAGCTGTGTAAAACGTCAGCGTCTGGAGCCTAGGATTATGCGGCGTGAGCCACCCAGGCAGTGAGTGGGGCCACGCCCAGCCGCACAGGCACAGTCATCGCTGTCTAAACGGGTGAGACCTGGGGAAGGGGGCCGTTCCAGAGCTGGGTCAGTGGAGCTCATTCCTGCCCGGCTGGTTCACGGAGCGCTGACTCAGCTTTCCCACCAGCAAACGCAGTCAGTGGCTGTCACTGCCTGCCCCATCCTTGGATGTACTGGGCAGACCACCGAAGGCAGAGAAACCTCGGACGTGGGTGCCAGGAGCTGGGAGTCTTCATTAGTCCTGAGGCAGCAGAGAGCGATTTCAACGGCCTTCTCTCCATCAGAGAGGCTTCCCAGGGGGCTCAGTGGTAAAGAATCTGCCTGCCAATGCAGGAGACACTGATTCAGTCCCTGGGTTGGGAAGATACCCGGGAGGAGGAAACGGCAACCCACTCCAGTATTCTTGTCTGGAAAATTCCATGGACACAGGAGCCTGGTGGGCTACAGCCCATGGGGTTGAAAAGAGACACGACGGAGTGACTGAACACACATGCACACTCTCTCCAACAGAAGGCTCCTTCTCTCCTATTTCGGGGACTCGTCATTTCTCCATCCTTGAAGGAATCCTGGCATCCTCAAAGAGGCCAGCCTCTGGCTTTGAGAAACCCAACCTGAATCCCCATGTTAATAAAGTGACTCATGTGTGGGCTTAACGATCCCTTTGTTCCAGGGAGAACATGATTTCTACTGAGTGATAATCTATTTATGAATGATTGCATCTGATGAGACATTATTTTATCTTCTACCAGTGCTTATACTTTTATAACACCTTGTCCAGTTGCTCAGTCGTGTCCAACCCTTTGCAACCCCATGGACTGTAGCAGGCCAGGCTTCCCTCTCCTTCACTATCTTCTGGAGTTTGCTCAAATTCTTGTCCTTTGAGTCAGTGATGCCATTCAACCAGCTCATCCTCTGTCGTCCCCTTCTCCTCCTGCCTTCAATCTTTCTCAGCATCAGTGTCTTTGCCAAAGTGTCAGTTCTTTGAATCAGGTGGTGAAACTACTGGAGTTTCCAGCTTCAACATCAGTCCTTCCAATGAATATTCAGGGTTGATTTCCTTTAGGATGGACTGGTTTGATCTCCTTGCTGTCCAAGGGACTCTCAAGAGTCTTCTCCAGCACCACAATTCAAAAGCATCATTTCTTCCGTGCTCAGCCTTCTTCATGGTCCAACTCTCACATGCCTACTTGACTACTGGAAAAACCACAGCTTTGACTACATGGAGCCTTGTTGGCAAAGTGATGTCTCTGCTTTTGAATACGCTGTCTAGGTTTGTTATAACTTTCCTTCCAAGGAGCAATCACCTTTTAATTTCATGGTGTCTTAAGGAAGGACATTTAGTAGCTAGTAGAAGAAACAGGGTCTGTTTTTCTTGGCTGACTTTGAAGGAGTAGGCTGGAATCGGTTCATTTTTCCAGAATGCCTAATGCTTGGAATTGTGAAATATATTATACTTGCCTGACTCGAGGGCACCTAAGCTCTAGCTATTGTATACGGCAGACATCTTTTGCCCTCTTGCCAATCTGAGCATGTCTCGATGAGCTTGGCTGCTGCGTGATCCCTTCCAGCTGAAAGCGTTCAGCTCCAGAGAGGGTTGGTATTTGCATGGCAATTAGTTTGTATTCCTACACAAATTTTCATGGATTCAAGTTCTCCATAGAAAGGATGAACCAAAGGGTAAACTGAACCACAGATTAAAGGGCTCGTGTCAGGCAATTCTTTGAACAGTTTTTTTTATGGTTTGGAGCAGTCATTATTTGTAATATTCTCTGAAAAGCCAGCAAATAATTGTTTTCCCCCCTACTGATTTTGTTCTTCTCCTCTTAGCAAATATTGATTCTTTCCACCCCCCCACCAAACTTGGTCCTGAATGGGACTGAAATTAACAGGGCTGCTTTTGTTTTAATACAATGAACAAAAACTTGTGTTCGGAAGAGTTCTTGTCCTGCCAAAACATCTGTGCCCAGCGCAGATGGCAACCCGGCTCTGGAAATAGGGTCTGCGAGTTAAACGCTTCTGCCCAGTCAGCATGCACAGCGAATGTGCTGAATTCTTATAGGCTCTACAAAAATAGTAACTTTTGAAAACTTCTTGGCAACGGAGGACTTTTTTTTCCCAATGTGTTAAGAATGTGGGACTTCCCCATTAGATAACTAAGTAGAGCAAAGCCCAATTTATCATCAGAAAGCCTACTCATAAGCATTGCCTTTAAACTTTTGTATCTCTAACATGTATTGTATTTATAACAGCATTGATGTGAATGATGTCATGATGTAGGAAGGACCGATGTTTCCAACATAGTGGTGGCAGAGCTGTTCTGACCTATAGGATTCTCTCCATGCATTGAAAAGAAGTTATGAAGAGGGGGTGTATTTGTCAAGAATGTCAAGTGGGAGAATTTTGCAAAAGATGTAAGGGCATTTCCAGGTTGTGTCTTGGAAACGTTTCCTTGTTATTCTCAGCATTTTCCAAACTGCCAAAGCTTTCAGCTTCTTTGATGGGATCCATAGCCTAAATATATCTGAGAAGTGGAAAGAGACCCTGATTTTTTTTCTTCAACCACCAAAACTGTATTGAGTACCAGTTGTGTAGCTTAGACTTTGAGTAAGTGTCAAAGGATGAAGAAAGTCGCGTGTAAACTCATTATGTACAGGCAGCTGTTTCCTAGACGGTGTCAGGTCCTAGAATTAATTGTGTGATTTAATTTTGCAAGAGGCAAGGTTTTCAAGTGCTGTCCTGGCTGTGGGAGAATGGTCTGCCCTTCCTTCCCAGAAAGTAGGTGACTCCCAATCCATTATGACAGAGTGTGTGCATACATGTGTCACATCCCACTCTTTGCAAACCCCTGGACTGTAGCCTGCCCAGCTCCACTGTCCATGGAACTTTCCAGTCAAGCATACTGGAGTGGATTGCCATTTCCCACTCCAGGGGATCTTTTTGACCCAGGGATCGAACCCGCATCTCTTTCATCTCCTGCATTGGCAGGCAGATTCTTTACCAACTGAACAGGGTTTTGACCTTCAAGTCAACAGACCGTTCTTCTAGATATACTTCTGTACTTCACTCTTTTGTTTCAAAATTATATTTGTGACTTTTATTCAAGTGCAGTTGTTTTTTGTTCATTTTTATTGCTCTAAGTATTTCAGTATATTGGATTCATAAAATTTATTTATCTATTCTGGCTTTTTTTTTTTTGGTTGAATTTTCCATAGAAGCTATCTAGACTTGGAGTTTTTTTTGAGGGAAAAAAAATTTCACTTATGATTCAATTTCTTTAATGATTATAGGCTTTCCATGCTTTAAGTGTTAAATTTTCATAAATTTGCCATTTCATCTAAATCTTCAAGTTTATTTGGAGAAATTGTTGGATTTTTAAAACAATATCCTTATTCAGTTCAGTTCAGTTGCTCAGTCGTGTCCAACTATTTGCGACCCCATGAACCACAGCACGCCGGGCCTCCCTGTCCATCACCAACTCCCAGAGTCCACTCAAACCCATGTCCATTGAGTCGGTGATGCCATCCAATCATCTCATCATCTGTCATCCCCTTCTCCTCCTGCCCTCAATCTTTCCCAGCATCAGGGTCTTTTCTAATGAGTCAGCTCTTCACATCAGGTGGCCAAAGGATTGGAGTTTCAGCTTCAACATCAGTCTTTCCAATAAACATCCATGACTGATTTCCTTGAGGATGGACTGGTTGGATCTCCTTGCAGTCCAAGGGACTCTCAAGAGTCTTCTCCAACACCACAGTTCAAAAGCATCAATTCTTTGGTGCTCAGCTTTCTTTATAGTCCAACTCTCACATCCATACATGACCACTGGAAAAACCATAGCCTTGACCAGATGGGCCTTTGTTGGCAAAGTAATGTCTCTGCTTTTTAATACGCTGTCTAGGTAGGTCATAGCTTTCCTCCCAAGGAGTGAGCGTCTTTTAATTTCATGGCTGTGGTCACCTTTTTTCCTATCTGATGACCTGTAATGATGTTTCCGTTCTCATTTTTGACATTATCTATTTATATATGTGACTGTTTGCTGTGTGTGCTCAGTTGCTCAGTCGTGACTGACTCTTTGTGACGGCCAGGCTCCTCTGTCATTGGGATTTCCCAGGCAAGGATACTGGATAGCCATTCCCTTCACCATGGGGTCTTTCTCAGCCAGGGATCAAACCCTTGTCTCCTGTATTGCAGGCAGATTCTTTACCCGCTGAACCAACAGGGAAGCGTTATTCCTTTTTTCTTTACTCCTAATGAATCTCACTGTGTAGTGACACTAATATTAGTTTTTTCCAAATAACCAGTATGTGTATCTACTCTAATAAATATTTCTTTTTATTTTTTTAATCCGTGGTCCTTTTATTATTCTTTCTTGATATTTTCATTGTATTTATTTTGGTGTTCTTTTCCAAATGTCCTGAAATGGATGGTTAACTCATTTATTTTTAGTGTTTTTTCCCCACCTCACAGACATATCAGGCTATATATTTTCCTCTAAATACAGCATTACCTCCATCTCACAATTCTGTTAAGTAGTATTTGCCATTATTCAATAGAAATAAATTCCAATTTCCCCTGTGATTATTTCAAACCTATGGGTTATTCAGAAGCATATTGATTTCCAATAATATGGGGGGAGTTTAGCTATCTTTCATTATTATAGCCATGTCTTGTTCTATTGCATTTCACTTTGCAGATATCGCTCCTTTTTTTTTCTTTTACAGATTGAAGGCTTATGGCATCCCTGCTTTGAGCAAATCTATTGGTGTCTTTTTTCTGGCAGTATTTGCTCACTTTGAGTATCTATGTCACATTTTGGTAATTCTCAAATGGGGCTTCCCTGGCGGCTCAGACAGTAAAGAATCTGCCTGCAGTGTAGGAGACCCAGGCTCAATCCCTGGGTCAGGAAGATCCCCTGGAGAAGGGAATGGCAACACACTCCAGTATTCTTGCCTGGAGAACCCCTGGGGCAGAGGAGCCTGGCGGGCTGCAGTCCATGGGGCTGCAAAGAGTGGGACATGACTGAGTGACTGACACACTCTCTTGGTAATTCTCGAAATATTTCAAAAGTTTCATCATTATTTTTGTTATGATGATCTGTGATCGCTGATCTCTCATGTAATGTGCTTAGCTGCTCAGTCGTGTCCGACTCTTTGCGGCCCCGGGGACTGCAGCCCATCAGGCTTCTCTGTCCATGGGATTCTCCAGGCGCAAAGACTGCAGTGGGCTGCCACGCCCTCCAGTCGTTCATATTACTACTGTAATTGTTTTGGGCACCACCAAGGGTGAGGAACTCGACTGATAAGTGTGTGCATCTGACTGCTGCGCGGAATGACTGCTTCCCCACCTCCCTCTCTCTTCAGGTCTCCCTGTTCCCCGAGACACAACAAAATTGAACTTAGGCCCAATTCATAATCCTGAGTGCTCAGTGAAAGTAAGAGTCACATGTTTCTCACTTTAAATCAAAAGCTAGAATGAGTAAGCTTAGTGAGGAAGGCAAGTCAAAAGCTGAGAGAGGCCAAAAGCTAGGCCTCCTGTGCCAAACGATTAGCCAAGGTGTGAATGCAAAGTTCTTGAGGGAAATTAAAAGTGCTGCTTCAGTGAACACGTGGATGATGAGAAAGGAAAACAGCCTTATTGGGAGGACGTTCTAGTGGTCTGCATAGAAGTCAGACCAGCTACATCAGTCTCTGAAGCTTAAGCCAGAGCAAGACCTTAACTCCCTTCAACTCTGTGAAGGGCAAGAGAGGTGAGAAAGGTGCAGAAGGAAACTCTGAAACTCGCAGAAGTTGGTGCCTGAAACTGAAGGAAGGAAAGCATCTTTAAATGTAAGAGTGAAAGTGAAGTCGCAGGTTCTGACACAGGGGCTGCAGTGAGTTCTCCGGAAGATCCAGCTGAGATATTCAGGAAGGTGGCATGTGAACAACAGGTTTAAAATGCAGGTGAAACAGCCTTCTCTTGGAAGAAGATGCCATCTAGGACTTTCATAGTGAGGAAAAGTCAAGGCCAGGCATCAAAACTTCAAAGGACAGGCGGACTCTCTTATGAGGGGCTAATGCAGCCTGTGACCTTAAGGTGGTACCAATTCCCATTTATCATTAGAAAAGGCCTAGGGTCCTTAATGATTATGCCACATCTGCTCTGCCTGTGCTCTAGAAATGGAACAACAAAGCCTGGTTTACTGCTTACGACATGGTTTACTGACTATTTTAAGCTCACTGTTAAGACCTACTACTCAGAAAAAAAAAGGTTCCTTTCAAAATATTGCTGCTTATTGGCGATGTACCTGGTCACCCAAGAGCTCTCATGGAGGTGGGAAACAAGATCGATGTTGTTTACATGCCTGGTAGCACAACATTCATTCTGCAGCCCATGGGTCAAGGGGTAATTTTGGATTTCAAGTCTTATTATTTAACAAATACATTTTGCAAGGCTATAACTGCCATAGACAACAATTCCTTTGATGGATCTGGGCAAAACCTTCTGGAAAGGATTCATCATTCTAGATGCCATTACAAATGCTTGCAATTCATAAGTAGAGGTCAAAATATTGATATTAATAGGAGTTTGGAAGAACTGGATGCCAACCCTCATGGATGACTTTGAGGGCTCAAGACTTCAATGGAAGAAGCAACTGTAGATGTGGTAGAAACAGCAAGAGGACTAGAATTAGAGCCTCAATTGTGCCTGAATTGCTGCAATCTCATGGTATGACTTGAACAGATGAGGAGTTGCTTCTTAGGGATGAGCAAAGAGAGCGGTTTCTTGAGATGGATCCATGCCTGGTGAAAATGGTGTGGAATTTGTTGAAATGACAACAAACATTTAGAATATTACATAGTAAACTTGGTTCTTGAAGCAGCAACAGGATCTGAGAGGACTGACTCCCGTTTCTACTGTAGGTAAAACACTATCAAGCATCACTGCCTGCTACAGAGAATTTGTTCATGAAAGAAAGTGTCAATTGATGTACCAAACCTTATTGTCTTATTTTAAGTAATTGCCACACTGACCCCAACCTTGGCAACCATCACCCTGGTCTGTCAGCAGCCATTGACACAGAGACAAGACCCTCCTCGAGCAAAAAGATTATGATTCACTGATGGCTCAGATGATGGTGAGCACTTTTAACAATGAAGAATTTTTAATTAAGATATAAATGTAAAAGAAATACGCAATGCTACTGCACACTAAATAGACTACTGCTGCTGCTGCTAAGTCGCTTCAGTCGTGTCCAACTCTGTGCAACCCCATAGACGGCAGCTGACCAGGCTCCACTGTCCCTGGGATTCTCCAGGCAAGAACACTGGAGTGGGTTGCCATTTCCTTCTCCATTGAAGGAAAGTGAAAAGTGAAAGTGAAGTCACTCAGTCATGTCTGACTCTTCTTGACCCCATGGACTGCAGCCTACCAGGCTCCTCTGTCCATGGGATTTTCCAGACGAGGGTACTGGAGTGGGGTGCCATTGCCTTCTCCGAAATATTTCTTTGAGCCCCTTTTTGTGGGGGGCGGCAAGAATACTGGAGTGAGTTGCCATTACTGTCTCCAGGAGATCTTCCTGACCCAGGGATCAAACCCGGGTCTCCTGCATTGTAGGCAGATGCTTTACCATCTGAGCCACCAGTGAAGTCCAAATAGACTACAGTATACAGTAAACATAACTTTTTTATGCATTTGGAAAAAGATTTTCTTTTTTTTTTTTTCTGGCAGAACTGCACAACATGTGGGATCATAGCTACGCAACCAAGGACCAGGTTGGCCTCACTTGCTTTGCAAGGTGAATTCTTAACCACTGGGCCACCAGGGAAGTCCCTCTTACTTTTTTTCCTTCTTGTTTTCCCTCTTTCAGATTTTAGATTTTTCTTTATCTTTAGTGAAATGAGATATTCTTGCCGGGGGAATCCCATGGACAGAGAAGCCTGGTGGGCTACAGTCCATAGGGTCACAAAGAGTTGGACACGACTGAAGTTGACTTAGCATGCACACACAGTCTCATTAGAAGGGGCTTCCCAGGTGGCACTCATGATAAAGAATCTGCCTGCAATGCAGGAGACTTGGGTTTGATCCCTGGGTCGGGAAGACCCCCTGGATGAGGGCATGGCCACCCACTCCAGTCTTCTTGCCTGGAGAATCCCTTGGACAGAGGAGCCAGGTGGGCCACAGTCCATAGGGTCTCAAAGAGTCGGACACAACTGAGTGACTTAGCATGCACACAGTCTTGTTAGAGAATCTGGCTAGTTTCAGTCCCTAATATTCATTTATCCACTCTTCTATTAAATGTTCTATTTCTCTGTTTCTTTGTGATACATTCTTAATAATTTCTTCTGGTTTTTCTTCCAGTTTACTAGTTCTTTCCTCATCTGTATCAAGTAACTTGTTAATTCTGTCCCTTATTTTTGACATTGATTAGTATAATTTAAATTGCTTTAAGTTCTGAATATTTTTAAAATCTGCAAAATTATATTTTCTTTTCTTTTCTTTTTTTTTCATTTATTTTTATTAGTTGGAGGCTAATTACAATATTGTAGTGGTTTTTTGTCATACATTGACATGAATCAGTCATGGGTTTACATGTATTCCCCATCCCGATCCCCCCTCCCACCTCCCTCTCCACCTGATCCCTCTGGGTCTTCCCAGTGCACCAGGCCCGAGCACTTGTCTCATGCATCCAATTCCAACCTGGGCTGGTGATCTGTTTCACCATAGATAATATACATGTTTCGATGCTGTTCTCTCGAAACATCCCACCCTTGCCTTCTCCCACAGAGTCCAAAAGTCTGTTCTGTACATCTGTGTCTCTTTTTCTGTTTTGCATATAGGGTTATCATTATCATCTTTCTAAATTTCATATATATGTGTTAGTATACTGTATTGGTCTTTATCTTTCTGGCTTACTTCACTCTGTATAATGGGCTCCAGTTTCATCGATCTCATTAGAACTGATTCAAATGAATTCTTTTTAATGGCCGAGTAATATTCCATGGTGTATATGTACCACAGCTTCCTTATCCATCTGTCTGCTGATGGGCATCTAGGCTGCTTCCATGTCCTGGCTATTATAAACAGTGCTGCGATGAACACTGGCGTGCATGTGTCTCTTTCAGATCTGGTTTCCTCTATGTGTATGCCCAGAAGTGGGATTGCTGGGTCATATGGCAGTTCTATTTCCAGTTTTTTAAGAAATCTCCACACTGTTTTCCATAGCGGCTGTACTAGTTTGCATTCCCACCAACAGTGTAAGAGGGTTCCCTTTTCTTCACACCCTCTCCAGCATTTATTTATTGCTTGTAGACTTTTGGATAGCAGCCATCCTGACTGACGTGTAATGGTACCTCATTGTGGTTTTGATTTGCATTTCTCTGATAATGAGTGATGTTGAGCATCTTTTCATGTGTTTATTAGCCATCTGTAGGTCTTCTTTGGGGAAATGTCTGTTTAGTTCTTTGGCCCATTTTTTGATTGGGTCATTTATTTTTCTGGAATTGAGCTGCAGGAGTTGCTTGTGTATTTTTGAGATTAATCATCCTTTGTTGCTTCGTTTCCTATTATTTTCTCCCAATCTGAGGGCTGTCTTTTCACCTTGCTTATAGTTTCTTTTGTTGTGCAAAAGCTTTTAAGTTTCATTAGGTCCCATTTGTTTATTTTTGCTTTTATTTCCAATATTCTGGGAGGTGGGTCATAGAGGATCCTGCTGTGATTTATGTCGGAGAGTGTTTTGCCTATGTTCTCCTCTAGGAGTTTTGTAGTTTCTGGTCTTACATTTACATCTTTAATCCATTTTGAGTTTATTTTTGTGTATGGTGTTAGAAAGTGTTCTAGTTTCATTCTTTTACAAGTGGTTGACCAGTTTTCCCAGCACCACTTGTTAAAGAGGTTGTCTTTTTTCCATTGTATATCCTTGCCTCCTTTGTCAAAGATAAGGTGTCCATAGGTTCGTGGATTTATCTCTGGGCTTTCTATTCTGTTCCATTGATCTATGTTTCTGTCTTTGTGCCAGTACCATACTGTCTTGATGACTGTGGCTTTGTAGTAGAGTCTGAAGTCAGGCAGGTTGATTCTTCCAGTTCCATTCTTCTTTCTCAAGATTTTTTTTGTATTTCCATACAAACTGTGAAATTATTTGTTCTAGTTCTGTGAAAAATGCCATTGGTAGCTTGATAGGGATTGCATTGAATCTATAGATTGCTTTGGGTAGTATAGTCTTTTTGACAATATTGATTCTTCCAATCCATGAACACGGTATGTTTCTCCATCTGTTCATGTCCTTTTTGATTTCTTTCATCAGCATTTTATAGTTTTCTATGTATAGGTCTTTTGTTTCTTTAGGTAGATATACTCCTAGGTATTTTATTCTTTTCATTGCAATGGTGAATGGGGGATTGTTTCCTTAATTTCTCTTTCTGTTTTCTCATTGTTAGTGTATAGGAATGCAAGGGATTTCTGTGTGTTAATTTTATATCCTACAACTTTACTATATTTGTTGATTAGCTCTAGTAATTTTCTGGAAGAGTCTTTAGAGTTTTCTATGTAGAGGATCATGTCATCTGCAAACAGCAAGAGTTTCACTTCTTCTTTTCCTATCTGGATTCCTTTTACTTCTTTTTCTGCTCTAATTGCTGTGGCCAAAACTTCCAAAACTATGTTGAATAGTAGTGGTGAGAGTGGGCACCCTTGTCTTGTTCCTGATTTTAGGGGAAATGCTTTCAATTTTTCACCATTGAGGGTAATGCTTGCTGTGGGTTTGTCATATATAGCTTTTATTATGTTGAGGTATGTTCCTTCTATTCCTGCTTTCTAGAGAGTTTTAATCATAAATTGATGTTGAATTTTGTCAAAGGCTTTCCCTGCATCTACTGAGATAATCATATGGTTTTTATCTTTCAATTTGTTAATGTGGTGTATTACATTGATTGATTTGTGGATATTAAAGAATCCTTGCATTCCTGGGATAAAGAACACTTGGTCATGATGTATGATCTTTTCAATATGTTGTTGGATTCTGTTTGCTAGAATTTTGTTAAGGATTTTTGCATCTATGTTCATCAGTGATATTGGCTTGTAGTTTTCTTTTTTTGTGGCATCTTTGTCTGGTTTTGGAATTAGGGTGATGGTGGCTTCATAGAATGAGTTTGGAAGTTTACCTTCTCCTGCAATTTTCTGGAAGAGTTTGAGTAAGATAGGTGTTAGCTCTTCTCTAAATTTTTGGTAGAATTCAGCTGTGAAGCCATCTGGTCCTGGGCTTTTGTTTGCTGGAAGATTTCTGATTACAGTTCAATTTCCGTGCTTGTGATGGGTCTGTTAAGATCTTCTATTTCTTTCTGGTTCAGTTTTGGAAAGTTATACTTTTCTAAGAATTTGTCCATTTCATCTAAGTTGTCCATTTTATTGGCATAGAGCTGCTGGTAGTAGTCTTTTATGATCCTTTGTATTTCAGTGTTGTCTGTTGTGATCTCTCCATTTTCATTTCTAATTTTGTTAATTTGGTTCTTCTCCGTTTGTTTCTTAATGAGTCTTGCTAACAGTTTGTCAATTTTGTTTATTTTTTCAAAAAAACAGCTTTTAGCTTTGTTGATTTTTGCTATGGTCTCTTTAGTTTCTTTTGCATTTTTTTCTGCCCTAATTTTTAAGATTTCTTTCCTTCTACTAGCCCTGGGGTTCTTCATTTCTTCCTTCTCTAGTTGCTTTAGGTGTAGAGTTAGGTTATTTATTTGACTTTTTTCTTGTTTCTTAAGGTGAGCCTGTAATGCTATGAACCTTCCCTTTAGCACTGCTTTTACAGTGTCCCATAGGTTTTGGGTTGTTGTGTTTTCATTTTCATTCATTTCTATGCATATTTTGATTTCTTTTTTGATTTCTTCTATGATTTGTTGGTTATTCAGAAGCGTGTTATTTAGCCTCCATGTGTTTGAATTTTTAATAATTTTTTTCCTGTAATTGAGATCTAAGCTTACTGCACTGTGGTCAGAAAAGATGACTGGAATGATTTCAATTTTTTTGAATTTACCAAAGCTAGATTTATGGCCCAGGATGTGATCTATTCTGGAGAAGGTTCCGTGTACACTTGAGAAAAAGGTGAAGTTGATTGTTTTGGGGTGAAATGTCCTATAGATATCAATTAGGTCTACCTGGTCCATTGTGTCATTTAAAGTTTGTGTTTCCTTGTTAATTTTCTGTTTAGTTGATCTATCCATAGTTGTGAGTGGGGTATTAAAGTCTCCCACTATTATTGTGTTACTCTTAATTTCCTCTTTCATACTCATTAGCATTTGCCTTACATATTGCGGTGCTCCTATGTTGGGTGCATATATATTTATAATTGCTACATCTTCTTCTTGGATTGATCCTTTGATCATTATGTAGTGTCCCTCTTTGTCTCTTTTCACATCCTTTATTTGAAAGTCTATTTTATCTGATATGAGTATTGCGACTCCTGCTTTCTTTTGGTCTCCATTTGCATGAAATATTTTTTTCCAGCCCTTCACTTTTAGTCTGTATGTGTCCCTTGTTTTGAGGTGGGTCTCTTGTAGACAGCATTTATAGGGGTCTTATTTTTGTATCCTTTGTCTTTTGGTTGGGGCATTCAATCCATTTACATTTAAGGTAATTATTGATAGGTATGGACCCGTTGCCATTTATTTTGTTGTTTTGGGTTCACGTTTATACAACCTTTCTGTGTTTCCTGTCTAGAGAAGATCCTTTAGCATTTGTTGAAGAGCTGGTTTGGTGGTGCTGAATTCTCTCAGCTTTTGCTTGTCTGTAAAGCTTTTGAATTCTCCTTCATATCTGAGTGAGATCCTTGCTGGGTACAGTGATCTAGGTTGTAGGTTATTCTCTTTCATTACTTTAAGTATGTCCTGCCATTCCCTTCTGGCCTGGAGGGTTTCTATTGATAGATCAGCTGTTATCCTTATGGGAATCCCTTTGTGTGTTATTTGTTGTTTCTCCCCTACTGCTTTTAATATTTTTTCTTTGTGTTTGATCTATGTTAATTTGATTAATATGTGTCTTGGGGTGTTTCACCTTGGGTTTATCCTGTTTGGGACTCTCTGGGTTTCTTGGACCTGTGTAACTATTTCCTTCCCCATTTTAGGGAAGTTTTCAGTTATTATCTCCTCGAGTATTTTCTCATGGCCTTTCTTTTTGTCTTCTTCTTCTGGGACTCTTATGATTCGAATGTTGGGGCGTTTCACATTATCCCAGAGGTCCCTGAGGTTGTTCTCATTTCTTTTGATTCTTTTTCCTTTTTTCCTCTCTGCTTCATTTATTTCCACCATTTTATCTTCTACCTCACTTATCCTATCTTCTGCCTCCATTATTCTACTGTTGGTTCCCTCCAGAGTGTTTTTGATCTCATTTATTGCACTATTCATTTTTAATTAACTTTTTTATTTCTTCTAGGTCCTTATTAAACATTTCTTGCATCTTCTCAATCTTTGTCTCTAGGCTATTTATCTGTAATTCCATTTTGTTTTCAAGATTTTCGATCATTTTTATTGCCATTATTCTAAATTCTTTTTCAGGTAGATTCCCTATCTCCTCCTCTTTTGTTTGACTTGTGGGCATTTTTCATGTTCCTTTACCTGCTGGGTATTTCTCTGCCTTTTCATCTTGTTTAGATTGCTGTGTCTGGAGTGGGCTTTCTGTATTCTGGTGGCCTGTGGTTCCTTTTTATTGTGGAGGTTTCACCCAGTGGGTGGGGTTGGACGATTGGCTTGTCAAGGTTTCCTGGTTAGGGAAGCTTGCATCAGTGTTCTGGTGTGTAGAATTGGATTTCTTCTCTCTGGAGTGCAATGGAGTGTCCAGTAGTGAGTTTTGAGATGGGTCTATGTGTTTGGTGTGACTTTGGGCAGCCTGTATCGGCTTCAGGGTTATGTTCCTGCATTGCTGGAGAATTTGCGTGGTATGTCTTGCTCTAAAACTTATTGGCTCGTGGGTGGTGTCTGGTTTCAGTGTAGGTATGGAGGCTTTTGGATGGTCTATTATTACTTAATGTTCCCTGTAGTCAGGAGTTTCTCAGGTTTTGGGCTTAAGTCTCCTGCCTCTGATTTCAGTCTTACTCTTCCAATAGTCTCAAGACTTCTCCAAGTATACAGCACTGATAATAAAACTTCTAGGTTAATGGTGAAAAGATTCTCCACCGTGAGGGACACCCAGAGAGGTTCACAGAGTTACATGGAGAAGAGAAGAGGGAGGAGGGAGATAGAGATGAGCAGGAGGAGAAAAAGGGGGACTCAAGAGGAGAGAGACAGATCTACTCAGTTCTCTGTTCCCTAAATGTTCTCCGTAGCCCAGACACCCACAAAGATTCACAGAATTGGATTAGGAAGAGAAGGGGAAAGGAGGATATAGAGGTGTTCTGAGGTAGAAAACAGAGAGTCAAAAGTGGGAGAGAGTAATCAACACATTGCTGAGTAAAAATGGGTACTGAATATTGGATTCTTAAATGTCCGAAATTGATATCAAATACTGATAAACAAAGATTAAAAATCCAGAGTAGAGGTTAGACTCTTAAAAATACAATATTAAAAACAAAAACACAAAAAATTTTAGAAATATATATGAAGTTCGGTTTAAAAATAGGGCTTCTCCCTTTTTTTTTTTGGCAAGGTTATAGTGAAATGAAAATGAAAATTAAGGAGTAATAGAGGAGTAATAGAGGACTTTAAAAGAAAATAAGAGAAAAACTAAAACAAGAAAGAAAAAAATTTTTTTCCTAATTAAAAAAATAGTAAAAAATATATGAAAATTAAAATGAAAGTTAAGCAGTAATGGAGGAGTAATAGGGAATTTTAAAAGAAAATAAAAGAGAACAAATAAAAAAAAGAAAAGAAAAGAAGAAAAAAAATTTTTTTAATTAAAAAAAATAGTAAAAATATATCTAGGAATTTCTCTGGAGCTGTTGCAGGCAGTGTGGGTTCGGTTCAGTTTCAGATAGCTCCTTGTTCCAGTTTACACTTCTCGATATCTATAGGCCCCTTCCGGTGTAGTCGGTGTAACCTACAGGGATTTTAATCTGTTGCACTGGTCACTTCTGAAGCGGTTCCCTTTGTTTATTTGGCTTCTGTTTGCAGGTCTCTTCAGTGTCTAATTTCCGCCCTGACACAGGCGGGCGGAGGTGGTCCCTTGTTCAGGTTCGCTGGTTCAGTCCTGCTGCGGGGAGGGCGGGGCGCTGCAGACAGATATCGCTGGCATGTGTGGGGAGAACTCGCAGTGTTCCGGCCACACTGGGTTTGCCCCGGTCACGGGTGTGTGCTCTCCCCGTCTACACTGCTCAGGCTCCCGGCTGCTCTATATGGAGCGGGCCCTGCGTTGCGTGCGGTTCCAGTTTTCGGGTACTCCACAAAAGCGCGGACTCGGTTGGGCCTGCGTTTTGTGCCTCCCCCAGCCCGAGCAGCTCAGGCAGCCAGGTGCCTGACGGGCGCCCTCTCCCCGGGTGCGGGGCGCCTCATCCCCTCCGCGGTCCGAGCCTCAGTTTCTGCGCGCGCCAGTCGGGTGCGTGCTCCTTGTGTCTATTCTCAGGAGCTGGCCTCTAGCTGTGACCGTCCCGGCGGATGTCGGCCATCCAGAATCTCAGGAAGTCTTTGGTTAGAAACTGGCGGCCTGTTTGCAGTTTGGTTGAGGTGCCGTCTCTGGGGCCGAGTTTGCCCCCTTCCCCTCCCCCCTGCCTCCTGCCTCCGGCGGGGGATGGGCTGGTCCGCCAACGGCTAGCTCTTCTCTGGAATTGCTCAATCCCTTTGTTCTGCAAATGGGCGTGCAGTGTGTTCAGGCTGGTTAATTTTCTCTCTCTCTCTTGCTATCCCCCAGTTTAAGCTGCTATCTCATGTTAGCTCCCTCCGATTGTCCTCAGGGCACTCAGGCCCGGTCCTTACCCCAAGCAATGCTGCCCGCTCCTCTCTGTTCAGCCCCCACTTGCTGGTGGTGGATGCGGGCAGCTGCAGTACTTTTCTGCTGGGAGTTGCTTTTAGGCATGTAATCTGTGGGTTTTATTTATTTTTCCTCCCAGTTAGGTTGCCCTCCTAGATTCAAAAACTTCCCCCAGACCCACCAGTGAGAGGGTTTCCTGATGTTTGGAAACTTCCTCTATTATGACTCCCTTCCCGGGACGGGTCTCCGTCTCTAGCTCTTTTGTCTCTCTTTTTATCTTTTATATTTTGTCCTACCTCCTTTCAAAGATGATAGGCTGCTTTTCTGGGTGCCTGATGTCTTCTGCTAGTGGTCAGAAGTTGTTTTGTGAAGTTTGCTCAGCGTTCAAATGTTCTTTCGATGAATTTGTAGGGGAGAAAGTGGTCTCCCCGTCCTATTTCTCCGCCATCTTAGCTCCTCCCCAAAATTATATTTTCTAATTTACTGTGTGCTATATAGCACAGCAGATCAGGAAGCAACAGTTAGAACAGGACATGGAACAACAGACTGGTTCCAAATCAGGAAAGGAGTACATCAAGGCTGTATATTGTCACCCTGCTTATTTAACTCATATGCAGAGTACATCATGCAAAATGCTGAGTGGGATAAAGCACAAGCTGGAATCAAGATTGCTAGGAGAAATATCAATAACCTCAGATACGCAGATGACACCACCCTTATGGCAGAAAGTGAAGAACTAAAGAGCCTCTTGATGAAAGTGAAAGAAGAGAGTGAAAAAGTTGGCTTAAAATTAAACATTCAGAAAACTAATATCGTGGCATCTGGTCCCATCACTTCATGGCAAATAGATGGGGAAACAATGGAAACAGTGAGAGACTTTATTTTTTTGGACTCCAAAATCACTGCAGATGGTAACTGCAGCCATGAAATTAAAAGACATTTGCTCCTTGGAAGAAAAGCTATGACCAACCTAGACAGCATATTAAAAAGCAGAGACATTACTTTGTCTACTAAGGTCTGTCTAGTCAAAGCTTTGGTTTTTCCCGTGGTCATGTATGGATGTGAGAGTTGGACTATAAAGAAAGCTGAGTGCTGAAGAATTGATGCTTTCAAATCATGGTGTTGGAGAAGACTCTTTAGAGTCCCTTGGACTGCAAGGACATCCAACCAGTCAATCCTAAAGGGAATCAGTCCTGAATATTCATTGGAAGGACTGATGCTGAAGCTGAAACTCCAGTATTTTGGCCACCTGATGTGAAGAACTGACTCATTGGAAAAGACCCTGATGCTGGGAAAGATTGAAGGCGGGAGGAGAAGGGGATGGCAGAGGATGAGATGGTTGGATGGCATCACCGACTCAATGGACATGAGTTTGAGCAAACTCTGGGAGTTGGTGATGGACAGGGAAGCCTGGCGTGCTGTGGTTCATGGGGTCGCAAAGGGTCGGACACGACTTAGCGACTGAACTGAACTGAGAGCAAAATGCTGTGTTTTGTTTCTAGTGGAGACATTTTAAATTTGTGACTGAAAATGACAATGTCTGAAGATTTCAGGTGAGATTTTGCCATCTGTTGTTTCTGCATGCCTCACTGATGGTGACTTATTTTGTTGTGCATTTGATTAATTTTTCTGGGAAGTACTCCCTTGTTAAAAACCTGTGTGGATATTCTTTGAGGCCTAAGGTGAAGATGAACTCCTCTAGAAATAATATACGTCCTTTTGGGTACAGTTTTCAGGGGAATTTATAGTACAAGAACACTTTAAAATAGATTAGAAGCTTGTGGCTTTATGAGCCATACAGGTGGTATGAATTCAGGTTACAAGTTCTATGAGGGCTGGTTTGGGTATACTTTCTCAGGAACTGTATTTCCCCTGCCTTGGTTAGGACCAGGGCAATTTTTCTGCTAGGCTTTTTGTTGTCGTTGCTGTTTTTTGCCTCCAAAGACCTAGGCCTTCGTAGACTGAACTCTGGGGACACGAAGCACGGCAGTCTCTGGTCACAGCTCTCTGTGTGGTGAGGCTGATCTTTGACATCACCTTCCTCGTTCACACCCCGCCCCCTTACTTACATGCTTTTCTCTTCATATGCTGAATTCTCCCTCTGTTTAACACCACATCGTGTGTGCGCGTCACTTGCCCAGTCGTGTCTGGCTCTTTGCAATCCCATGGACTGTAGCCGCCAGCCCCTCTGCCCATGGGATTTCCCAGGCAGGGACGCTGGGGTGGGCTGCCTTTTCCTTCTCTGGGGGACCTTCCCGGCCCAGGGATCGAACTGTAGTCTCTTAGGTCTCCTGTGCCCTGGCAGGCCGGTTAAAACCACATTAATTTCTCCTTAGTATTTTAATTGGCTTTTATTTAGATTTATGTACAAACTTATTAATTTTCTTGCTCTTTATTCCTATGGGTAGTTCTAGGTTTCTCTTTGAAATCATTTCTTTCTTCTTGAGGGAAATGTTGCAATTTTCTTTAATAATAGATTTATGGTGATGGATTTTCTCAGTTTTTGTCTGAGAGTGTATAGTCATTATTTTGCTTTCATTATTAAAGGCTTTTTTTCACTGAGAATGTGACCCTAGGTTGATAGTTATTTTCTTTTAGTACCTTCAGTTCAGTTCAGTTCAGTTGCTCAGTCATGTCTGACTTTACGCAATCCCATGGACCACAGCACACCAGGCCCCCCTTTCCTCACCGACTCCCAGAGCCTATTCAAACTCATGTCTATTGAGTCAGTGATGCCATCCAACCATCTCATCCTCTGTTGTCCCCTTCTCCTCCTGCCCTCAATCTTTCCCAGCATCAGGGTCTTTTCAAACGAGTCACTTCTTTGCATCAGGTGGCCAAAGGATTGGACCTTCAGCTTCAGCATCAGTTCTTCCGATCAACAGCCAGGACTGATTTCCTTTACGATGGATTGGTTGGATCTCCTTGCAGTCCAAGGGACTCTCAAGAGTCTTTGTAACACCACAGTTCAAAAACATCAATTCTTCAGCTCTCAGCTTTCTTTATAGTCCAACTCTCACATCCATACATGACTACCAGAAAAACTATAGCCTTGATGAGACGGACTTTGTTGGCAAAGTAATGTCTCTGCTTTTTAATATGCTGTCTGGGTTGGTCAAAACTTTCATTCCAAGGAGTAAGCGTCTTTTAGTTTCATGGTTGCAGTCACCATCTGCAGTGATTTTGGAGCCCAGAAAAATAAAGTCAGCCACTGTTTCTACTGTTTCCCTATCTATTTGCCATGAAGTGATGGGACCAGATGCCAGGAGCTTAAAGGCACCTTAAAAATCCTTTCTCTTCTAACTTTCACCATGTCCTTTGGGATGTCAGTTGTCCATGTAATAGTTGCTCTTTTGCAGGTAATAATTTCCATTTCCAGTTGCTTTTAAGATAGTTTTTTCGTCTTTGTTTTTCTGCACTTCCATTGTGAAATGTCTAGGTATGACTTACTTTTTCTTTCTCTATTTGGGAGTTCACTAAACTTTGTGAATCATCTGTCAATTGATGTTTATGCAAAATTCTCAGTCATTATCTTTTCATCAGTTATGCAAAATTCTCAGTCATTATCTTTTCAAATATTGCTTCTGCCCCACTCTTCTTCTCTTCTCTTCCCTTCCCTGCCCTTCCCTTCCCCTCCACTTAAACTTAACATGTGCTAATTTTTTTCATTCAAATCTCCATATACTGTACCTCTTCATTTTTCTTCCTTTGTACTTCATACTTCACTTTGGATATTTGTTATCTATCTTCTAGTTCACCAATTCTCTCTTCAGCTTTGCTTTTAAAGACTACTCTTAAGCATATTTAGTTTTTTTTTTTTTTTGGAAGAAAAATCAGTTATTCATTTTTCAACACTTTAAAAAATACTTAGGTCCTTAAGGAATATTTCCCAGCTCTTCCCCCAGATTTTCATTATTGTCTTTGTTCTCCTTGATCATAATCCTCCTCTGTTTCCAGTTGTTACTACAGATTATATTTCAGTTTACCTTTATTTGGTCATTTCTTTGGGCTTTTCAGAGAATAGAAGCAAACACATGGATGTAAGATGTTTGAAGTCTTGCGTGGTCTTTTTTGATGAGAAAAACAAATAGACACACCCCTGGTCACTGAGCAAGGAGAGCTGAGTTTGGCAAGTTGAGTTTCCATGTGATTCTGTGAATGGAGAGCGGGACCCGAGCACCGCTCCCTCCCCATGTCCCTCCCTGGAGCCTCAGCTTACCTGGCCCTTAGCTGCAGAGGTGCAGTGGAGGAGAAACCATGACTACAGGCCAAACCTGGACAGGCTGGTTTTAATCCTAACTGCCCCTGCCTGGGAGGTGGCGGGAAACAGGAAAATCAGAGAAGAAACTTCATGTAAAGAGAGTGGGAGCAGACAGCACAGAGGGACCCTGGCTCTGTGCAGACTGTCTCTCTCCAGCCAGAGTGGTCCACATGCTCGGCAGAGTGGTCCCCACAGGCTGTGTCTGTTCTGGGGGGCAGGGGACCCAGGCACGAGGCACAGAAGTAGATGGACAGACCTCGGGTGGATGAACTCTGTCTACACACCGCTCTCTATTAACGAGGGGGATGGAAGGTGTAGGAAGGAGAGAGAAGGTTGCAGAAAACCCCAGACGTGGAAAAACAGACCTCGGTGAGCTACAGGTCACCTGCTTGGGTGTTAATCATGGTAAAGACACAGTGGAGTCCTCTAGATGGTGTTTCTCAACCCCAAACCTGCACACACATATCCTGGGCATCTTATCAAATGCAGATTCAGGGCTGGTGATGCTGGTGCTGGAGGTCTGGGACCACCTGGAGCACGAGGTTGTCTCACAGCCCCTCCGTTACTTGGCAGAGCTCCACACAGACCACGATCCCTACGACTCATCTTGTATATTGTCACCCTGCTTATTTAACTTCTGTGCAGAGTACATCATGAGAAATGCTGGGCTGGATGAAGCACAAGCTGGAATCAAGATGGCCAAGAGAAATATCAATAACCTCAGATATGCAGATGACACCACCCTTAAGGCAGAAAGTGAAGAACTAAAGAGCCTCTTGATGAAAGTGAAAGAGGAGAGTGAAAAAGTTGGCTTAAAACTTAACATTCAGAAAACTAAGATCATGGCATCTGGTCCCATCACTTCTTGGTAAATAGATGGGGGAACAGTGGGAACAGTGACAGACTTTATTTTTTGGGGCTCCAAAATCAGTGCAGATGGTGACTGCAGTCATGAAATTAAAAGACATTTGCTCCTTGGAAGAAAAGCTATGACAAACCTAGACAGCATATTAAAAAGCAGAGACATCACTTTGTTAACAAAGGTCTATCTAGTCAAAGCTATGGTTTTTCCAGTAGTTATGTGTGGATGTGAGAACTGGACCATAAAGAAAGCTGAGCACCGAAGAATTGATGCTTTTGAACTGTGGTGTTGGAGAAGACTCTTGAGAGTCCCTTGGACTGCAAGGAGATCCAACCAGTCCATCCTAAAGGAGATCAGTCCTGAACTGAACTGAGTGCTGTTGATAGATGTGCTAATTCTTGAATTTAAACAGGTATGGCAATGGTTGAAGATCAGCTAAAAAATAAGTCATCTTTTTTAAACAGGCTCTGGAATGTCAGGCTGGTGCTCATGGCTCCTGACACGGTGCTTGGGTGGCCACTGTCCACGGGAAACCGCTTTGCACAGCAGCAGGACCTGGGTGCATGCACGAGGTGTGAGCTAGGGAAACAGACGTCCCTGGGCCTGCTGGAGGAGGCTGGACACCACACTGGACATGGAGCCCGCCCTGCTCACCTGGCCTGTTCTGGGGTCCCACGTCCACTGACAATGGCTCTAGGGCTCCCATTTGGTTCTTGGCCTTGCTGTTTGTAAGACGAAGGTTCAGGACTGCGCGTCTCAGAAGTGCTCATTAAAGGAAGTCCTGGTGGACCCTGTATGGGGTGGTCTGGGAGGTGCTGACCTCTTGGAGGAGGCTGGGGGGTACAGGCTCACCCGAGGTGCAGGGGACCAGCTCTGGACCCTTTGTCCCAGGCCAGGATGGATGCTCTCAGCTGCTTCTTGGAGAGGGGGTATCTTGTTTCTGGGGGAGACACCCTTACCCCTTACCACCTGGTAGGGGAAAGTGTGGACTCTGAGTTGGTGCCCCACCCCGTGGCAGGGTGACCACCCTCATAGAGCTGGTTCACTGGTCCCCCTGCCCACTCGGTCACAAGCGTGGAGGCTCCCCTTGGCAGAAGCAGGAGAGCTGGGGAGGTAAGGCTGCCCCGTGAACTCTAGGGGCTCCCAGGCACCGAGAGCCTGCACCCTGTGGCCTCTGCCTTTTTTCCCCATCCTCCAACATGGGCGGCTGGTCCAGCAGTGGCCGCCTCAGAACGCTTCTCAACCTGATGCTCCAGGGGCCTCCCCCATCAGTCAGAGTCGGCAGACAAGTCGACATCTGGCTACTATCTCAGCCAAGAGAGGGGCTGCTGCTCTGGGGGTCCCGACAGCCCGGAGGAGAAGGGGTCAGGACCTCAAGGTGGGAGCGCTGTGACTGTAACCTGGGGGGATAACGGGGGGGGGGGGGTGAGAACAAGAAACAGGGGCTGCCTTGACCTGGAGCCTGGGAGTGGGGGCCGCAGGGGTCCCTCAGCGAGGAAGGAGCCTGGAGGGGCCCGTGTGTGGGGTGGGGACTCCACTCTAGGGGCTGAGCCCTGCAAGGGGGCTGGCCCATGAGATCTGACAAGAGGCTGTGGTGGGGGTCGTCTATATGGAGAAGTTCTAGATGAAAGCTGGGGGATCAGCGGGGTGCAGCCTCAGATGAAAGGAGAGATGCATGCAGGCGTGCGCCTGCCTGGGGGTGAGAAGGCGATGCGGAGGTGACAGTGACCGGGGACGTGGAGGTGGCACTCGTGCTCTGGGCCGTGGAGAACCCACTGGGATAGAAAACTCTGGGGGCACCACTGTGTGCCGGGCTGGGAGGTGATGGGCTCTGGGAAGAGAGGTCATGGACTAAGCAGCGTGCCCAGGAGCCCTCACAGCACCGGGCTGGTACCCGGTGGGCAGCTGGGGAGCACCTGGCAGGCACCATTTGATCGCTCACGATCCAGCCCGCTGGGCCACCTCCCCGAACCCCTCAAATGCCTGAGCTGCCACGCCTACCTGCACACTCACGTGAGCAGAGATCCCTGTGGCTCCCCGAGCAGGAAAATCTTCACAACGGTGCCATCACAGACTGCCGGGCCAGGGCAGTGCGACCCACGGCCTGTGACGGCCCTTCACGCCCAGCTGGCCAGTAGGTGATCCGCATCCAGATTCCCTTTCGAGCCTGCTTCCTCGACCCTCCTGGTACCCACTGCCCTACATCTGGTTGCCCGGGAAACACGCCTTACCCACGGATCTACATCTCAGAGCCTCTCCCAGAAAGAACACCTGTGAGGGAGACAGGCGGGGTGGGGCGGAGAGAGAAGGGAGCAGGGAGGCGGGGCTGCGGTGCTTCGGCTGGTCCCACGGGGAGCTCCGCAGGGGCACGGCCCTCTCCACGTGTTGCCTAAGGAGGCAGAGTCTGGGCCTGTGGACTGTCAGCACGACCCCACCCTTGGATGGATGATGCCTGGAAGGGTTCCCTGTGGTCTGGCTGGGCGCAGTCTTGGGGGAGGCAACTCCCAAAGGCGACTCGGTGTCAGCAGCCAACATGCCTGGCAGTTGGGGTGACAGCTGTCCCGCTATGCGGGGAGCTCTGGGGGGCACCCATGGTATCCCCTAGACCTTGTCAGCGGGTGGATGCCTGTTCCTCATTTAGGTAGGGGACTTCAGATAGCCCATCTGGAGCACGTCGGTGGTTGAGAAGGGAGAGGAGGGCGGAGGGAGAAATACGTACATAACCGGGTGAAAAATGATGTTTAACTGCTGGGCAGAATATGGGATCCCCGGCAGGCAGGTGCGGCTGGAATGGTGGTGGGAGGCTCAGTTTTCTGGAAGAGGAGTGTCTCATGAAGGAGCCCAAGGCGGGCAGGCAGGAGACCAGGCGGACCCCAGGGGAGTGTGGAGCCCAGAACCGGGGGCACGTGGGCCTCAGAGGAGGATGTCATCACCTACAGCGCCTGCTCCTGGGGGCCAGGGAAGCCAGGGCTGAGCGCGGGCTCTGCCTCTGCTGACACAGAGGACCAGGAAGAGCTCCCCGTCCTGATCAGACAGGTGGTGTGCACGGCTCGGGACAACGAAGCTCTGTCCCGGCCAGAGGGGGTCCAAGGCCGCAGAGCGCGATGGAGGTGGGACGCAGGGGGCGGGAGGACTTCCGGTTACGTGCCTTCATCTTGTCGGTGAAGCAGAGAGCGTGGAGCACAGGGCGTGGCCCAGTTGCATCCAGGGTGGCCGTGCAGGGAGGGTCTGCTGCCTGGCCTTGTCCTTGGGGTGCCTGCCACCCCGGCTCGCAGGGTACCCCGATGCACGAGAGACCTTCCCCCTCCCCGCTGCCTTCCAGCGTGCCGGGGACCTTACACAAGTATAGTAGAACCGCCAGACGAGGAATTTTTTCCCTGGAAAAGAGAAGGTCCTCCTTAGGGCGTTTTGTTGGAAGGTCTGAGATGAATTCCCTTTAAATCGAAAATTCGAAAGGCGTTGCCAAACTAATATTGATACAGTCCGTGAGCCTGGCAGACACTTTACTGTTTATAAAATGGTTTGCATGTGGCGCCCGGACCGTTTTATGTTGTTATTGCTTTTGTTACAGAAGACTATTGAATGTCATGTAAAATACTGACATTTTTATAGGAAAAAGCAAGTTTTAAAACAGTATTATATAAGCCATCTTTATTGCGAAAAAGCATGCATGTATCCATACACGGGGGAAAAGAGACAATAATACCAACATGCTAATAGTCATTATTTGAGGATTATAGGTTATTTTTTTATATCTTATATTTTAAAGTTATTTTTAGTGCATATAACTTTTGTAATGAATTTTTAAAAAGGGAACTGGAAAGATTTAGAGGATTTCAGCTGGTGCGCAGTCTGCTCTTGTGAGGAGACCCCCGGACCCTCTTCCTGGCCTGCCCCGCCCTCTGTTCCACACCTGTGAGCTGATGTTGGCAATGCCTCTTCCTCTTTCCCGAGGGTCCTTCAACGGTTTTCCCGTCCCGGGCTCTCTGTATCTGCCAGCGAACTGTTTTCCAGTCCACACTTTGAAATTAAAATGAGTGTGTTGGTCTGTTTAGGCCACAGACACATCCGTGTAAGCCGTGTTTATGCGGCAACTGGTGACCAGTTAATTACATGGTAATTACAGCATAGCGGCAGGGCGATCACACAGTAAGTGCCGTGTCATTAGCCCTGATTACTCCAGTCTTGTGAGCACAGGGAGGCACGTGGTAATTGCTTTTGGATCTTCCAAAGGCAGGAGAGACAGACCCATGGCAGCCTGTAATTATCCAGGACGAGTGTGACGTGTATCAAGTAAGCAAACATTGAGGGGGCGGTCTGCGTGTATAACGTGAGCAAGAACCAAGCCCCCCCCACCCCCCGGAGGCCACAGAGTCCTGATATGAAGCTCCTTTATGTCCCCAGGCCCTAGGCAGAGTGAAGGGACACAGGCTGAAGCCTAACCCTGATTTCCTCTTTTTGTTGAAAGCCTACTGTGTGCTTGAATGGGTTGCTCACAGGAGCAAGAGAGGAGAACGCATAGCAGGTGTCCTTGAAGATGCCATAGGTTCCTGTTATGCCCGATGTCCGAATCCCCGAGCGGGAAGAGAGAAGGCTTCCAAGACAATGCAACTCGCAGGAAGGGAAGTTTATTACTGACTCGAGTCAGGACTCCCTGCCACAACCAACGCAGTGGTGTGGGTCAGAGAGACCCGAGCCCAAGCTGTTACACAAATTTATAGAGTGAGAGGCGGATTGGTTACACGTTTGCAAAACAATTTCATTGGTCAATACTTTCTCGCGGGTGGGACTTTCCTGGGGGTTTCCGCCCCTTTCCTAATTTCCTAATTGGCAAACATCGGTGAAAGCTAATTGGTCCTAATTGGCAAACAGTGGTCATTGTTAAGCGAAAGCTACCTGATAGTAGGAAGGCCTACTCCTAATCTAAGTTGCGTTACTTTTGCTCGCCTCACAGTTCCTAGAGGAGGTGGGTGAGTAATAAAAAATACTCCCCAACACAATAAGAGAGGCACAAACATGATCTCTGAGATCCCAGAGGATGGAGGGGCCTCTGCTTAGGGTGTTACTGGGAGGCCTCTTGGAGGAGGTAATACTTGTGGGTCTTGAGGGATGAATAGGAGTTTGATAAGAGGAAGTGGACTTGGAGTAGGAACCACTAGGCAGAATCTGAGTTCCTCTTTCTGAAACTGAAATCCTGCAGCTCTTTTTTCAATCCCACCAGTATCCTTCCCAGTCAAGAGAAACAAAGAATCCCCCTCAGCCTTAATGCTGCTTTGAGTGGAGTCTGTCGTCTGCAACCAAAGCTGTCCTTGTGAGTCCCTGAGGTCAGGGGGCTGTGAGAGGGCTCCAGTGGCTCGAGCCTGGGGTAGAGAAGATCATGGAAGGGAAGGGAGAAAACAAGAGGTGCTCAGACTGTGGGATGCAGAGGCAGTCTACAGTGGGGAGCTGGAGGTCCACTCAACACTGAAGGATGTTCTGAAAGCAACTAGAGAAAGAAGAGCAAAGAAGCTTAAGTAGACAAAATAAATCATAAAGATCAGAGCAGAAATAAGCAAAACAGAGACTAAAAAAAGCAATAGGAAAGATCAATGAAATGAAAAGCTGGTTCTTCAAAAGAAACAAATAAAATTGGTTAAACCTCTAAGCAGACTCATTAAGGAAAAAAGGAAGAGGACTCAAACCAGTAAAATCAGAAATGAAGAAGAAGTTACAATGGGCACCACAGAAATACAAAGGATCACAAGAGATGACTGCAAGTGACCACAGGTCAATAAGATGGACAGCCTTGAAGAAACGGACAAACTCTTAGAAAGGTAAATTCTTTCAAGACTGAATCAGGAAGAAATAGAAAATTTGAGCACGAAAATTACCAGTACTGAAATTGAAGCAGTGATTTAAAAAGTCCCAACAAGCAGGAATCCAGGACCAGATGACTTCACAGGTGAATTCTATCAAATATTTAGAGAAGAGTCAACACCTATCCTTCTGAAACTTCTCCAAAAAAAAGTCACAGAGGAAGGAACACTTCTGAACTCATTCTATTAGGCCACCATCACCCTGATACCAAAATCAGATAAAGCTATCACAGGCAAAAAGTTTTAGGTCAATATCAAGGATGAATAAAGATGCAAAAACCCTCAACAAGAGACTAGCAAACTGAATCTAACAGTGCGTTGAGAGGATCATACACTATGATCAAGTGAGATTTATTCCGAGGTTGCAAGGATTTTTCAGTATCTACGAATCAGCGTGATGGACCACGTCAGTGATGCTCACAGCAGCTCTGTTTACAGCAGCCGAGACATGCTGCTGTTCAGTAGCTGCACTTTGTCGCTCAGTCGTGTCCGAGTCTATGCGGCCCCGTGGACTGTCGCCCTCCAGGCTCCTCTGTCCATGGGACTGCCCAGGCAAGAATACTGGAGTGGGTTGGCGTTCCTTCCTCCAGGGGATCTTCCTGACTCAGGGATGGAACTCACATCTCCTTCATCTCCTACATCGGCAGCAGACTCTTTACCACTGAGCCCCCAGGGAAGCCACAAGACATAAAAGTGACTTAAATGTCCATCAGCAGATGAATAGGTAAAGAAGATGTGGTACATATACACAAGAGAGAAATAAGGCCATTAGCAGCAACGTGGATGGGCCTAGAGATTATCATACTGAGTGAGTCAGACAAAGACAAATATCATATGACATCTCTTATATGTTGAATCTACAATGAACTTATTTACAAAACAGAAGTAGATTCATAGACATAGAAAATAAACTTGTGGTCACTAAACGGGAAAAGGGATAAATTAGGAAGTTGAGATTATTAACAACACACACTCACTACTATTTATAAAACAGATTAACAACAAAGACCTACTGGATAGCTCAGGTTCTCTGTCCTCAGTTCTGGGGGCTCCAACCTCCCCATCATTCTTGGAAGGATGGACCACAGTCACAACTAGGAGCCAGCCCAAGGTCGGCAGGGAGAGTGATGACACGGGCCAGGCGGAACCTGTGCCTCCAGCCAACAGAGCAGGTGGCCTGGTGGGTCCGTGGGGTCAGGCCCCTGGTGGGGGGTGGGGGAGGGACCCCTCGAGGAGGCGGTGTTGAAGGTGGGGTGAGGGTGGTGGTCTGGATGGGCTGCAGGGGGGCCCACGGGAGTGGAGGACGTGAGGAAGCAAAGCCAGGCTGCAGGGCACGTGGAGGGGCCAGGGCAGAGGCTGCTGGGAGAGCAGGGAGCCACCTGTGAGCTCCTCCCATCAGGGCCTGGTTTGGTTTGGAAGGTGGCAGGTAGCCAGAGAAGGTTCTAGAGCCGGTGGTACCTGGCTGGATGGGCACCGAGGAAGATGAACGCGGCGTGAGAAACCTGGGCTCAGCCCTTCCCTCTGTGCACTTCGCTGGAGGCGCGGCCTGGCCGAATCCTGGGGTAGCCCAGGCCACTGGGGGTTCATGGGGGCAGCCCTGCGGATCTCCCTCGGAGCTTCATTGTTGCCGGTTAAAAATGGAAACAATGTGACTCTATGAAGAATCCATCATTCATTAGTAAATACTTCCCTGTTTTCAGATGGAGAGGTATTCAGATGACCTTTGCCGCTGCGAGCTCAATAGAAGCAGGCGTTGGATGGCTGGGCCTCAGCTGGTGAGACATGGAGATGAAAACCATGCCCCTGTGTGTGTCTCTGTGACTCCCCCACCCCGGACCTGTCCCCCTCTCTGGGGATCTAGCTGTCTGCCCCTCCTCCCCTGGAAACAGACCCCAAAGAGCTGATCACCAACCCAGACACACGCTTGCACACTTGTGCTCGCAGAAGCACGGTTCCTGTCACCGAAGCAAACGTCCGTGATTCATGAAGACCTCAATGTGCTATTCCAGACAGAGGAAGATGGCCAGCCACCAGAAGAGGTGATGCAGGGCGCAGGGCGGGTGGACCTCGAAAACACGGGGCTCAGTGAAAGACGTCAGACACGGAAGGCACGTGTGGCACAGCCCTGTGCCCGTGAGATGTCGGGTCAGGCCGGTCCACGGACGGAAGGTAGACCGTGGCTGTTTCGGGCTGGGGGCGGGGATGGGCAGGGTCTACTTGGTGGGACGCAGGTTCCTTTTGGGGTGAGCAGCCTTAGGACTGGATGGAGGCACTGGTTGCAGGACTCCATGAACACGCTAGATGACGCGGAATGCTACATTTAAAAATGGTAAATTTGATGTTCTGGGAATTTCATTTTAATTTCTAAAAAAGCAGCGTAAACCACTGATACCTTGAGGGTTTGGAAACTTGGGGGGCTGCAGGAAGTTCAGGCCTACCTGAGGTCAGGCTTGAGCGGCAGAGCTTGGGGGCTGATGGTGGGGTCCCTGGGGCCTGGGCATTGAGAAGCGGTCTTGGCGGGGGAGACGTTGGGTAGGGGCTGTCACGTCCCTGCTGTTCCTGAGCCACCCCCAGCGCCCGGCAGCTTCTCCTCCCGCCCTCTCGGCCTCTGGGGACAGTGTTACCTTCGGGCCCCAGACGGAATCGTCCCCGCCCTCTGCAGGGGCCTGGGGGGTGGGCGGTGGTGTGGAGGGGGGAGTCCTGTCCCTGGGGGGGGGGGGGGTCTCTGCATGAGGCCCTGCCCTCCCTGCACAAGGACAGATGCAGCTGTTGTCCCCTCTGCTGGCGACAGGGGACGGAGGAGCAAGAGAGAGCTTCTGAGCTGGGGTTGTGTGGCCCCACCAGCCTCTCCAGGCTCCCGAGGGATTCTCCCCCACTTCCCTCTGCAGGTCGCACGCACACCAGAGTCTGCTCAACACGTGGCTGATGAAACCTAACAGCGGCCCACCCCAGGAACGGGCGCCGAGCTTCTCAAGGTGGAGTTCGGACCCCCAGCATCGGCGCCACCCGGCTTGTGGGCGATGCAAGTCCTCAGGCCCCGACCCAGGCGCTCCGGGCAGGGCTGGCCCCTGTGCTGCGGGAGGCCCCTGCCTGGCCCTGGCCGTGGTGATGCAGACCCTCTGGCTGAGTCAGCCCCCAACCCCATGCACTGGGGTCTCTACTTGGGAGCCCCCAGGGTCCCGCTCTACCCCCAGGGAAGGCTCGGGTCCCCACCTCCCAGCCCTCCTGGTCAGCGCTGCGGGGCTTCCTAGCATCATTTTCTAGGTGGGTTTTTACACTCTAGGAAGATTCCTCTTTCTAGGGGCTGGGCCCGTCCCCCGCCTCCCAAGGGGCCCAGGCAGGGGCTCTCCCCTCACTCGGGGTGGGGAGGGCAGGCAGTACCCTGTGGGGTACACGGCCACAGGCACCTCCCAGCGCACCCCACGTGTGCAAAGGTTGGACGAATAGTGTAAGAGGCCGAGCTTATCAACAAGCTGCTCACCCAGCCCTCATCCACATGGTCACTTCCAACCTTTGCTTTTTTCTTTTAAACCTTTTTGAGCCTCTGTTGTCAAAGATAAGTTCCCTGGGAAAGACCTACTCTTGGAACAGAGGAGGAGGCTTCTGGCTGGAGGGGCAGGCGGCCCTGAGCACACTGCTGGCCTGGTCTGGATTAACCCAGCGTCCCTTACTGACCCCCACACAGCGCGAGGTCGGCCGCAGTCTTGGGGGCACCCCGCCAGGCTGGGAGAGCCAACAGCGCTGCCTCTGCCGTGTTTTCCCGCTTTGTTGTTATTTTCTTTGGCTATGCCACTTGGGACCGAATGAACTCACCGGGCAGGCGTGAATGTTCACTGTCGTGAAAAGTGTCCGTGACGACGTTCCGATTTCCCCCGAGGAAGTCTAGCCGTGGGTCACCCCAGACCGTTCATTCTCGTCCGTGAAGACCCCCAGGAAAGCCCTGCAGTCTTCCTCTTGCCAGGAACGCACTCGGCGCTCCTCCTTCCACCTGTGGTCTCGGGCCGGCCCTGCCCCGTGATGCCTGGCGCTGCTCTCAGCGTTCAGCGGGGCAGTCACAGACATGCTTTTCCATGAGAGGATCTGCTTGGCTTCACAAAGTCTGAAAGCTAGCTCTTGGAGCCAGTGCCCGCAGAGATGCTTCTCCAGCAGGGACACAGTCCTTTGTTACCATCTTTGGCCAACGAGCCTGGTGTCCCATCTATGAAAATGTCGCTCCTTGAGGACCCCTCTCTTCTTCTAGAACCCACGCTGCAGCTGGCACTCACACACGTTACTCTGTGGGCCTCACACTCTGGGTGGGTCACCGTCGTGGATTAAACTGTGTCTGCTGAAGACACAGGTCAAGTCCTGACCCCCAGTGCCTTTATATGTGACTTCTTTGGAAATAAGGTTTTTGCAGATATCAGTTCAGTTCAGTTGCTCAGTTGTGTCTGACTCTTTGCGACCCCATGGACTGCAGCGTGCCAGGCCTCCCTGTCCATCACCAACTCCCAGAGTTTACTCAAACTCATGCCCATTGAGTTGGTGATGCCATCCAACCATCTCATCCTCTGTCGTCCCCTTCTTCTCCTGCCCTCAATCTTTACCAGCATCAGGGTCTTTTGAAATGAGTCAGGTCTTCGCATCAGGTGGCCAAAGAATTGGAACTTCAGCTTCAGCATCAGTCCTTCCTTTAGGATGGACTGGTTGGATCTCCTTGCAGTCCAAGGGATGCTCAAGACTCTTCTCCAACACCACAGTTCAGAAACATCAATTCTTCAGCACTCAGCTTTCTTTATAGTCCAGCTCTCACATCCATACATGACCACTGGAAAAGCCATAGCTTTGACTATCAAGTTAACATGAGGTCATCCTGGGTGAGGATGGATCCTAAGTTCTGTGACCAATGTCGTCTTAAGGAGAGAGACAGACAGACACACAGGGAGATCACCATGTGATGACAAGACAGGCCTTGGAGGGGTGTGTCCGCAGACTGAGGATCACCTCCCCAGAGGCTGGAGGAGGTAGGAAGGACCCTCCCCCGGGGCCTCTGGAGGGCGGGAGGCCCCACGGGCATTTTAGTTTGGATTTCCGGCCTCCATTCAGTGGGAGAGAAACTCGTGAGGTTCAGAGCTGCCCCTGGCAGGCTGGCCACAGAGCCCCATGCGACCCCCAAGGCCGGAGAGGAGCAGGAGCATGTCCCCTGTATTCTGCCTGCCGACCGAGGCTCCAGGTCATTTTCAGTCTTACAGGCAAAATCCTCACATGCATACACATCTCGAAGGGCTGATTTTAACCCTCATGAGAATGTTCTCTTGCATCTCACTTGCTGTTGACAAACAGGATGTTACGGGAGCAAGTCAGTGAAGTCGGGTCAGGGGACAACAGGCAAAGCATGGACTGGTGAGTCCAGCGCTTGGATTCGCCAGACCAACCTGGGCTCATCCGCCTCGGAGACCTTTGCTCTGTAGAGTCACGACTTCCTGGGTCTTTGACGCCTGCGGCCTTGTTATCTTGCCCACATGAGCTCGATGCGTCTCCCTCTTCCTGCGCTATTATGCCTTAAAATAGAACGTCTGTGTGTCTTTTCATTGAAAGTGCTGTATAAATATTTTCCCGCAGCAGGAAAATGCTTTCCTTCCCAGCTATGTGTCCGCTGTTCCCATCATGCTGATGTGCTTTTGGCCGTGTCAGCACGTGCCTAGTGAGAAACGCCCTGAGGGGACCCGCCTGCCGCTGGCCTGGCTCCGGCGGCCTTTCTCAGACACCTCGGGCCCTCGGCAGGGTCCCAGCTGAGCCCTGACCTTCACGCCCAAACCACTGTCCCCGGCATCCCCGCCTGACAGCACAGGGGCTTGAGCCCCACACCCAGGAGGCGCCCCCCTTCTTTCCCGAGCCCCACCTCCCACCCAGGTCCTGTCTCCAAAGGCTGTGTAGCCTCCGGCCACCCTGGCTGCCCGCGGGGCCTCCTGCATGGTGCCTTCTGGCCCCGGCATCTCTCGTCTAGACCCGGGGATGCCCTTGACTTGGCTCCCAGCCTCATGCTTCCCTCTCCAGCCCATTGCTTGCTTAGGAGCAAGGCTGGACATTTTAAATGTAGTTTTTAAAAATTGTGGCAAAATGACATATAACAGAGATTTTACCCTCTTTACCGCTTTAACCACACAGTTCTGTGGGACCAGGGCACGTTCACTTTGTTGAGTGAGTGTCACCACCATCCACCCCAGTTTCTGTCTTCCTAAATGGAATTGTCTCCACTAAATACACTCACTCCCGACCTCCTGACAATCCCCATTCAGCTCTGTCTCTCTGGCTCTGACTCCTCTAGGGACCTCCTATAAATGGGACCACACAGCATCTGTCCTTTTGTGACTGGGCTATTTAACTTAGCCTGTACGTCCTCAAAGCCCATCCACGTCGTAGAAGCTGTCAGAGTCTCCTTCTTAGGGCTGAGCCACACTCCCATCCTATGGACGGACCACATTTTGCTTCTTCATCCATCTGCCGAGGACACTTGGCTAGTCTGCACATTTTGGCTATTGTGAATAATGCTGTTGTAAATGTAGGTGTGCAAATACTTGAGCTCCTGCTTTCAGTTATTCTGGGTATTTGCCCCAAAGTGGAATTGCTGGATCGCTCGGTAATTCTGTTTCATCTTTAGAGAAATTGCCACATTGCTTTCTGTAGGAACCGCCATGTTGTTTTCCATAGGATGGGTCTTTAAGAAGCTCAGAGCAGATCACCTCGCTCCCAGGTTACACCAAGGCCTCGCCTGCTGTGCCCCCCCTTCCCGCCTGCTCTCCGACTCCATCTGTCATCCTTCAGGTACGGCCCCGTCCTGGCCTCTGCGGTCACAGGCCCGTCTCCTCTCACACCCACGGATCCTGCTGCTTCCGTGCCGCTGCCGTCCTCCTCCTCCCGGCCTTTATTTCGGCTCCTCCCAGCTCGGGTCACTCCCTGGCGCTGCACGTCCTCTGTTGCCTTGTCTGTCTCCCGTACAGCGGCAGAGTCACCTGCGAGAGGGAACCTGGCCCGTGGGTCAGCTTTATCCCCACGGCCCAAACCCTGGCACATGCAATTGGTGAAGGAAGGAAAGAATGACTGGACAAATAGAACCAAGGAAGTTATTTGCAAAGGAGGGAAGTGTAATATAATGAAAATGTCTCTGCAAACAGAGGAGTAGGAACCTGGGTCTATGATTACACCACTCCAGTGTTCTTGTCTGGACAACCCCATGGACAGAAGAGCCTGGTGGGCTACAGCTGACGGGGTCACAAAGAGTTGGGCATGGCTGAGTGACTGGGCGCAGCATGTTAAACATCAGTTTAATGATTGGAGTGGTGACTTCAGCTCAGTCTGTCGTGTCCGATTCTAACTGCTGCTTCTTGGCCCTGCTAACAGATTTCTCAGGAGGCAGGTAAGGTGGTCTGGTACTCCCATCTCTTGAAAGATTTTCCACCATTTGTTGTCATATACACAGTCAAAGGCTTTGGCGTAGTCAATAAAGCAGAAGTAGATGTTTTTTCCTGGAGCTCTCTCATGCTTTTTCTGTGACTCAATGGATGTTGGCAATTTGATCTCTGGTTCCTCTGCTTTCTCTAAATCTAGCTTGAACATGTGGAAGTTGACGGTTCATGGACTGTCGAAGCCTGACCCAGAGAATTTTGAGCATTACTTTGCTAGCATGTGAGATGAGTGCAACTGTGCGGTAGTTTGAACATTCTTTGCATTGCCTTTCTTTGGGATTGGAATGAAAACTGATATTTTCCAGTTCTGTGGCAACTGCAGAGTTTTCCAAATTTGCTGGCATATTGAGTGCAGCACTTTCACAGCATCATCTTTCAGGATTTGAAATAGCTCAATTGAAATTTCATCACCTCCACTAGCTTTGTTCATAGTGATGCTGCCTATGGCCCACTTGACTTTGTATCCCAGGATGTCTGGCTCTAGGTGAGTGATCACACCATCGTGGTTATCTGGGTCATGAAGATCTCTTTTCTATAGTTCTTCTGTGCATTCTTCCCACCTATTCTTAATATCTTCTGCTTCTGTTAGGTCCCTACCATTTATGTTCTTTATTGTGCCCAGCTTTGCTTGAAATGTTCCCTTGATATCTCTAATTTTCTTGAAGAGATCTCTAGTCTTTCCCATTCTGTTGTTATCCTCTATTTCTTTGCATTGATCACTGAGGAAGGCTTTCTTATCTCTCCTTGCTATTCTTTGGAACTCTGCATTCAAATGGGAATATCTTTCCTTTTCTCCTTTGCCTTTCACTTCTCTTCTATTCACAGCTGTTTGTAAGGCCTCCTCAGACAGCCATTTTGGTTTTTTGCATTTCACTTTCTTGGAGATGGTCTTGATTCCTGTCTCCTGTACAATGTCATGAACCTGTGTCCACAGTTCTTCAAGCACTCTATCAGATCTAGTCCCTTGAATCTATTTGTCCATGGAATTCTCCAGGCCAGAATGCTGGAGTGCATAGCCTTTCCCTTCTCCAGGGGATCGTCCCATCCCAGGGATCGAACCCAGGTCCTCTGCACTGCAGGCAGGTTCTCTACCAGTTGGGCCACAAGGGAAGCCCAGAATAGTGGCGTAGTGATTCCAATTACCACCAGGAAGTCTGTGTCAGACAGCTGAGGTTTTAATCAGAGGGGAGGCTTTTGACCAATGATCCCCACATGAAGTATTGTCAGGCCATGAAGTGGGGTGTGTCCTGTATGGGAAGTTTCTGTAGAGGACCATCTTCTGACCCACCAGTGTGATTGGTTGAAGCTTTGCATATAAATCTTGGGAGGAATTTTTTCTTTGCCTTCTTGATTGAATGGGGAAATCCTTAAAGCTACTGATAACCAATATCCCTGACTAACAGTGATGTAAAAATTCTCCGTGCAATGCTAGCAAGCTGAATCCAGCAGCACACTAATAGGATCACACACTATGGCCAAGTGGGATTTACCCCTGGGATGGAAAGATGGTTCAACATACATAAATCAAGCACTGTGATAACATCACATTTACAGAATGGGAGATAAAAATCACATGACCATCTCAGTAAATGCAGAAAAAATATTTGAAAAAAATCAACATTCATTTATGAAAAACATCTCAACAAAGTTGATATAGGAGTTTTGCACAATGCAATAAGGCCTACACTTAAAAAGCCCACAACTAACATCATAATCAATGGGGGAATTAAAAGGTTTTCTTCTAAGGTCTGGTACAAGGAAAGAATGCCTACTCTCACCTCTTCTATTCAGCATAGTACTACTGGAAACTCTAGCCACAGAAATTAGGCAAGAAAAAGAAATAAAAGAAATCCAAACCACAAAAGAAGACTTAAAATTATCTCTATTTTCAGATAGCATGATCATACATGTAGAAAACTGTGAAGAATGTTAGAACTCAAACAACTATTAGAACTAATAAATTTAATAAAACTGTAGGATACAAAAATCAACATACAAAAATCAGTGACATTTTTGTACACAAACAGTGAACTACCTCAAAGGGAAATTAAGAAAATAATCTCTTTGATAATAGCAACAAAAAGTAAAATACTTCAGGATAAACTTAACCAAAGAGGTGAAAGACTTGTAGAGTGGAAATTTTAAAACACTGATGGAGGAAATTCAATGGAAAGATATTCTGTGTTCATGGATTAGAAGAATCAATGTTGTTAAAAGGTCCATACTACTCAAAGTGATCTTCAGAATCAGTGCAGTCTCTATCAAAATCCTAATGGCATCCTTGTATACAAACAGAAAAAACCACCCTAAAATCCATATGGAACCACAAAAGACCCAGATTAGCCAAAGTAATCTTTTGAAAGAAGAGCAAAGATAGAGACATACTTTCTGGTTTCAAAACATATTGCAAAGCTACAGTAATCAAAACAGCCTGGTGCTTGTGTGAAAACAGACATGTAGACTAATGGAGCAGAATAGATAGCACAGAGGTAAACCCATGCATTTATGGTCATTTCATCTTTAGCAAGGTGCCAAGAGCACGCATTGGGGAGAGCATAGCCTCTTCCCAAACTATGTTGAGAAAACTGGATTTCTACATGCAGAAGAATGAAATGGAACCTTTATGTCACCCTATACAAAAATCAACTCAAAATAGGTTAAAGACATAAACATAAAACCTGAAACTATACTACTAGAAGAAAACATCAAAGAAAAACTTCATAACATTGGTCTAGGCAATGATTTTTTTTGGATATGATCCCCAAAACACAGACAAAAACAAAAATAAACAAGTGGGATTGCATCAAACTAAGACATGTCTGTACAGCAAAGGAATCAGTCGATTGAGTGAAAAGGCAACTGCGATGAGAGGAAAATATTTGCAAGCTATGTATATGATGAGATTGATCTTCAAAATTTATAAGGAACTTATATAATTCAGTAGCAAAAGAGAAATACTTAATTTAAAAATGGACAAAGGACCTGAATGAAGAAACACTCCTGTTAAGAAGACATACAAGTGGTCAACGGGTATATGAACAGATGTTCAACATTACTAATCATCGGGGAAATGCAAAGCAAAACCACAAGAAAATATCACCTTGTACCTGTAAGGACGGCTTTTATCAGAAAGGTAAAAGGAAGTGTTGGTAAGATTGTAGAGAAAAGGGAGCCCCTGTGCCCTGTTGGTGGGAATGCAAATCAGTGCAGGCGCTATGGAAAACAGTATGGAGGAGTCGCAAAAAATTAAAAATATAGAGCTACTATATGACCATATGATCTAGCAGTTCCACTTCTAGGATTTTATCCAAAAAACGAAATCAAGATCTTAGGGATGTCTCCGCTCCCATGCTCACTGAAACATTATTCACAAAAGCCAGGATGTTTTTAGAGAAGATAAAAAGCCGTCTAAATGTTTGCTGAAAGATAAATGGATAAGGAAAATTATAATGTTTTTATGTGTGTATATGTATAATATATGTGCAAAATAACATATATATGTGTATATATATATATGTTACTCAACCTTAAAGGAGAGTCTGCACTTCGTGACAACATGGATGGCATGTGGAGGACATTATGATAAGGGAAATAAACCAGGCACAGAAGGACAAGCCCTGCATGACGCCACTGACTTGTGGAATCTGAAACAATCCAACTCATGGAAGCAGAGAGGAGAAGGGCGGCTGCCGGGGCCTGGGGGAGGGGAGGTTGGGGCTCTTCCTCAACAGTGCAAAGTTGCGGTTATGCAGGATGGGTTTGGCGAGCTCGTGTACGGGCTGGTGACTATTGTTGACAATACTGTATTGTGTACTTGGAATTCGCTGAGTGGATGAGTGTTCTCACCATGGGAGGAAAAAAAGACAGAAAATGGTTCAGCATTAGTGGTTGGGGCATAGACTTGGTTTACTGTGGTATTGAATGATTTACCCTGGAAACAGAGATCATTCTGTCGTTTTTGAGACTGCACCTAAATAATACATTTTGGACTCTTTTGTTGACTGTGAGGGTTACTCCATTTCTTCTAAGGGAGTCTTGCCCACGGTAGTAGATATAATGGTCATCTGAGTTAAATTCTCCCATTCCAGTCCATCTTAGTTCACTGATTCCTAAAATGTCGCTGTTCACTCTTGCCATCTCCTGTTTGACCACTTCCAATTTGCCTTGATTCATGGACGTAACGTTCCCGGTTCCTATGCAAGATTGCTCTTTACAGCTCCGGACTGGACTTTCACCACCAGACACGTCCAGAGGTGGGCATCGTTCCTGCTTTGGCTCAGTCTCTGCATTCCTTCTGGCACTGTTTCTTAGCTGCTCTCTGGTAGCATACTGGACACCTACTGACCTTGGGGGCTCAGCTTTCAGTGTCATATCTTTTTGCCTTTTCAAATGCTATTTTTATTTGTCAGTTATACCTCAATGAAGCTTAAAAATGGTACCAACGTACTCAATTATTATAAATATATTTTTAATCAGTTAGGTCTCTGTGCACCAGAGATCATGAGGTCCCCTGACCTGCCGTATCGGTCTGGGGTTTTCAGTGGGTCAGTGTTAGTAAAGTGCACATTTATGGTGATTACATGAACTTTGTCCCGTTGATATAAAATACCTAATGTGTGAGCCAAGTCGTTGCCATGGTGAATATATGTAAGGGTGTAAGTCAGCTTATTTCCCTGATGATCTCCATGTTGGTAGACTTCTTGTTCATCCTACATTAAAAATAACCAAGGATTGCTATTTAGACCCTCCTTTTCATACGCATGAGTCATTTTCTTAGCGACCGCAATGTAGCGTGAGCTTGCCATCAGATGCACCATTTAATGAATGCTGGGTGGCATTTGGAGGGCAAACCTGGGTACCGCATCAGTGATGGCTTTGGTCTGATGTCACCATTAGCATTTCCAGAGGGAGAGTCAGCTGTGGGCGTCCTTGTTTGTCACAAGTGTCAACACTGACCTGAACCTGCCCAGAAGCAACCAGGGCAGGAAGACGTCATTAAATATAAAAACGCTAACCCTGACTCTACTGTATAGCACAGGGAATACAACTCAATACTCTGTAATGGACTGCATGGGGAAAGAATCTAAAAAGAGTGGAGACATGTGTGTATATATATGCATATATATCTGGGCCTCCCAGGTGATACAGTGGTAAAGAACCTGCCTGCCCAGCAGGAGATGTGGGTTTGATCCCTGGATCACAAAGACCCCCTGCAGAAGGGCATGGCAGCCCACTCCAGTATTCTTGTCTGGAGAATCCCACAGACAGAGGAGCCTGGTGGGTGACAGTTCGTGGGGTCGCTAAGAGTCGGGCACGACTTAGTGACTAAGCAACAGCAACAATAACAAATATCTATGTATGTATAAAGCTGAATTACTGTAAACCAGCTATACTTCAATAGAAGTTTTTTAAAAAAAGGACCTTTCCTGCACGCTTTTACACCTATCATGTATTTATAAAGCATTCTAAATAAGAAATCTGCGATTTAGGTTTCATGAATTCCTCACCTCGGGGCACTGTTCTGACGGGGCCGAGGTCTGCAGATGCCAAGGGCGATGCTCAGAGGGTGTCTTCGCGTACAGGGGACTCACTGGTGGCCGTTTCCCAGCGCCTCGTGCGCGTGCTCCTCTGAGCTGCTGGAGGTGACCCCTTCGCTCTGCTGGAGGCTGCAGGCAATCTGGTCAGTCACCCTTGGTGGAGTCTGCCCAGTGGGGCTCTGGGTTCTTGGCCTAAGATCAAGGCCAACGTCAGCTTTCTTCTCTCTCCAGAACTTTCTGCTGTGGCTGTTTTGTCCTGAGAAACCCACAGTTCCCGAAAGGCAGCCTGTGCACGAGAGCCTTCTCCAAGGAGGGTTTTGGCTGGTGGACCCGGGGTCCCTGGAGGGGCAGATGAACAGTAACGTTGAGGAGTTAGCCTTCAGTTACGTCACCGTGTGCTGTGCCAAGTCCCTCCATTCGTGTCCGACTCTTTGCGACCCTGTGGACTGCAGCCCCCCAGGCCCCTCTGTCCAGGGGATTCTCCAGGTAAGAATACAGGAGTGGGTTGCCCTGCTCTCCTCCAGGGGATCTTCCCCCACCCAGGGTTCGAACCAACGTCTCTTACGTCTCCTGCATTGGCAAGTGGGTTTCTTACCACTAGCGCCACCTGAGAAGCCCATCCGTTATGTTAGAACAGCTATTAGATCAAATGGTACAACTTTCTTGGTCGCGATCACCAGTTACACCCATTGTGTTCGGTACAGCGCTGAGCATTCTCCGTGTATGTTACATAACCTGTCTACCATGGGAACCAGCAAGGCAGTATGCATGAAGGAAGGAATGTATGTATCAAGGAGCGAAGTGCGAATAAGCACAGAGAATGTTCTGCATTAACGTAACGATTTTTCCTGAAAACAGAGGAAAAAAACAGTAAGCTGGAACTTACAACCAGCAACTCTTACTCTCAACGTTTCTCTGACAAGGAGGGCTGGGAGGATGGGAGTGGTTTACTGGAAAGAAATGCAGGAGTGTCTTCTCAGGACCAGAGTCTGGACCTAAAGGTGCCTTGCTGGACTGTCATTACTGTCAGCATGCAAGTCACAAGAACCAGGTTGATGGTGCCCACATTTCAGTGACTGAACCAGAAGATAAGCTCGGGCCATGGACCCAGATCAAGAAGGAAAGAGAATATGTTTAAACAATGGAGCAGGATTCTGGAGCGCCCTGAGGCTAGAGCCTGGAAAGCCCAAGGGCAAACAGCAGCAGCTCCTTCAGAAGAAGCAAAATAGCACGGAAATCAGGGCGTCATCGCTGAAGGACTTTTCTGGAAATACAGCAAGTTGGGAAAAGCAGTCATGTGATCTCCAGGACATTGAATCAGCAGCCACAGGTGTGACAAGATGCTTCCTCATTCAGCATCAGAGAGAATCTGCTGGAGGCTAAGGGCAATGAACTGACACCTGGGGGTCCCCCGGCCCAGCCCACTCCCCTTCCCCCCGCCACACACACATTTGCTCCCTGGACATTTGTGGAGTGAAAGACACGAACCCATCAGAGGATCCGCCTGGTGCGGTGAGAGCCAAAGGGGGTGGGATGCTGTGTGTGGAAAAGGATGGTCTGCTGCCAGGGTCCTTCCAAGTGCTCCCCGGATCCCCTTCCCTCTGGGAGCACCCCAAAGTCCTGGATGGGGCACTGCCACCAATGAGGTGACAGGCAGTGATGCCAACCTCCCTGGGTGAGTGAACAGAACCCCAAACTCCTGGTTGTGATGGTGCTCCAGGGAGCACCGTTGCCCAGAGGCTGGGAGAGCTTTTGCAGGGAGACTCTTTCCCTGAAAAGCAGACTGAGATAGCTTTATACAGTTGTTAGAATCTGCATCCACAGTACACAGACTGCTTCATGCCCTCCCCAGCAGAGTTACAAGCAGGGTTTACTTTCTAAGTTCCAGCAGAAGACACCAGACACAGACATCCTGGAGGAGTGGAAGGGAGGCAGGATGGGCCCGCTGAGGGTCCGTGCCGAAGCAGAGCCCGAGGCGGGGCTCCCGGGAAGCAGGGAGTGGGTGGACAGTCACCAAGGCCCCACTGGCTGGCTCTCCCTGGGCCTGACCTGGCCCTCGCCCACCCGGCCTGGACAGGTCCCTCTGGCAGGACTGGCCTGGGTTCACGGGGCTCATTGTGCGTGGCTGGACCTGAAATCTGCCTGATGCCAAACAGGAGTTGTCCCTGGAACAGTGGAGAGAGGGGTCTCGACAAGTCAGAGGGAGAGAAGTCGAGTTCGGCCCACATGGGGCAGAGGGCCCCCACAGAGGCAGCCCCACACTGTTCCTGTTGCAGGGCCTCCACTGGGGTGAGCCAGGACACTTGGGTGTCCAGGGACTCAGCAACCCCAGGTGGGCCTGCAGGCCTAGGGTGGGGGCACATCCTCCAGGTCCAGAGGGGGTGCTGAGACCCTCTCCCTGACTTCCTGTCTCTACCGGTACCCAGAGAGTTGCCGCCAACCTATTTCCCAAACGAGAGAACACGCTGGAAGATTTATTTTCTGCAGAAAGACATAAAACAAATAGGAAATATTATTTCAGAGAGCTGGAGCCAGGTAATTATTTATGAATGTATTACCGACCATATGGTTTCCCATGCTGGTTTGGGGGGGCGAGTAATGATTTTTATAATTACCTGTGTTTAGAAATACCTTCATGCAAAGAAGTAAATATGCCTCCTACTGAGAACAGAAACAGTCTCTCTGCTTCCATAATTAGTGAGCGTTTCTTTAGCCAAAACCTGAAATTACTTTTGGTTTCTCGGGGCAATGGGGGACGGAGGCCCGGGGCCAGGACCCAGCCTGCAGCCCTCCCCGCTCTCCCAGGCATCATCCTTAGACTGCCCGCTGGTCTGACAGAGGTGACCAGGGCTTGGGGGGCGGTCAGGCCCAGGCCTGCGCTCAGGCTCAGGACCCCCGCCCCTGTCCACACTCGAGTGGGCCCCGCCTCTCTGGCCACCTGCCGCAGGCCCTTATCCTGTGTCCAGAGCCACCTTCTACTGTACGTGGCCTGTCGCTTCCCCGTCTGGAGCCTCCGGTCCCGTGGCCTACAGTGACGGCCCCTTAACACGTGGTGCGAGATGCAGGCAGACCAGGACACAGAGTCGAGCTGGTAGAAAGAGCAGGGCGATTGGGAAGCTCTTTGATTCTTGGATGATGTCTTTCCTCCTTTGGGGGGGAGTCAAGTGTTTTCTCTTTGGATTGAGGGCATTTGTGATTTAAATACCGTCATTTCTTGTCCCTTCCCCAGAGTCAGTTTTCTGAGTTAGCAATATGCATGCGTGCGTGTGTGCATGTTGAGGGGGCAGAGATGGGGGAGAGGGATTTGGGAAGATATCTAGGCCTGCAGTTGGCTGGACTTGAGCTTGGGACCGCAGGCCCATCATTGGACCCCTGACTCCACGGCTGCTGCCGGACACCAGCCGTGCAGAGCAGCGGCGGGGACCCCGTGCAGCAGGGCGGGCTTCTCGGCTGCCCCGCTTCCCCACCGCCTCGCTGTGAGGTGGGGCGATGGCAGCGCAGGCCTCCTGGGGGCGGGGGAGATGCGCTTGTGTCTGTAAGAGGCCTGGCCTTGATGCGTACTGCGTGCATGCACGTGTGTGCCCGTGTGCACACATACCTGTGTATGTCTGTGGGAGCCTGGCTGCGGGCGAGCAGGGAGTGGCTGCTGGGCTTGGGAGTCAGGCCCGCGGCATCTGGGGGAGCTGGCTGGCAGGGGGAGGGGGCATCGGGGTGGTCTTGGGGCCCTGCGGCTCCAGGCTCCAGGCTGCGCTTTCGCTGTCTGCTCGCACACCCGGGGCTCGCACACATTTTCGTGGCCTCAGATGAATGCCTCAGGCTCTGGATGCTGCCTGCTGGTAAGCCACGTGCCAGGCAGCACTGGAGATGTTTCTCCAGGACTTCCGGAGATGCCTCCCTCTGGATAACACGTGCATTTTGCAGGCATGGCTTGTGCTGACCTGTGAGTGGCTGGTCGACCCCTCCTATGGCCACGACGCCTGGTCATGCGCAGTTAGGGCGCGTGTTTTCTCTGCTTCTGACCCAGAAGCTCATGACTGGTAGGTGGAACGTGACTGGCTCTCTTTAGTGAGTCTGCTCCTTCCGGGGCCCCCAGGGAACAGGTGAGCCCGCAGCGCCCGCGGGGCAAGCGACAGCCCAAGTGGGTGAGGGGAGGGGGACCAGGGTGCCCGCCGACTGTGTCCTGTGCCCCGGGAAGTACCAGGCTAGCGAGACCGGCGGTTCCCAGCCGCTCCCTTCCATTGAGCGAGCTCCGAGCTCCGCTGTAGGGTTTCCCTCGCTAACACGCCGGGAGCATCTACTGAGCACTTACTGTGTGCCAAGTGTGCTGTGACGGATGATCCGGGGTCATCTCCATCAGCCCCAGGCTCTGGCTGGGGCAGTGAGTGTGAATGTCGTGTTTGCACACACGTAAGGACCCCTGCCCCTCACTGCAGCGTGGGGCCCATCCATTTTCAGGGGCTCTGGGAGCGAGGCGTCCGTTTGGAGCCCCAGGTCACGGGGTCACTGCTTCTGAGTCAAGGCCAGTTAACGGAGGAGCTCCGGTCCACACTCACTGCTGACGGAGTGTCTGCTCAACCAGGCCCTATCTGAGACCCTGTGGAGTGACAGGCATCTGTCAGCTTCGGAAGATCCAGAACGTCCCCAACTCGGCTCCTCCCTGCGAGGGACTCGCTGCTTCCTGCTGGAATCGGACAAACACAAATAACCCCAATCTAATGAGATAAGAACACAGATGGCTTCAAGCGAGGTTCAGGGTTAGGCATAATGAAGGCAGCAGATGGGGAAATTAAAGTGAAAATTCAGTAAAATTTTAATTGAAAGATGATGTATTTCCACCCTAAGATCTTTTTGAGATGAGCTCAAATTTCACCCCCGTGGCCCCTTCCCCAGCAAACATGCCATCCTGAATTGAGCCTCCTCCAAGCTGTGTGCACGCCTCCCCTTGCCCCCCTCGCCCCCTAGCCTGGAGAGCTTCGCCCTGTCACTGTTCCCTGTCCCAGTCCCAGGAGGAGGCGCACATGTCCCTCTCAGTGTGGGCAGAGAGCAGGGGAGTTGGAGGATGGATGCCTGGCGCAGTGGAGGCAGGACCCATTAATCGGTGCCCCCTCGGGCTCCCAGGAGGCCCCAGACGTCCCGGGTCTCAGTGTGTCTTCCTCCTGGGTGTGCTGGGCTGTCTCTCTCTGCCATCATCTTGGGGATCAGCCACCACCCCTTCTGGGAAGCTCTCTGCACCCTGGTCAGGGAGGTCCCTGAGGTCCTTGTCCCCAGGACATCCTTGTGGCTTTAGGAGACTCTAGACAGATGGCTCAGGGGACAGGGGAGCAGTGAGGGGCCAGTGCTCCTGGGGCCTGGTCCTATCGGCCCAGCTTACTGCGGAGGGCAAGTGGAACTGCCCCTTGGGGTTTGGTTACTGATGTGTGGCCCTTCCTGCACAGGCTATGGTCGGGGCCTCACAGAGCATCCACTCCCCTGTGCCCATCTTTGCTCCTCTGTCCCTCCTCCAGGCCACCGTTCATCTGTCCTCTAGAACTCTGCATGTTGCGGCCGTTTTGCCTGACATGCAAAAAGTCATGTTGTGGTCAAGCAATTAATCAATGTATCAATTGATCAGTCTATCCAAATATCTGTCCACCCATCCATCTGTCCATCCATCCATCCACTCACCCAAACTTTCTTCAACAAAGATTGAATTTATATCCCAAAGAAAGTGGTAGGATGGTCAACCATGAAACCTCTCACGGCATCTTAAAACATAATCGTAGGGTTATTTTTTTTTTAAAATCAAGGGCAACCATGTGAAGTATTAGTTGCCTTTTATTGGATATCTATTGTGGGTCTCCCTTATACTGAAACACTGTGTATTTTTTTCATACACTAATGATTGGCACAGCAAGATTTTTTCCTGGGTCAGCTTTCTCCCCTGCTACATCACCTGCTGGAGAAGAAAATCTCAATCAGAGCACAGCTTTGAATAGCATGTTTGAGGAAGGTTAGCTGACTTTGTAAAGGTAGTCTTTGCTCTTTCAATGGTTTGGGCCTGGTGGTTCCACCATGATTTTGTTAAGAGGTGATGCTGAGATGTCTCTTTTGAGGCTCTTTCCTGGTGGACATGGACACTTCTGGAGACTCATTAGACAAGCTTTGTGGGACCATCTCTTAGAGGAGAGGGGTCACCTGCAAAACACATGAGGGATCCTGGTTGGAGGTGAGGGATCGTCCAGCTCAACTTAGATGAGTCTTTTTATTATTTAATTACTTATTGATTGCTTTGTAACACATCACCCAAATATAGTGGCTTTAAACAACAGACACTTGTTTCTGCGGGTCAGGAATCTGAACTTTCCCAGCTTTGGAGGCCGGAAGTCCTCAGTCAAGGGTTGGCAGGGCTGTGCTCCCTCCAGAGGTGCTGGGGGAGGGTCCTTCCAGCTGCCAGGGCCCCAGGAGGCCTTGGCTCATGGCCATGTCACTCTGCTCTCCAGCTGCATGTGGCCTTTTCCGCTTCTCACTGTGTCTCCTCTCCCACTTCCTCTAAAGAATCGTTGGGTTTAGGGCCTACCTGAGTCAGCTGGGGCTTCCGTGGTGGCTGGGAGGGCAAAGAATCTGCCTGTAATGAGGGAGACCTGGGTTCGATCCTTGGATCAGGAAGATCATCTGGAGGAAGAAAGGGCAACCCACTCCAGTGTTCTTGCCTGGAGAATCCCATGAACAGAGGAGCCTGGTGGGCTATACAGCTCACGGGGTCGCAGAGAATCGGACACGACTGAGCATAGCACTTCCACTTTTTCACTTTTGAGTCGTCCCGTGCGATTTCATCTTGAGAGCCTTAGTTACTTTGCAAACACTCTTTTTGCAAATAAGGTCACAGTCATAGGGTCTGGGAGTCAGGGCTTGGACACATCATCTGACGGCCACCATTCAACCCCCTACACCCACTTTGACATCATTCAAGAGTCCCCTGCCCACCTCACCTTCTCCGCGCCCCTCCACAGAGGGTGAGGAGCTAACGGGAGTGAACTGGAGGAGGGGAAGGAGGCTTCCTGGCTGCCGCCTGGCTTCAGGGCTGCTGACGCGCCCATTTGGGGTTTTAGGAGACGACCATGAACGCCTGGCGCTGTTCATTGTCTTCCACGTCATGACTATTCATCCTGTCTACACTGAAATTTTGTTTCTAGGCCAACTTTGCTTGTTTCTTATTTTCAAATAAAATTTGGAATTGTTTCGTCAGGTTCTCTCCAATCTTTGATTGGAATTTGGGCTGGAAGGACACCACGTGTGCCCATTAATTCTGGGGGAACAGATACCGCTCAGCACCGAGCCCTCCTCTTCAGGAACCGACAGCCAAAGTTTGTTTATCCACATACTCTTCACGTGCCTCAGAACAGTTTTCAGGGTAAATAGGTTCCACCTCATTTCTGTTAGGTTCGTTCCTAGATGTATGCTGCTTTCCAGTAGTAGAAATTTGTTTTAACTTTGAGAACTAATAGTTGCTAATATACAGGAATGCCCATGATTCTGCTATATACACATCAGTTTCTTAGTTGGCATACGTATTGACTTTGAGAACTTTTCAATTTACTATTTGGGTTTTGGGGGGTTGATAACGATATTACCTGTTCTTACAGACAGTGGCCTAGATGTATTTCCATCATGCTTTGCCTCCGAAATGGGAGCACTGACTCTGCTCTGAGGAATTACCGTTAACACGCTGCCTTGTATGTAGCCGTGTTGGTAATAAAACATTTAGCTTTAGACCCATGGTTACTTGGTTACAGTGCTTCCCAGCAGAACCTTTATTCAGGGACTTTCCATGCTCAAGCTGTAAGTTGTGATTGCCCTTTGAATATGCTTGCGCAAGCCTCTGGAAAAGTGTGTGGAGGAAGGGTTCCTGGGCGTATTCTTGGAGAAATCCCGCCGTCCGAGGATGTCCTTCTGTTGGCCAACAATGGCCCCGGCAGTCGCACACAGGAGACCCTGTGGTCCGTCCCCACGTCCACGTTGTCTGTCTTGACTTCCAAGGCTCCGTTTTATTCTCTGTGTCTTCTGCCTTTCAGTTTCCTTAATGCAAGCCTCTTTTCCTCTTTACAGTCTCATCCTGAGGAACCCGTTTCCGCTGGCTTCATCCACGTGGCGACGTGTCTGGGGGACCCAGGAGTCTGTCTTTGCCTTCGACCTCTCCTGTGACTCAGAGTGATGCTCAGCACCATCCAACTGAACCTTGCTGCTCTTTCAGAGACAGACTGGCTGTGGACCAGTGCTTTTTCTCTCATTTGACACACTCGTGACTCTGTCTTCCTAGCAGAAAGTCCCGGAGCTTAGGGCATTCGCTTCTGTGTGATGCTGGTGTCCCCAGCCTCAAAATTCTTTCCACTGACTCTGTGAGCTAAACACCTGTTCTTCCTGTGCCGTTTACTTGAAAGTCACCAAGGGAAAAGTTTCATTTATTTTCAAAAGGTTTTATTTTTTAGAACATTTTTAGGTTTACAGCAAAATTGCGCAGAAGGTACAGTGGGTTCTTGACGGTCCCCCTTCTCTCGTAGCTTCTATTATTAACCACTGCACTGGTGTACGTTCATTTGTTTCAACCGATGCGCCAACATTGGTAGATGATTACTAACTATTGACTCAGTTCCTAGTCGACTTTGGGGTTCACTCTGCCATAAAGCCCCAGGGTGCCGACAGAGGCAGGCTGCTGCATACCCATCAGAGCATCATACACAATAGCTGCCCCTTCCTAAAAACACCCCGGGCCACCCACTCATCCTCTGCCCCTGCCCTGGACCCTGGCGGCCACCCACCCTTCTCTGCCCCTGTAGTTTGCCTGGTTTGTTTTCTAAGATGGGGAGATGGTTTGTATGCACAGGAGACAGCTGTGAGAAGAGAGCTTAGAGGTGTCAGGAGAGGGAGTGTGCTTGGAGGGCGAGGCCCTGGGGAAACCAGGAGGAGTCCAGCGCAAAACCAGGCAAAGAGGAGTCTGCAGGGGAAGGCAGAAAGCCTTCACCCCAGAGACAGGAGGCTTCGGGAAGGCGGTGGGGGGAGGGGGCCCTGGAGCAGCCTGCGGGTGTGGGATTGTCTTGAGGGAGAGGATACTGAACATGGAGACGGCAGGTTGGACAGCAAGGGGCATGGACGACCGTGGAAACCACAGTTTGCAAGTGACTAAAACCCACTGAAATGTGAAGCCAGGTTGGCACGGCCTGTACGACAGAAGGAGAGGGGAGAGGGTCAAGGATGCAGGTGGCCGACAGGAGATGCGGTCTGTGAGGGGCGGCGAGGAGCCAGAAAGGACCTGCTCTGGAGCGTGGCCCCACTTCCGAGGGCCCCTGTGTCCCTAACCCCAGTCACACCTGGACAGCCCGGGAGAGCCAGGTGCCTGTCCCACCTCAGAGAGAGTGGAATTGGCGCTGCCTCCTCTCAGTTGGAGACTCCGAGGAACCAGGACTCCTGTGGACGGCTCCCCTTCAGCTCTTTCTCCCCTGAAATATGTCCTCAGAACACATGTCTCTTTGCAAAACATCTCTTTCTAGAGAATTCTTTAATTCTCTCTCATTTTTTTTTGTCAGTAACATTTTGTGTTTTCATAAAAGCCATATTCCATCCGTGTTATTCTGTAGCACTCTTGCAGAGCCAGATCTATTTTTTAAAAAGCATTTGGCACTCTGAAGTGTTACATGTGGCTTGGTGAAAACAGCAATATGCAGAGATTCAAAAGATGTCAGTCCATGTTAGGTACAAAACGTGATCAGCCTTAGCTAACATCCAGCATAAACAGGCGTCAGCAGGAGAGACGCCATGGCCCGTGGCCCTGAGGACTCAAGTCCTCTGTGCTTCTGAACTGCAACTTCTCAGAAAGAGGGAGGAAGTAACATCTCCTAGGCATGTTCTGCGGTAAGAACGGCTGCTCAGGGCAGACCAGTCAGGCATCCAGGTAGGAATCCCTGAATGCATTCTTACACCTGCCGGGACACGCCAACCAGCCAAGTCACGTCTGCTTCCTTGTGGATGGTGTCGCCTCAAAGTCATGAGCCTTGGTGGCCTGGCCCACCGCCCGGCTAAGCCCTCTGTGACCTGACTGAATCTTTGCAGCAGTCCCAGTAGAGAGAAATGTGGCTGCCAACGTCTACAGACGGGTAAATGGGTTCCTGGAGAACAGGGCTGAGCTGAACCAAGGCTTTCCTCCCAGAGTCCTTGCATGGCCACTCAGCCACACATGGCTGCCCCCTTGACAATAAGGAAAACGCTGATCATTGTCATGGTTGTCACCTGGCCCAGGTATGCATCAGAGCAATGCATCTCTTGGGATTTCGGGTCAAGGTCACTCAGTATTGTATTGGGAGTAAGCTATCATAGGCTTGTTGGAAGCCTGTGAGTGACTAGGAAGAGCCTGTCCTCCTGGGAAATACCACTGCTGTTCTGACCATAGTACGTTGTCAACCATCAGGACAGTATTGAAACTGAACCTCAGTGATTAACAGCCTCCAACCAGCACACAGCGTTTCTGAAAGCCAGCCAATCAGGGACAGCTAACCCTTCTGAAAGCCAGCCAATCAGGGACAGCACCATCCTTCTGAAACCAAGGCAATCAGCTACATACCACTCTCCCAAATACCAGCCAACCAGTGACAGTGCTGCCTTTCTGAAAGCCCACCAATCAGAGACAGCCTTGCCTTTCTGAATGCCAGCCAATCAGTGACAACTCCATCCTTCTAAAAGCCAGTCAATCAGTGACAACCCCGCCCTTCTGAAAGCCAGCCAATTGGCTACATACCATTCTTCTGAAAGCCAGCCCATCAGTGATAGCCCCATGGTTATAAAAGCCAGCCCCCAAAGACAGTCTCACTTTGGTGACAGATGCCACAGTTGCAGGCCATTCTGTCCGTAACCACCGTGGGGCAGGATCTTTGCCAGGGGGCGGGGGATACTGCCTGCTTTTCCCGGCTTCACTCAGGTGTTTGTGCCATGCTGAGGCCCCACTTACGAAACGCCCCCCCACCAGGCAGCGGGTCAGGCTGTGTGGTGAAGCCCAGCACTCAAATGGGGACCAGCACTCAGGTGAGGCCTAACACTCAGGTGGCGACCAAGGCCGGTGGCCAGAGTGGGGGTGTGCTGGAGGGCTGAGGGCTGAAGGGGCTAGCAGGTCTCACCGACACGGACAGCTGTGGGCCCTGGGTCGCCTGCGCTTTCTCCTGGTGGCCGGGGCTGCGGGGAGAGCCCCTGTGTCCTGGTGCCCTTGGATTCTTGGAGGGAGAGGCTGGGCCTTGTTAAACCATCTGCTATACAAGGGAAGCCGGCAGGCCAGGCCCTCTCGTTCGATGGACTGTGGCCAAGGGGTCAGTGCAGACGAGGGGACACTCCACACAAACGACTGACAAAGCAGCCGCCCCCAGCCTCTACGCACAGATGCCCCGGTGTTCCCAGTTTGTGAAGTGTCTTCTCCCAGTTGCTCACTGCTGACTCCAAATGGCCCAGCAGCTCCAGAGGCCTGAGCCTGGCACGCAGCCAGGACGGGAGCCCGAGGGTGGAGGTCGGTGCTGTGGCTGCAAGGCGACTGTTCCATCTGGAAGCCCCTGTGATGGACCTGGGTCTGGCTGCAATGGGTGAGCAGGAAGCCGCGAGCCCCCCATCCCAGCTGAGCCCCCTGGGGACCTGCCCCAGCCTTAGGCCTCAGGTGTGTCCCGGATTGACCTCTACACTGGGGACCTCCACACGTCTGCCGCACTCCCCATGTCTGATGTCCCGACCTCTCTGTCCTCAGCCACCTGCTCCCAGCACCTTTTTCCTGCCCCTCACGGGAGTCCTGTCTCCACATGTCCCACTTGCGTCCCGAATCCATGGCAAGGGTCCACCAGGCGGAGGGCACAGGGCCCTCTCCAGCCGGTGATCAGCTGCAAAAACACCCGGAGTCCACGGATGTCCCTGCTGGGACCTGGGAGGGTGGCAGAGGGTCTTGGAAGAGAGCAGTCCTGGCCAGTGGCCAGTGCATGCCAAGTCTGAAGGTGGGAACCCAGCTCTTCCGGCCCAGCCCCTCCAGTTCCCCGGCTGGTGGTCCTCTTGTGGTATAAACATATGTGACGCTGGGGCTCTCAGGAATGAGGGTGCCTGCACAGGGCTCCTCTGTCCCAGCCTGTCACTGGCTACTGATGGTTGAGCCTTAAAAATGAAAACTTCTTGGCAGTCCACGGGTTAAGATTCTGTGCTTCCAGTGCAGACGGTGTGGGTTCGATCCCTGCGATCAGGGAACTAGATCCCACATGCTGCATGTGGCCAAAAAAAGAAAAGGAAAGAAAACTTAAGGACAGCCTAAATTGTTCAACTAAGTCGTCATTGTTAACGCACTTAGGGCTGAGTTGGTTCTGCGTGTCTATGAACACCTGTGATTCACGAGGCCCCCGCTGGGTTCCAGATAAGATTACAGAGTAGTTCAGAGCAAGGTTTGCGGAGATGTAAACTCCTGGCTGCGGCTGATGGCTTAGCTGTGTGTTGCTCTGTGTCCACCTTGAAGGGGACACTTAAACTAAGTGGAGGGCGGACCCGAGGGGGCTCTGAAGGTCGGGACCCAGCGGCTGGACCGCGGGGAGCAGAAGGGTTGCCTGTTCAGCTGACCACCCAGCAGAGTGGCACGCAGGAACTCGGGAGGCAGACGCCGCTCAGCCCTGTTTGAGTGGGAAGCAGGATGTGCCAGATCCCTGATTCCGTGGGCTGTTCTTTAGTCTTCTCTGCATCTTGAGGGTCAGGTTGAGCTGCCGTTGTTGGTGTGAAAGTCAATGGCTTGGGACCTTCTTCCACCTCTATGGGCCAAGTCTGGGACCCACAACTTGGGGTTTAAAGCAGGGATCCTGAGTCTCTGTTTCGAGAGGACTTGGAACTCAGAGGAATGATGAGTGGCTTGGTGTGCCATCTTGGTGTTTATTTCTATAGCACCGATTTACTTACTAGGAATCTGGTGGGAACTGGTGCAGATAAAACTGGGACAAGTGGTGGTGGTTGGGTCTAGGGCCCCCGGCTCGGCTGAGAGTCCAGGGAGTAGAAACGGCAGTAAGAACCATGGAGACAGCCTGGCAGTCTCCACCCAGTTTCCTCCCCGTGGACACAGGTGTGGGACTCAGTTTCCCCATCTGAAGCATGAGGCTACTGGAATTGAGATACTTGAATCTGTCTCAGCAGCAGAAGTCTCCTTCCCTGAGTCTTTGGCAGAACAGGACTGTGAACCGGCAGGGGCTGGCCGGGAGCCAGGATCGGCATGAAGGTTCTGGAATGGCGCTGGACTCAGCTGCATATAGGCACAAAGGCGGTGAGGCCAGCACGTCTCCGGGACATTCTGGCGTGGAGGACAGACAGAGGGGCTGGGTCGGCTGCTCTTGCCCGTGTGGTCCGGCAGGGCCTGCCGCCTGCTCCTCTTTCTCGCCCACTCCGGGTTCTCGTCTCTGACTTGCAAGCAGTTGGCTCTGGACCGGCCAGCTGTCTGTGACGAGGAGCCGGGTACGGCCCCCACGGAGATGAAGGGAGAGTGACAGGCGCTGGGTGCCAGCCAGGAAACTGGCCTTTTCAGCTTCATCTTAATTTGCCAGAAAGCGCTCCCCTTCTCACCCCAAGCTTCTCACTAAGACGCTGAAAACCTGATGCCCTAATGTAGTGGATTGCAATTATTCTAAATTAGACAAACAAGCACATTTCAGAGTTCTTCCCCCATCTGTCTAACTTGAAGGTTCTGCTGTTTGTAACGAGTCCTTTCTTTAACACAGAAGCCTGGACCAAGAGGACTTTGCTATTGAATCTCTGCTCTTCCATTGTCTGGAGCCGAGACCTGTCCTGCCCCCTCCCGGGGCCGGGGCATTAGCTTTGTGGGAGGATGTTGGCTGACTCTGACCCAGGCTGCTGGGCTGTGGGGTCCCGCTGTGTTTCCAAGGCTCTCTGCTGGGAAACCCCACGTGGGCCCGTTCTGGGCGAGTCACGTGGTGGGCAGGCTGGTGGGGGGAGGAAGGGGCAGTGGGTGGATCCAAGGCCTGCTGTCCCTGCTCCTGATGTCCCCACGCCACATGTTTCGGGGTCATTCACAGCTGACGCGGCAGCTCACACACAGCTTGTCGGCCCCGAAGGGCAGCTCGGTGAGGTGCCCCCTCTTCTCTCCCGGGGATCGGGGGCCAGATCGCTTGCTCTGGGTCAATGCTGAGTGGTGGCAGAACGACCCCGGGGAGCCCTGCACCCCATGATCAGGTTGACCCCTGAAGCCCACAGAAGCCCACACTTCTCGTCTATTCTCTGCCCGAGGAGCTGGCGGTCAGTCCATCCTTTCAGTCTGCTGGTGTAGAGATGGCTCTTGTGGGACCCGTGTGAGTCACGACCCAGGGAGAGGAGTAAAGCTGGCGGGGGTTGGGGGGGGGAGCTGGGCCGTGGGGCTCTTCCTGCAACTTCCCCTTCTGTATATACCTACCACACACACACGTATATACGTATGTTGTTGAGTCACTAAGCCGTGACTCTCTGTCACAGGTCTGTGACTACATGGACTCTAGCCCACCAGGCACCTCTGTCTGTGCGGTTCTCCAGGCAAGAACACTGGTGTGGGTTGCCATGTCCTTCTCCAGGGGATCTTCCCAATTCAGGGGTCAAACTGGCATCTCCTGTGTCTCCTGCACTGACAGGCAGACTCTTTACCACTGAGCCGCCAGGGAAGCCCGTATGTTCTATCACACACTCATATGTAAGAGGCTGTGTATTTTATGATATATGATCATTTATAGGATACTTATGTAAGGTGTTAGCTCGTGTGGCTGTGGTGGCCAAGTCTGCATACCAGCAGTCTGCAGGCTGAACACCCAGGAGAGCCAGTGGCATAAGCTCCGGTCTGAAGGCTAAAGGTTCAAGACCCTGGACCAGCTGATGTTTCAGCTCGAGTCCAAAGGCAAGACAAGCCTGCTGTCCAGCTGGAAGGCAGTCAGGTAGGAGTAAGTCCCTCTCTTCTGGGGAGGGTCAGCCTTTTGCTCCATTTAGGCCTTCAACTGGTTGGGTGAGGCTCTCCAGACTGGGAGGGCAGTCTGCTTTCCTGTCGACTGATGCAGATGTCACCCCAAACCCTCATGGAGACGCCCAGAGTCACGGTTGGGCATCTCTCTGGGTGCCCGTGGCCCGGTTGAGCTGACACGTACGGTTAACGCTCTCTGCTCCCTCCTTACCCAGTCCTGCTGGTCCCCGGGCTGCACCTCGGTCTGGAGCTGGGGCGGGAGTCAAGGGTGGTGGACTCACGGCGTGTCAGGCTGGAGTGGCCCAGGTGTGCACAGATCTGTCCCGGAGAGGCCCATGTCCTGACCGAGTCTACACAACCAGCGAGCAGGGGGGCCAGCCCCGCCCAAGGGGCTCTGACCCACCACACCCTCTGCTGCCTGGCAGCACAGGCTGGATTTCTTTCCAAAATCTCTGTTGAGACGCAAAAGCCTCAAAACTTGGAGTGTTTTCTATGTCTCAGAAGCTTAGGCTCCTCATCAGGCCAGGCCCTGCCAGCCCTCAGAGACAGAAATGAATCTGATTCTCCCAGAAAATCAAACGTGCCCTGAGCCCCAGCCCAGGCGATTTGATTTCCTCCCAGCTCCGCGTCCCTTGATCTGTCTTACTTAGGAAGCAGCTCCTGACAGTGTCCACGAGGTGCTAACACGCAACATTTGGAGGGCTGTTGTTTACAAACAAGATGTACCACGTGGTGAAGACTCTGTGAGAAGCCTTGTATGCAGTTAAGCCCCGTAAGCAGGTCTAGTCTTTGTCGGGGTGTTGAGCACCTATATCTGAATGCACAGATTTAGCGATATTTCATACACACACATGCGCACACACTCACAGCAGACTCGGCGGCTTGTTCTCAGAAGGTGTCTAAGCTGTATTTTAAATATTTACCCTACATCGTACAAACAATAGAATGAGTGTAACCAGCGACACACTGGCCTTCTGTTTTTCACTGTTTGAAACAAAGCTGTCATTGTTGAAAAGCTGCTGCGGGTAGAAACCCCGCTCCTGGTGGCCCGCGATGATGAAAGATGCAGCCACAGACACAGAAGGGTCTCCGGGAGTCCACGGAAGCTGCCACGAAGCGCAGGTACTCAGCACCTTAGGCCAGAAAAACAGTCACGCTCAGGGCAGAGCCTACCAACCTGGAAACAGAAATAGAACTATCGGCCTTCGGTAGTAAACAAGCCTGCTTCCCGGTTTCATTTTCGCCCTGCTTTTGCTTCTTGAGACAGCAGGAAGGCCATCCATCTGCTAACACTGAGCCCGGCTGCCCAAAGGGACCAGGTTGTCCTGGGAGGCCCACGCCTGTGCTCTGCTATTCCTGCCTTGTGCTGATTTCTGGGGTGTAAACGCTTCTGGGCGGCTGATTTCCCGCCGTCCAGGTGAGGCCCTCACCATGGACATGGGAAGAGATGGGGTTTCCTGTGTTTGCTGGTGGGGGGCCGCCCCAGCAAACCACTGCACCTCTGGCTCTGGAAAGGTAGACCTCGCTTCTCCCAGGAGAAGCCCGCCTCCTGGTTACCTGAAGTCTGAGCGGGCTTCTGTGTGTGTGTGTGTGTGGCATGCAGAGGGACAGAGAGAGGAACACAGCCTGCTTGTGAGGGGCCGGGCGGGCCGCCCTGGGGAGCAAAGGTGGAGGCCTTGTTTCCACAACTGTCTTTCCCCCTCGGGTGGCCTGTCCTGGGGCACCCGTCTGCACAGACCATCTTATACAGGCCGGGGAGCACGTGGTGGCCGCCATTTCCAGGGGGATACTGCCTGCGGGCTGGACCCGGACCCCTTAGCTGGCGCGTGGGACAAGGCTTCTGTGTTCTCTTTGTCAGTCCAAGGGGAATTCCCCAGCTCCCCAGCGCCTCCCCCCGAACATGATGCATCTCCAAGCTGAGGTTGCTGGCATCCCCAAGAGCTAGAAGACAGCCACGGGAGCAGTTCTCTAAAAGGAACCAGCCCTGACCACATTTTGCACTCAGGCTTCTGGCCTTGAGAACCATGAGCCAACAAATCCCTGTTGTTCTAAGCCCCCCACTTGTGACCATTGGTTATGACAGCCCTAGGAGATGAAGGCAGGTTCCGACACAGAATCCACCCCTGAGGGCCTTGGGCGTCCATTCCCGGCCCCACAGAGTGCAGTGAGGACCCCTTGGGGTGCTATGATGGTGACCAGCGGAGACGTTGGCACAGGGCCTGGGGCGGCATCTGGCCCGGTCACGTGTGCCCCACCTGTGCACAGGCAGGGAAGGAGCACCTCCAGGTCCCAGAGCCCGGGAGCCCCGGGGGGAGTGGGGGTGCTGGACGCGTGGTCTGAAGGCCCAGGAGGGAAGCTGCTGGGAGCAGAGAGACCCGTGACTCCCGGAAGAGAAGGCAGCCTTGGACAAACTGCGGCTTCTCGAAGGAGACGGGATTCCCGGCAAGGCTCCCCGGTGCGGTTCCTGATCTGCTGCTCTCGTCCCTGCTCAGCCTGAGAATTCAGGATGGGATGGAGACAGGGGGAAGGTTGAGGCTCCTCTCCTCCCGGCCTCAGTCTCCGCCAGCAGGGAGGCGAGCCAGCGACAGGCTGAACCTGCAGACCCGTGACTGTGGGGAGATAGGGCCGCACGCAGGAGGGCAGCGGGCTCTGCCCCGACGGCCCACCGTCCCCCGCCCCAGCCCCAGGCTCCGCGAGGACCTACTGGCCTGCCGCCCAGGCCCGCAGCAGCCCTGCTGGATCCGGCTTCATTCCCACCCCTCGACACATGGATATGCTCTACAGAATGGGTCTAATTGAAACTCTCAGGACCTGTCGTGGAGACAAGGGGATCCCGGGCCAGACACGCACGGCCAGCCGGCCAGGACGTGCCGCACGCCCAGCAGGCTCTCCAGCACCGCCGCCCCCACCCCGTGCTCTGCCTTCATAATTTCCACTTGCCACCGACTGACGCGATGACACTGGGTAATCTGGTCATTTTCTCCAAACTTCAAACCCATGTCCTCATCAGCAGGTGCTAAATTGCCCCTCCAGCTGCTGAATGTAACAATTAACTCCATTAACATCGCAACAGCTGTAATTTTTGAGGAAATGAAAAACATTAATAACTACTACCAAAAGCTAAAAAACAAAGCCAAACAGAAAGCACAGCATCCCCCCAGGACTGACACTGCCAGCCCGGGAGAAAAGGGTCCTGGGATTCCGACAGGCCTGCAGATCCCTGGGGGGCGGGGAGGGGACGCCCCACCCCAAGGGAGGGGGTGCAGAGCCAGGGATCAGGACAAGTCCTTGCAGAGGACTTCAGACTCCCAGGATGCAAGCTGGGTCTGAGAAACGGAAGTGGACACTATGAGAGGAAGCCCCACGGGGCACGCGTCCTAAAGTCTGGGGCAGAGCGCAGCAGTTCTGTCTGGTGACCGTTCCTGTGTGTACCACGGGCATACGTGCGTGTGCAGATACATGTGTGCAACCCTGCGCACACCCTGTGTGTGCACCCAGGCTCACGTGTCCATGTGACCCGTGTACGCACACAGCTATGGTACTCACATGTGTGCAGGTAGCCTGGGCACTCCGGTGCACACCCTCCATGCACACATACCTGCCTTCACATGGTGCACATACACATCCTCACGTGTGTGTGTGCCTGGTGCACACTTAGGTTACTACCCTTAGCCTCAGCCACTGGGGCGCTTACGCTGGACTCTGCGCTGTGGTGAGGCCCCTTCATGGACACACACGTACTGCATGCTCACACACTCACACCCGGGCTATGAGAGCACACTCAGCCCCAGGCCCCAGAGGAACGCCCTCGCCCTGGGAACAGGAGGGGCCGTGTCCGGCCATGTGGTCTGCGTGCAGTTGACGGTGGTGTGGGACCTGGGTGCAGACGTGCCGGGCCAGGAGTGTCAGGCGGTGAAAGTGCTTTCAGTAAAAGAAGACAAATTAAAGGGCCAAGCTTCCTTCTCAGACTGTGTGAGAGCAAGCGGTTCTGCACAACAAAATTTCATTTCCAAGTAGTGACTTAATTGCCAGAAAATTAAATAATAATCAACTTTGTTGAAATAACTTTGATGTAAAATTTCAATTTGTATAATAAGTTGCATCTGCCATTCATTTTAATAAATCATTTTAAAATTTAGATTGCATCCTTGAAAAATGCATGTGGCTTTATCTTTAATTTATATATTTGATTAAATGTTGGCTAAAACACTCACACGTGTGCGTATGTCCATGTGTGTTCATTAACAGGCACATGAGCAGGCATGACGTATACAGACACACCACACATGCTCTCAGGGCCTGGCACAGAGGCATGCCTGTGCACACACATGTCTGTCTTTGCCGGCCCTGTGCTGGACGACTGGCCTAGGGAATTGGGAGTGGGTGAGCCGGGCAGGCGGGGGCAGGAAGGGGTGGGGCAAAGGCTGGGAGGTGTGGAGCTAGGGTGGGAACTGGAAAGCGCCCAGCAGGCACTGATGCTCCCAAGCAGCCAGGGGGTGGCAGGGGAGCGAGGGCCAGGGCCCCAGGAGGGGGGCTGTGCTGTGGTGACGCCCTTCCATTCAGAACCCTTGGGTGGAGATGCGGGTGCTGCACAGGGTGGGGTGACCAGCCCCGCAGGGGAGGAGCCCTGCACCCGCCCTCTTTGGATTTCTCTGTGGGCCCCACGCTCCAGGTCGTGGCTAAGGGTCAGTCGTCGCCTGCCTGGCTTCCTGCTCCTCCCGGAGAGGCAGATGTTCTCCAGGAATAAACTCGCACTCCAGGCTCCGTGCGGAATCTCCCGATCGTGGTGCTTAGAAGAGCAGTATCACGTCGGGGCTAAATCAGTCCACTTCTAAATTAACATTTTTCGGGAAAGAAGAATCTTGCCTTGTGCCAACTCACAGATTCCATAAGCTTCTGTTTAATCGTATACTAAATTTAAAGAGGATTTAATTAGCAAATCATTTCTTTATTTACATTGTGTTTCTCTTGAGATGAGATTTGAAATGAATTCTATCTTTGTTCCAGGGCACGGTGTTAAGTTTGATTCCGAGCAGTGATAACGGGGAAACGGTGCTGTGTGGTACCTCTCTTCCAGGGACGTGTGTGTGGTGTCTGGGTGTGTGTGTATGCGTGCATGTGTGAGAAACTGTTTCCTTTCCTAAATGGAATCGCGGAGGCCCCTCCCCCAGCCTCATCTGTCCCTGCTCCTCTGTTCTCCTACCTCTGCCCGCTCCTCCCTCATCTGACGCCCCCACCGCCCACACAGGACGTTTTCTGGTTCCCTGAAGCATGCTCACTACAGTGCCCCGGCCCCACCCATCAAGGCGTCTCCTGGGCTGAAAGTGGGTGGGGCCTCTCTCTGGTCTCCCAGGCTGCCAAGGGTATTTGTCGCCTTGGCCAGCGAACCACTTGGGTCCATTTCACTCTCCGGCCATCTCTCTGTGAGGGTTCTTCCCAGGGGTCAGTGTGATTGGGCCTTGAGTTTGTTAGCACCTCCGGGAGCCAGACGTCAGGAACACAGCCCCCTGATTTCACCTGGGGGTCTTCTTCTTCCACACTCCATTCAGGAGTGGACAAGTGCAGTGTGCGTGTATATGTCCATCAGGGCGTGTGCATACATGTGTGGGCATGTATGCTCTGCACATGGATGCACGCCTGTGTTCAGTGGGGTTCCAGCTCTGAGAGCAGCTGAGCGACTGTGACCACACCTCCGTGCTTTGGCTGACCTACTCCTGGGTCTGCAGACATCTGTTTCCTCCTGTTTTAAAGTTCTCTGTGCTGGGGACCATCCTCGTCTCTGGGCAGCTTCCCAGGGAGGGTGCAGGGGAGCAGAGCGTGTCCTGGACTTTGAGGCCAGAGGTCTCACAGCTCTCTGATATGCTGTTCATTTTTTCCCCAAGTCCTTTTCAGCATTTCATTTTGGTAAGTTCCTATTGCTGTGTTTCAAGTTCACTGATCTGTTCCTCTGCAGCATCTAATCTGCTGTTAATCCCATCCAGAGTATTTTTCATCTTAGATGTTGTGATTTTTTTAGTCTCTTAAAGTTCACTGGTTATTTCTTTAGCTGTTATCTTTCCTCTAGTTTGTTGAGCAGTTATAATAAGTCTATTGTCCCCAACTATTAATAGCTAATTGGATTATTCGTGCTATTTTCTGAATTGGTCTCAAATGATTTTTCTCCCCACTATGGGTCACACTTCCCTGCTTCTTCGCATGTCTGGTAATTTTTGATGGGATGTTGGACATTGTGTGTTCCCCTTTCAGGTGCTGGGTGTGTTTGTATTCCCAGGAGCACTCCTGGCCGTGTGCAGGGCCACGGCGGAGTTTACTGGCCGCACTTTGACCTTTTGGGCCTTGTTCACGGACCTGGGCGGGTGGGACTAGAGCCCTGCTCAGCCCAGAGTTGCCCTAGTCCAGAGGCAGCGCGCTGAGCTTGGACCTGACGCCCTGTGGCGGTGAGGTTTTCCACGCTGGTTGGCGGGGATGGGAGCGCCTCCCGCCTGTGAGTGAGTGTCAGGCGCTCTGCCCTCTAATCCTTTCAGGTGGCCCTTCCTCCAGTTTTGGGCAGTTGCCTCACACATATGCAACTGTGGGTCTTCACCTGAATACCCAAGGGGCCTCTGAAGACCTCCAGAGCTGTCGGCCTCTATAGACCCCTTTCCTCCTGCTCAAACATGAGCCTGGAGGCTTGTTTCTGCCTGGCCCTCAGCATCTAAATCAAGGGCACCCACCAGGCTCTGACTCTGTCTCCCCGACTCCATGCCTCAAGCCAACCACAGGCCTCTCATCACTTGTCCCCCATCTCATGATCGTTGTCCTTTTTGCCTGCTGTCCAGGGTCTTGAGAACTGTGGTTGCTATGGCTTACCTGTTTGCTTTCTTTTTCTTTAAGTTGCTTCAGGCCAGAAGCAGAAGTCCTGTTTGCAGCTTTATGGGTTTATCTTGAAGGTCACAGAAGCCGCAGAGGTGAGTGGTTCAGTCCTTCCTCCCAAGGCTGTGCTGCCAGATGCTGACAGGACGTGTTCTTCCTCCGCAGAGCAGACCCGGGGTTTGGGATGTTCCGCCCAGAGTAGGCACCTTCACGGCTGGGTTCAGTGGGGACCTGTACTTGTGGAGTGGGTGTTAGGGCCTCAACACGTGATCCTGGGGACATGCAGACGTTGCCTCCTTCTCCCGTAAGCTCTGAGGCGTTGGACGGGCTTCCCAGTGAGAAGGACTCTGAGACCTCTCGGATCTTCGAGGGAAGAGCCTGCCGTGGAGGCGGGGGCGGGTGCTCTGTGTGAGTAGGGGCCTGTATGGCACCTTCCTCCTGAAGAACTTCGGTGCCTCTAGTGTTCCACTGGTGACCAGGGATGAGCGTGCGGTAGCCCCTGAGGCCGTGTGCAGCTTGGGTCCCCTGCGGGCAGAGGGATGGAGCGTGGCTTGCAGGACGCGTGCTGAGGGCTGACCCCCAGGGGTGGGGGAGAAGCTGGAACAGGCAGGAGCTGGGGCCAAGCTGTGATGGAAGCGGGACAGCCTCAGGAGCCCGCTGGGGGCTGCGGGGAAGAACGGCTGGGCTGGGGTGGCCCTGGTGCCAGGTCCTTACCCTCCACTGGTGGGCACTGCTGGTCCCAGGAAGGCTAGGTGCCGGTGAGAGGGCTGCTGCAGCCGGGGCCACCCCAGAGGGGCTGGCAGTTGACGGCGATGTGCCTCACAGCTCTGCCTTAGACGGGCACCTGGGCAGCGCACCCAGGGCCGTTGCAGAGGGCGGAGGGAGTTCTGCCCACGGAGGTGAGGCGCCGGGCTGCGTGGCCGTGATGTGGCTGTGTGAGCTTCTGCGGGGGATGGGCTGGGACTGGTTTGGGCCAAGAGGGCCCCAGCAAGGGAGGGTCCCCACAAAATCCCCACGGGGGTTCAGAGGTTCCGGAGGGGATGAGCTCTGGGATCCAGAAGACACGGTGCACTCGTTCTGGGGGGACGATGGAGCTGAGGCCAGCGCTGCCACCCTGAAGGCTCACAACCCCCTCCCTGCCACCCGCGTCTCCTCTCCTCGACACTCAGGGCTTATGCAGACCCGGCCCCTGCAGGAACCGTGGGAGCGGTGTAGCACTGCTAGCCCTGGTGTCTGCACTCCTACGTCCCCATGTCTAAATCCTCTCCAGCAACCCTGCATTAAAGGGCTATGTCCCATTGCTTCTCGGCCAAGAGAAGGGGAAAATGTGGAAGCAGAGGATGGGAAGGTTGGATGGCCTCATCAACTCCATGGACATGAGTTTGAGCAAACTCCGGGAGATAGTGAAGGACATGGAAGCCTGGCGTGCTGCGGTCCTTGGAGTCACAAAGAGTCAGACACAACTTCGCGACTGAACAACAACAACAACAACAAGGGATTATATCCCCTGAGAAGGAGAACCAACAGCACGTGTACACACACACACACACACACACACACACACACACACACACACTCCTGAAAGCTGCACGCATGTTGCCTGGTGTTGTCCAGTTGCTCAGTTGTGTCCAACTCTGCGATCCCATGGACTGCAGCCCGCCAGGTTTCCCTGTCCTCCATTATCGCCCAGAGTTTACTCAAGTTCATGTCGTTTGAGTCGGTGATGCCATCCAACCGTCTCATGCTCTGCCACCCTGCACGTCGATGCAGCAGCCTTAAGGCAGAATTACTTCTCTCGGGACCGCAGCGTTTTCCGTGTGACCACACATCTGGGCACCATGGCCTGGCCAAGCCGATGCACAGGATCCGTCATCACAGGGGCGATTGCGTTTGCACAATGACCCTGCCCGCTGGAAGATTAGAGTCTCCAGAGGAGGCTGGAGAGGGGGCGTGTGTGCGTGTGTTGGGGGCCTGCAGGGAGATGGGGTTACCAGCCAAGGAGATGGCTGTACATTGGTGCTCCTGGGCCCTCAGGGAAGGGTCTACCGACTCCCTGCCCTGAAGCTGTGCCCTTGGTGTCTGGGAGGCAAACGTCCTGCTTCCAGGCTGGCTGGACTCTGGGGGACCCCTGGCAGGCAGGCCACCTCCTAGCCTTCCCACCCCAGGACGCTGGGCCCTGGTGGCACTAGCCCCATCACTGAGAGGGCAGAGCAGGAAGCAGCTGATTCTAGAAACTTCTTCTGACTCTTCTTTGTGGCCCGGTGCCAGGTGCCCTCCCCCATCCCACCCCCGCCCCGCACCCCCCCACCCCGCCGTTCCATTGACTCTGGGCTCGGGCAGGGGAAGCGGAGTGTCAGCCCCCTCATCCTAGTCCCGAGAACCTCGAGAACCTCGTGAAGCCCAGGACTTCGGATTCACATTCAGGGTGGTGGGCGGACGCCTTGAAATCTGAGAACCTGTTACTTCAGCTCTTAAAACTGTTGCGGATTAACAAAATTCCCTCCATCCTTCCATTTTTGGAATGAGTCTCCCTGGGCTGGACGGACTCGCCGGCTTCCAGGCGACTGGCTAGTTCTAGTGCTGAGGCTGCCGGGGGTCCGGCGGGGAGCGGGCACGCCCTCCGTGGGGCTGCTGCCACGTGGAGCACCGGGCCCGGGCTCCCAGCCCTGGAACTCTGTCCTGGTCTCAGGGTTTGGGAATTTAAAGCGGTTTGCAATGTGCAGCGAGGGTGTGGGATGCCCTTCCAGGTGAAGGTGGAAAGGCTTTAGCACAGACTTCGTCCAGGAGCCGGGGCCCACGGGGGTAGGGCCTCCCTGCTGGGTGCCACCCTCGGAAACTCCTGCCAAGCCTAGAGCGCCACACAGACCCCTGAGCCGTGGACGCAGACCCCTGAGCCGCCGACACAGGGTGCTGTGGAGAAGTCGGGTGATGAACTTACCAGTGGCAGGCTCCCCTCCTTGCCCCCGGAGCCGGCCTGGGATGCTCACCGGCCTGGGAGCAGTTTCTCTGCCCAGCACGAGGCAGAGGGAGATGCCCCCGAGGCGCGGGGTCAGAGCCCACCCAGAGTGAGTCTGGAGGATGCGTTCCTCCCCCCGCCCACCTCCAGGCCGCGAAGCTGGCTCTTCTGAGCAGCTTCTCCCTGGGACCGCTGGGAGAGCAGGGGGATGTGAGCGTCCTGCAGAGGACCAGCTCCTTTCACATCTGGCTTCAAGTGCTACCTGGGGTGGGGGGTGGGATTCCTGGGACCCCATTGCGATTGTGCTAAGTCGTTTCAATCATGTCTGACTCTTTGTGATCCCATGGACTGTAGCCCACCAGGCTCCTCCATCCATGGGATTCTCCAGGCAAGAATACTGGAGTGGGCTGCCACGCCCTCCTTCAGAGGGTCTTCCCAACCCAAGGGTTGAATCTGAGTCTCACGTACCCTGCGCTGGCAGGCGGGTTCTTTTCCACTGCGCCACCTGGAAGCCCATTTCAATCGCTGCTGCTCGTGTCCATTCTCAGGGGCCCAGTTACCTGTTGATGGGTGTCTGACGGTCCTCAGTTTATCCCCGAGCTGACCTTCGTGACGCACAGACTGGAGCTGCGTGGCGTGCAGCCTGGAGGCAGAGGCGGGGGCCTCTAGGGCAGGTGAGGATGGGGCTGGCTCCTGGGTGGCCGTGTCCCCCAACCCAGAAGGTGAAAATCAGAAAGCGCCAAGAATGGGCTCGTGTGGTCCGAAAACCACAGGCCCTCTTGTTTCCCTGCCTGCCTTCCATTTGTAACCATCTGCAAAACCCTCTGAAGACAATGTCGGGGTTTATGTCTTGCTGTCCAGGATCTGACATCTTCTAAGGGAATAATCAGGGCCCATCTGAGTGGGAGGAGGGATCGATTCCGCATGCCGCTCGCCGCCTGCCTTGTTGTCAAGAGGAAAGATCTACGGTGGTTTTATTTAAGATGCTGCTCCCTGTAGCCCTTGGAGATGGGCTCTCTGTGTTATGCTAAATCTTTAATAGCTTTTGACTGTGATATATGCCGGGAGGATTCTTATCAGGCTGGGGCCCCGGTCCTTCCTTGTCCTCTTAGGAGAGAAGGCGGAGGGCAGAGGCAGCTGCTTTGAGAGTGATTCGCTGGCTTTTGTGTGCAGAGATGGGCTTGCCGGTGCTGAAGGTGGAGGCCAGGAGGGGGACTGGTGCGGCTCAGAGACTCTGAGCTCTCCTGCAGGGGCAACACCCTCGAGAGTCTGGACGTGACACCATGTCTGGGCTCCAGACCCCAGACCCACTGCCGAGAGGTGGACCAGCCGCCTGGAAAGGCCCGGAGGTGCCACTCAGGCTGCAGGAAGGTTCTGCCTCCTTCTGGAATGACCCTGAGAGAGGTGAGGCCCTCTCCCTAGGAGCAAGAAGACAAGGTGAAAAATGAACCCGTGGATGGGGGGCCACCCCTCGACATTCAGGTTCACCCCCCACCAGCTCCTGCTTGTGCACCTTGGGCCACGAAGTTCGGGCCCGGGGGAGTCAGAGGAAGCTCCAAGACCATCTGACGAGTTCTGCAGGGAGAACCCGGGCTGGAGCGGGCATCTCTGCTGCTGCGGGGAGCGGCCCTGGGGGTCCCGCCCTTCAAGCGGGACGTTCACGCCTGAGGATTCCTCCCTCGTCGCTGGGGACGCCGTGGCCAGGCCATCCCCGTCATCGTCACTGACACTGCAACTTCCATATGAATGATTTCCTGTCTGCTCCCTACCCCGTGTGGTCACTCTGCCCTCTGCAAGGCCAGAGTCACGTGGGCGAGACACTCGGTGTCACAAGCGGAACAAAGGTCTCCAAACTCCAGGGCTCGATGCCCTGTGGACGAGCACAGAGGCCGAGGGGTCAGGGAGCTGGGGGTGGGGATGAGGGGAAGGGGGCTCCAGCCAGCCAGCCACCCTGCACCTGCGCTGCCTGTGACTGTGGCCCGTGGCCGCGGTTGGGGCTGGCTCTGCGAGGGAGGGAGTGTCCCTGAGTCTGTGCGTCCCTGGGGACTCCGCCCCCGACCACTGCCAGGCCTGGCTGGTGCCCGCTGGTCCTGTGACAGGGCATCCTTCAGGCACATTTGGTCTGGTTTTTAAAAATAAAAATTGTATATCTGGTGTGGCTTCCCAAGTGACTCCGTGATAAAAAACCCGCCTGCCAATGCAGGAGAGCAGGACACATGGGTCCATCCCTGGGTTGAGAAGATCCCCTGGAGGAGGAAATGGCAACCCACTCTTGAGTTTCCCTGGTAGCTCAGCTGGTAAAAAGAAAACTGCATGCAATGCAGGAGACCCTGGTTTGATTCCTGGGTTGGGAAGATCCGCTGGAGAAGGGATAGGCTACCCATTCTAGTTTTCTTGGGCTTCCCTTCTGACTCAGCTGGTAAAGAATCTGCCTGCAGTGAGGGAGACCTGGGTTTGATCACTGGGTCAGGAAGATCCCCCTGGAGAAGGGAAAGGCAACCCACTCCAGTATTCTTGCCTGGAGAATTCCATGGACTGTATGGTCCACAGGGTTGCAAAGAGTCAGACACAACTGAGTGACTTTCACTTTCTTTCCAGTATTCTCGCCTGGAGAATCCCATGGACAGAGCAGCCTGGTGGGCTACGGTCTATGTGGTCACAGACAGTCAGACACAGCTGAGCGCTCTTGCAAGGTGTATAACACGGTACTTTGGTACATCCACACACTGTGAAATTATCGCCCGGTCACGCTAATGAACTCATCCACCTCCTCACGTAGCTAACCTTCTGTGTGTGGTGACATAGCCGGGATCTCATCTCTCAGGAAATTGCCAGTACATGGTGCTGTGTTGTAACTAGGTCACCACTCTGCATGATGGATCTCTAGGACTTATTCATACTCATCACAGAAGCTTGGTACCCTTGACCAATGCACTGTTGGCATGAATGTAAATTAGTGCAGCCACTTTGGAAGACAGGTTGGAAAGAAAATTAAAAACAGAACTGCCATACGATCCAGCTGCCCCAGTTTGGGGTATTTATCAGAGAGAAATGAAATCATTTCTTGAGACTCATTTTTTGAATCAGTTTTGAAGAGACATCTACATCCCAATACTTAGGGCAGAATTATTCACAATAGCCAAGATGTGGAAACTACTGTGTCCTTTGATGGACAGCTGGATGGAGAGATGCTGTGCATACACAGTGGAATATTATTCAGCCTTAAACAAGAAAAAGCAGGAAGTGCTGCTGTTTTCAACATCATGGATGAACTTGGGGGATGTCGTGCTAAGTGAGATAAGTGAAAGTCACTCAGTCGTGTCCGACTCTTTGTGGCCCCATGGACTATAATACAGTCCATGGAATTCTCCAGGCCAGAATACTGGAATGGGTAACCTTTCCCTTCTCCAGGGGATCTTCCCAACCCAGGGATCGAGCTAGGGTCTCCCTCATCGCAGGCGGATTCTTCACCAGCTGAGCCACAAGGGAAGCCCAAGAATGCTGGAGTGGGCAGCCTATCCCTTCTCCAGGGGATCTTCCCGACCCAGAAATGGAACCAGGGTCTCCTGCATTGCAGGTGGATTCTTTACCAGCTGAGTTATCAGGGAAGCCTGTGAGATAAGCCACATACAGAAAGAAACATTGCGTGATCTCACTTACATATGGAATCTAAAAAACCCTGAACTCAGAACCGGAGGGTAGAACGGTGGTTGCCAGAGGCAAGGGGGTGGGGGAA